>NC_135232.1:656630977-656937977 GCF_051348905.1 Ranitomeya variabilis | reverse complement strand
TTCTTTAAAAAATATATATGTATATATATATATATATATATATATATATAAATATATATATATATTTATATATTGTCAAAGTAAATTTTTAATAAACTCTAATATATATTAATTGGTAACATTATAATTACCAATTTCCAATTGGCTGGCACTGGACAGGGAATCCCACTCTGGGTAAAGGTCCCTGAAAATCTTTATCCAGCAATGGTCCCGATAATATTTATCTTTAAAGGACCCATCTGTGGCATCCCAAATAGCAGGTATATCACAAACCTACAATGAATAGAATAGTGTCATTAGATACTATATCCAACAGCTAACTAATCTTAAAGGGAACCTCTCACCCCCAAAATTGAAGATGAGCTAAGCTCACCGGCATCAGGGGCTTATCTACAGCATTCTGTAATGCTGTAGATAAGCCCCTGATGTATCCTGAAAGATGATAAAAACAGGTTAGTTTATACTCACCCAGGGGTGGTCCCGCTGCGGTCCGGTCCGGCGCCTCCCATCTTCATAGGATGATGTCCTCTTCTGGTCTTCTTGCTGTGGCTCAGGCGCAAGGTGTACTTTGTCTTCATGCTGTTGAGGGCAGAGCAAAGTACTGCAGTGCACAGGAGACGGGCCTCTCTGACCTTTCCTGGCACCTGCGCACTGCAGTACTTATATGGGGACCCAAAAAAAAATGACGTAGGGTCCCCCTATATTTTTTGGCCAGAAAGGCTAGGCAGACAGCTGCAGACCAATATTTGTTGCCTGGGAAGGGGTTAAAATACCCATGGATCTTCCCAGGCTATTAATATCAGCCCGCAGATGTCTGCGTAGCCTTTCTGGCTATAAAATATAGGGGGACCCCCCCAAAAAATGACGTATGGTCCCCCTATATTTTTTGGCCAGAAAGGCTAGGCAGACAGCTGCAGACCAAAATTTGTTGCCTGGGAAGGGGTTAAAATACCCATGGATCTTCCCAGGCTATTAATATCAGCCCGCAGATGTCTGCGTAGCCTTTCTGGCTATAAAATATAGGGGGACCCCCCAAAAAAATGACGTAGGGTCCCCCTATATTTTTTGGCCAGAAAGGCTAGGCAGACAGCTGCGGACCAATATTTGTTGCCTGGGAAGGGGTTAAAATACCCATGGATCTTCCCAGGCTATTAATATCAGCCCGCAGATGTCTGCGTAGCCTTTCTGGCTATAAAATATAGGGGGACCCCAAAAAAAAATGACGTAGGGTCCCCCTATATTTTTTGGCCAGAAAGGCTACGCAGACAGCTGCGGGCTGATATTCATAGCCGAGGAAGGGGCCATGGATATTTGCCCCCCCCCCGGCTACAAATAACAGCCCACAGCCGCCCCAGAAATGGCGCATCTGTAAGATGCGCCAATTCTGGCACTTAGCCCCTCTCTTCCCACTCCCGTGTAGCGGTGGGATATGGGGTAATAAGGGGTTAATACCACCTTGCTATTGTAAGGTGACATTAAGCCCGGTTAATAAAGGAGAGGCATCAATAAGATGCCTATCCATTATTAATAATAGTACGATGAAAAGAAAAAAAAAAGACAATAGAAAAAAATATTTTAATGAAAAAAACACACACACTTTTTGACCATTTCTTTATTGTACGCCCAATCCTCCTGAAGGCAAAACAACAAACCAAATTCATACTCCCTGTCCGCAGATATCCCATAAAGAGTGTCCCACGACGATCTGCCATGGAGAACAGACACATTAGGAGATGTCATTCATAGCGCTAAGCACACAAGGTCAAATTACATACAGTAATTGGAGAAATAAATCTATGAAATTCATCTAAATTATCGGTTCCTCCTGTACTGATTCAGGATCAAGCACGAATAAAGTAATGATTTATTGGTCATGTATAGTAAGTGATATCATCATTAATGGGGCTTTCTTGTGGGCCCCCATCAGCCATTGTACAAGGCACCGGTCAATCAGAATCTGTTAGCCAGCATAAGTACATGTGGGGGTTGCCTGGTTGCTAGGCAATCCCCACATGTACTTATGCTGTCTAACAGATGTAAATCTATACCTCCCAACTTTTGAAGATGGGAAAGAGGGACAAAGTTTGCGGCGCGCGTTGTGCGCCGCGGCAAATTTTAGGCCACGCCTCTGACCACACCCATTCATAATTAGCCACACCCATATCCACGTCCCAACCACACCCATTTAGCACTGCTGATCACACTGTTTCATATACAATAATTATAAACAAAAAAATATGGCCACACAGTGCTCAATACTGTATAATGACCGTACATGATGCTCCATACCGTATAATGACCGCACATGATGCTCCATACCGTATAATGACCACACATGATGCTCCATACCGTATAATGACTGCACATGATGCCCCATACTGTATAATGACTGCACATGATGCTCCATACTGTATAATGACTGCACATGATGCTCCATACTGTATACTGGCTGCACATGATGCTCCATACTGTATAATGACCGCACATGATGCTCCATACCGTATAATGACCGCACATGATGCTCCATACCGTATAATGACCGCACATGATGCTCCATACTGTATACTAGCTGCACATGATGCTCCATACTGTATAATGACAGCACATGATGCTCCATACTGTATAATGACTTCACATGATGCTCCATACTGTATATTGGCTGCACATGATGCTCCATACTGTATACTGGCTGCACATGATACTCCATACTGTATAATGACCGCACATGATGCTCCATACTGTATAATGACCTCACATGATGCTCCATACTGTATATTGGCTGCACATGATGCTCCATACTGTATACTGGCTGCACATGATACTCCATACTGTATAATGACCGCACATGATGCTCCATACTGTATAATGACCTCACATGATGCTCCATACTGTATATTGGCTGCACATGATGCTCCATACTGTATACTGGCTGCACATGATGCTCCATACTGTATAATGGCCGCACATGATGCTCCATACTGTATAATGACCACACATGATGCTCCATACTGTATAATGGCCACACATGATGCCCCATACTGTATAATGACCACACATGATGCCCCATACTGTATAATGACTGCACATGATGCCCCATACTGTATAATGACTGCACATGATGCTCCATACTGTATAATGACCGCACATGATGCTCCATACTGTATAATGACTGCACATGATGCCCCATACTGTATAATGGCCGCACATGATGCTCCATACTGTATAATGGCTGCACATGATACTTCGTACCATATAATGGCCACACATAGCTACTCCTACACACGCGGCTGCGCTCCGTACACTTTGCACACGGCTCCGCTCCGTACACACGCGCTCCGCTCCATACACCTCGTACACGTGGCTCCGCTCCAGACACCTCGCGCACACACGGCTCCGCTCCGCACACCTCGCGCACACACACGGCTCCGCTCCGCACACCTCGCGCACACACACGGCTCCGCTCCGCACACCTCGCAGACACACGGCTCCGCTCCGCACACCTCGCACACACACGGCTCCGCTCCGCACACCTCACACACACACGGCTCCGCTCCGTACACCTCGCACACACACGGCTCCGCTCCGCACACCTCGTACACACACGGCTCCGCTCCGCACACCTCGCACACACACGGCTCCGCTTCGCACACCTCGCACACACACGGCTCCGCTCCGCACACCTCGTACACACACGGCTCCGCTCCGCACACCTCGTACACACACGGCTCCGCTCCGCACACCTCGTACACACACGGCTCCGCTCCGCACACCTCGTACACACTCGGCTCCGCTCCGCACACCTCGTACACACACGGCTCCGCTCCGCACACCTCGTACACATGGCTCCGCTCCGCACACCTCGTACACACACGGCTCAGCTTCGCACACCTCGTACACACACGGCTCTGCTACATCCACACTGTACACCTCCTGACCCCATACAAGGCATTACTTACCTCCTGCAGGACCATGTGGCAAGTGGCAGCAACCAGCAAGTCCTGCAATCCACGGAGGTCCCGATCTGCCGATCATGTGACCGCTGACTCCTCCCCTCCTGTGACCTCATCACAGGTCCTGTGCGCAGAAAGCAGGCAGCCATACAGAAGGGTAAGGGCCCGGGGCATGGCTTAACTATACAAGGGGGCGTGTCGGTCCTGCTGTCTGCGCCGTGGGATTAGAGTGCCCCGTGCGGGAGTGCGGGGCAGAGGCTGAAAACCGGGACAATCCCGCACAATGAGGGACGGTTGGGAGCTATGTGTAAATCATTCAGCTGCGGCAATAAAAACTAAATTTCCGTGCACTAAAAAATACTCGTAGGACACCCAAGCGTGCTCTGGAAATCTCGAGTAACGAGTATATTCGCTCATCACTAGTTATAAGCTTTTATTTACATAACATGGATAAGCAACATAACTTCTGTCAGGGAGTATATGTCATATGAGGCTTCCGTCAGGTTACTCTGCCATAAAGACCCGACTGGTGAAGGGCTGCGGTGATAGTTGACTTTGTGGAACTTTCTCCCATCTTCCTACTGCATCTCTGGAGCTCAGCCACAGTGATCTTGGGGTTCTTCTTTACTTCTATCACCAAGTCTCTTCTCCCATGATTGCTCAGTTTGGCTGGACGGTCACATCTAGGAATACGTCTGTTGGTCCCAAACTTCTTCCATTTAAGGATTATGGAGGCCACTGTGCTCTTAGGAACCTTGCACATTGCAGAAATTCTGTTGTAACCTTGGCCAGATCTGTGCCTTGCCACAATTATGTCTCTGAGCTCCTTGGCCAGTTCCTTTGACCTCATGATTCTCATTTGGTCTGACATTCACTGTGAGCTGTGAGGTCTTATATAGACAGGTGTGTGCCTTTCCAAATCAAGTCCTTTCAGTTTAATTAAACACAGCTGGCCTCCAATGAAGGAGTAGAACCATCTTAAGGAGGATCACAAGGAAATGGACAGCATGGTACTTAAATATGAGTGTCTGAGCAAAGGCTCTGAATACTTATGACCATGTGATATTTATGTTTTTCTGTTTTTCTTTTTTATTCAATTTGCAAACATTTCTACATTTCTGTTTATTTTCAGTTGTAGGTGCAAATCCAGGTTCACGTACTGCCGGGCAGTTTCAGGCACAGATACATATACTGAAACTGTATGATACATGAATAAACTTTTATTCTTTTAAATTCACTAAAATTTACACTAGGCAAAACTTTTTTCCAGTAGTCTCTATGGGTACCAGACTATATATGGGTGGAATAAAGGATGATCCTATATGTCACGATAATATAAATATGCCATATTTTGAGTATACACCTAGAAGGTTCCATGGCTTTTCAGACACAACGCTGTGGGCTTTCTGACCCCCCTCTTCAAACTGCCTAGAAAGCTCTTTTCACTGCTCCCTCCTCCTTCCCCCCTGCATGCAGCTGCAGTGTGAAACCAGTGTGCTGTGAGCACGCCTACTCAGCTTTGTGCAAAAGAGCATGGTCGGGGGCATTCCCTTTTGTTCTCTTAAAGTGGTATATAATCGCGCAGCTTAGGTCTGGAAACAGGACAAATATATTTTTGGCCTCTGCATCAGCCGGGCCATCACCCAATGCGTTTTCCAATTTCCCGTACCATTGGTATCCGAGAAACGAATTACTGCTTACCCGCGTTACATAGCCAGGTCATGTTTGGTCTTAATAGAATGCTAATCTCAAAACAAGATCAATGGTAATTCCGTTGTCGCTATACGAGGTTGCATCCTGGAGCTATGGCGGATATGAATGTTCCGTAACTCTGAGTCCCTCTGAGAAAGTAGGAGTGCCTTCCATAACTCAGCCCACTAAGTGATGTCACGACCAGGGGGTATAAGTGAGTGGGAGCTTTTTCACTAGCCTTTGTCCAGGAGACTAGCTGAGAGAAAACATCTGTGATGCATTGGGACATATGCTCCCCTCCCCTCAGCCGCATGGTCAGCCATGATATGAGAGAACTTTAAGTCTATTTTCTTCCTTTAATCCCTTTTTTTTTGTAATGGTCTGTACATATGATACTTGTCTCATTTTATAATATCTTTTTACACTTTTGTAAACACTGCCTACCTTTTGGAGTAAAATATATAAAATTACTAGCTTCGTTTCTCCTTGCTCAATAACGTACTTACGCGTCCTCTGAAGTAAATTAAGCTACTAATTGGGTTGGCTCCTGACCCATTTTTAATTAAGGAACAGGAGCTGGTGGCAGCGGTAGTGTCCTGCACTGGTGGGTAACGCTGGTGACGGAACAGGGTTTTTATAGTGCTCGGCTGCGGCAGGTAATAAGTATATTATCCTCACTGCAGTGTGTGCCCCACAGCCAGTACATAGCAGGCAGCCTTTCTGGCAACTAATTATCCTAGGTGCAGTTCCCTGACTGACCTGAGGGTAAGGGGAGCGCCAGAGAGCTGCAAGTTCCAAACCGGAACTGGGAAGTATCATAAAAATAAATCCTCTTCAGAAAAGAACTGGGGACAGCCAAACAATCCCAGTTCATGACATATTGATGGCAGGGGTGGGATGATAAAAATATCCCCCCTGTGATTCCCGACATATTCGTGGCAGAGCAGTGGGATAATAGAGCATTAGTGATCTGGTTTGAGCAATCATTCCTCTCACTAAAACCTCGCACGGTTCTTGCGAGGACTTTGAGCAAAAAAGTTTTGGAGAATGAGCTCAGTGTTTACTAGTCCTGAGATGATACCGTGTGTACTTCTATTACCCCCGCCCTTTCTCTTTTTTTCCTATCCTATATTTTATTTGGCGACCATGGCTATGCATGGAGAAGTCTGGTATAAGCAGCATAACAAGGACACTCCTATTGCCCTTTGCAGGTTGAGGCAGATTGACGCCACGGGCAAAAACAAAACCCAACTGGTCGCGGCTCTGGTGCAACTGGAAATTGCTCAGAGCCCAGCTGGCGCAGAAGCTGGCCCAAGCAAAAATGGTGCTGCAGCAGAGGTCCATCACTGAATGCTGACCATACTTCAACCGGGGTGGATTGGACCCCCACCTGCAGGCAGCCTTTCAACAACTCCCCGCCGATGACCGTCATGAACGTCTGAGGCTGATCCAGCAATACAAGCAGGAGGCCCAAGCTGAGCGCCGAGCTGAGCAAGAGGCCCAGAGGAACCATGAACTGTGGCTAGCCGAACTCAGAGCTGTACCATCTACCTCACGGAGCAGTGAGTCCAGCAATGCTCTGTCCCCTAAACCCCGGCCAGGGCACTTTCCTGTGATGGAAAAGGATGGGAACTTGGACACTTTTCTGAGGGCCTTTGAGAAGGCCTGCAGACAGTATCGGCTGCTGATGACCAATGGGCCCGATACCTGACCCCAGGGCTAAAAGGCAAAGCTCTGGAGGCATTTAATTCCCTCCTGCCAGACCAAGAGGAAGACTATGAGGCCATCAAGCAGGCCCTGATAACAAAGTACCAGCTTACACCTGAGGTTTACCATAGAAATTTCTGGAACCTCCAACATGGCCCACACAACAGTTTCAGGGATGTGGCACATGGACTCGGGACCCACTTTGACAAGTGGACCCAAGGACTGTCAGTGACCACCTTTGCACGGCTGCGAGACTTGATTATCAAAGACCAGTTCCTACATCTTTGCCCAGCTCAAGTGCAACAGTTCGTAATGGACAGAGAACCCAAAGGTGTGGCTAAAGCAGTGCAGATTGCCCACGCCTATGAGTCCAACCGTAAACCGGAAGTGTGGAAGCCAGTCACTGCCAGCTGGAGAGGGGGTAAGCCTACAACCAACTCCAGTACCCCTGCAAGCTGACTCACCAGAGGCTCTATCCCCATCGCCAGCACCAGACCTACCACCGATCTTCGCAAGTGTTTTGCCTGCAATAGGACTGGTCATATCAGCGCTAACTGTCTGGAGAAGCAGAAGAACCCCCCAGCCAAGGCTCCAGGGCCTAATGCAGCTCTTTTGGTGGGTGGGGCGGTTGGAAGGGTCTATGACAATGTGCAGCATGTCACCTTGGGGGGCCGTGTCGTTAAAGGCCATAAGGGCACCGGGGCTGAACGAACCCTCATCCGACCCAAACTGTCGGCCCCTGAAAAGATTATTCCAGGGAAAACCCTGACTGTCACCAGGATTGGGGCATCAGCTGTCCCCTGCCAATGGCCCGGGTGTCTATAGATTGGGATGCCGGGAGCGGGGTGAAGGAAGTGGGGTTGTCTGATAACTTGCCAAACTGATGTTTTATTGGGGACTGATTTGGGGAGAATGCTTTCATATCATATCCCTGATTCTCCTACCCAATCTGATGCTAAGGGTGATGCTAATGCAGATAATAATGAAGCGGAATTGCATGCGTCCCCTGAGAGTGATATACCAGATAATGCTTTATCTCATACTGATGATGATGAGGATGAAAACGTGCATGTTTTACCTGTTAACCATTTATTTCCTATGGATGATGTGTCCACAGGTGCAGGAGTGCTCAGCCACGTCACTCTGCGGGGTGGGATGGCTGAGGAACCCCTAGCAGGAGCAAGCAATGGTGCTAAGGGAAATGTGGAGGTGCATGGAAACTGTGAGGAAGGCGATGCAGTGCAACTGACCAGTGCCATAGAGGAAGGTAACTGCCCCATAGGTAGCACTGCTCCTGAGATGTTGAGGGTGGATGGGGAGGTAGTACCCATAGCAGCGCCAGCTGATGGGTCTGTGGAAATCCCCGGGGAGACAGCTTATGTAGCTGCTGTCACCCACAGTCAGAGTGCCCGGAACGCTGATAACATTCTGCCTTCTGGACCCTCCTCAGTCACAGGCATGACTGAACCAGAAATGGACCCAGAGCAGGTCCTAGAGGGTTTCCATGGGGAAGGGACCCTGACGTCGCTTCTGGCTGCCTCCAGCCAGGAGTTCCAAGCTGCTCTGCACTCAGATGCGAGCCTGGAGAAATTGAGACGCCCACCTCCGTGACTGATAAGGAGAGGGTGTTCTGGGAACGAGAGAGGTTATACCGGAAGACAGTTCCCGGTCAATCCCAAAAGGAGTGGTTGAGGGAAAGACAGCTGGTCGTCCTGTACCAATTCAGGGATGAGTTGTTGGGGATTGCCAATGAGATCCCACTTGCTGGACACTTGGGGATCAGCAAAACTAAGGCCTGGCTGTCTCAACACTTCTATTGGCCCAAGATGGGGACAAATGTGACAAACTACTGCTGCTCCTGTATCACCTGCAAAAGAGTGGGGAAGGCGGGGCCTGCTCTTAAGGCTCCCCTGATCCCTTTGTCAGAGACAGAGGAGCCTTTCCAGAGGATCGAGGTGGACATTGTAGGACTGCTGGCCATCCCCAGCAGCTCTGGAAAGCAATACGTCCTCACTGTGGTAGACTACGCTACCTGGTACCCAGAGGCAGTGGCTCTGTCCTCAACTAGGGAGGATAAGGTGGCAGATGCCCCGTTGGCCAACCCAAGGAGATGCTTACCGACCAAGGGACCCAATTCATGTCTCGCCCAATGGAGGCTCTCTGTAAGAAGATGCAGGTGAAGCATCTGGTATCGAGTGCGTATCACCCACAGACCAATGGTTTGTGTGAGCGCTTCAATGGTAACCTCAAACAGATGCTACGCATGCTGGTTGAGACCCAAGGACGCGACTGGGAGTGGTACCTCCCTGTTATGACCCCAATGGCGAGGGTCTCAGAGATATCAGCAAGTCTGCGAAGTACAAAAATCCAGCTCATAGGGCAGTGGTAACTGGGTTGACCATATATCTACTCCTAACGCCAACACTAGAAGTAGCCGGGGAACATGCCTACGTTGGTCGCTAGATGTCTCGCGCCAGCCGGAGGACTAACTACCCCTAGAAGAGGAAAACAAAGACCTCTCTTGCCTCCAGAGAATAGACCCCAAAAGCAGGATACAAGCCCCCCACAAATAATAACGGTGAGGTAAGAGGAAATGACAAACACAGAGATGAACTAGGTTTAGCAAAGAGAGGCCCACTTACTAATAGCAGAATGTAGTAAGATAACTTATATGGTCAACAAAAACCCTAACAAAAATCCACACTGGAGATACAAGAACCCCCGAACCGTCTAACGGCCCGGGGGGAGGACTCCAGCCTCCCTAGAGCTTCCAGCAAGGATAGGACACAGATTATGTACAAGCTGGACAAAAATGCAAACAAAAACAAATAGCAAAAAGCAAGAAAGCAGACTTAGCTTAATCAAGCAGGAACCAGGATCAGTAGACAAGAGCACTACAGATTAGCTCTGATATCAACGTTGCCAGGCATTGAACTGAAGGTCCAGGGAGCTTATATAGCAACACACCTGACCTAACGACCCAGGTGAGCATACAAGGGATGATAGACATACCCAGAGTAAAATCACTAGTAGCCACTAGAGGGAGCCAAAAGGTAAATTCACAACAGTACCCCCCCCTTAGTGAGGGGTCACCGAACCCTCACCAAGACCACCAGGGCGATCAGGATGAGCGGCGTGAAAGGCACGAACTAAATCGGCCGCATGCACATCAGAGGCGACCACCCAGGAATTATCTTCCTGACCATAGCCCTTCCACTTGACCAGGTACTGAAGCCTCCGCCTGGAGAGACGAGAATCTAAGATCTTCTCCACCACGTACTCCAACTCGCCCTCAACCAACACCGGAGCAGGAGGCTCAGCAGAAGGAACCACAGGCACAACGTACCGCCGCAACAAGGACCTATGAAATACGTTGTGAATGGCAAATGACACCGGAAGATCCAGGCGAAAGGATACAGGATTAAGGATCTCCAATATCTTGTAAGGACCAATGAATCGAGGCTTAAATTTGGGAGAGGAGACCTTCATAGGAACAAATCGAGAAGACAGCCATACCAAATCCCCAACACGAAGTCGGGGACCCACACCGCGGCGGCGGTTGGCAAAACGCTGAGCCTTCTCCTGTGACAACTTCAAGTTGTCCACCACATGATTCCAGATCCGCTGCAACCTATCCACCACAGAATCCACTCCAGGACAGTCAGAAGGCTCCACATGTCCCGAGGAAAAACGAGGATGGAAACCGGAGTTGCAGAAAAATGGCGAAACCAAGGTGGCAGAACTAGCCCGATTATTAAGGGCAAATTCAGCCAACGGCAAGAAGGTCACCCAATCATCCTGATCAGAAGAGACAAAACACCTCAAATACGCCTCCAGAGTCTGATTAGTTCGTTCTGTTTGTCCGTTAGTCTGTGGATGAAAAGCGGACGAAAACGACAAATCAATGCCCATCCTACCACAAAAGGATCGCCAGAACCTGGAAACAAACTGGGATCCTATGTCCGACACAATATTCTCAGGAATGCCGTGCAAACGAACCACGTTCTGGAAGAACACAGGAACCAGATCAGAAGAGGAAGGCAGCTTAGGCAAAGGAACCAGATGGACCATCTTGGAGAAACGATCACATATCACCCAGATGACAGACATGCCCTTAGACACCGGAAGATCCGAAATGAAATCCATAGAGATGTGTGTCCAAGGTCTCTTCGGGACAGGCAAGGGCAAGAGCAACCCGCTGGCACGAGAACAGCAAGGCTTAGCTCGAGCACAAGTACCACAGGACTGCACAAATGACCGCACATCCCTTGACAAGGAAGGCCACCAAAAGGACCTGGCCTCCAGATCTCTGGTGCCAAAAATTCCCGGGTGCCCTGCCAACACTGAGGAATGAACCTCGGAAATGACTCTGCTGGTCCATTTAGCAGGCACAAACAATCTGTCAGGTGGACAAGAGTCAGGCCTACCAGCCTGAAATCTCTGCAACACACGTCGCAGATCTGGAGAAATAGCTGACAAGATAACTCCTTCCTTAAGAATACCCTCAGGTTCAGCGACTCCAGGAGCATCAGGCACAAAGCTCCTAGACAGAGCATCGGCCTTCACATTCTTAGAACCTGGTAAATACGAGACCACAAAGTCAAAACGGGAGAAAAACAATGACCAGCGGGCCTTTCTAGGATTCAGGCGTTTAGCAGACTCGAGATACATCAAATTTTTGTGATCAGTCAAGACCACCACACGATGCTTAGCACCCTCGAGCCAATGACGCCACTCCTCAAATGCCCACTTCATGGCCAACAACTCCCGATTGCCCACATCATAATTTCGCTCTGCCGGCGAAAACTTCCTAGATAAAAAGGCACAAGGTCTCATAGTAGAGCAACCAGGACCTCTCTGCGACAAAACGGCCCCTGCCCCAATCTCCGAAGCATCCACCTCAACCTGAAAGGGAAGTGAGACGTCAGGCTGGCACAAAACAGGCGCCGAAGTAAACCGCGTTTCAACTCCTGGAAAGCCTCCACGGCAGCAGGAGCCCAGTTAGCTACATCAGAGCCTTTCTTGGTCATATCCGTCAGCGGTTTAACAACGCTAGAGAAATTTGCGATAAAACGACGGTAGAAGTTAGCAAAACCCAAGAACTTCTGAAGACTCTAAACTGACGAGGGTTGAGTCCAATCATGAATAGCTCGGACCTTGACTGGATCCATCTCCACAGCAGAAGGGGAAAAAATGAACCCCAAAAAGGGAACCTTCTGTACACCAAAGAGACACTTTGAGCCTTTTACAAACAAAGAATTTTCACGCAGAATCTCAAAAACCATCCTGACCTGCTCCACATGCGAGTCCCAATCATCAGAAAAAACCAGAATATCATCCAGATAAACAATCAAAAATTTATCCAGATACTTCCGGAAAATGTCATGCATGAAGGACTGAAAAACTGAAGGTGCATTAGAGAGCCCAAATGGCATCACCAAGTACTCAAAATGACCTTCGGGCGTATTGAATGCGGTTTTCCATTCATCGCCCTGCCTAATGCGCACAAGGTTGTACGCACCACGAAGGTCTATCTTGGTGAACCACTTGGCACCTTTAATCCGGGCAAACAAATCTGACAACAGCTGCAAAGGATACTGAAATTTGACAGTGATCTTATTTAAAAGCCGATAGTCAATGCAAGGCCTCAAAGATCCGTCCTTTTTGGCCACAAAAAAGAATCCCCCACCAAGAGGGGAAGAAGAAGGACGGATATGCCCCTTCTCAAGAGACTCCTTGATATATGAACGCATCGCGGTATGTTCAGGTACCGACAGATTAAACAGTCTCCCCTTAGGAAACTTACTGCCAGGAATCAAATCTATTGCACAGTCACATTCCCTATGAGGAGGCAGTGCACTGGACTTAGACTCGCTGAAGACATCCTGATAATCAGACAAATACGCCGGAACTTCCGAAGGCGTAGAAGAAGCAATAAACAAGGGCAGGGAATCTCCATGAATTCCATGGCAGCCCCAACTTGACACTGACATAGCCTTCCAGTCCAAGACTGGATTATGGGTCTGTAACCATGGCAAACCCAAAACAACCAAATCATGCATTTTATGCAGAACAAGAAAACGTATTACCTCCCGATGTTCGGGAGTCATGCACATGGTAACCTGTGTCCAAAACTGCGGTTTATTTTTTGCCAATGGCGTAGAATCAATACCCCTAAGAGGGATAGGATTTTCCAATGGCTCAAGAACAAATCCGCAGCGCTTGGCAAATGACAGATCCATAAGGCTCAGGGCCGCACCTGAGTCCACAAACGCCATGACAGGATACGATGACAGTGAGCAAATCAAAGTTACAGATAGAATAAATTTAGGTTGCAAATTACCAATGGCGACCGGACTAACAACCTTAGTAAGACGTTTAGAGCATGCTGAGATAACATGTGTAGAATCACCACAGTAGTAACACAAGCCATTCTGGCGTCTATGAATTTTCCGCTCATTTCTAGTCAGGATTCTATCACATTGCATTAAATCAGGTGCCTGTTCAGACAACACCATGAGGGAATTTGCGGTTTTGCGCTCCCGCAACCGCCGGTCGATTTGAATAGCCAGGGCCATAGAATCATTCAGACCTGTGGGAATGGGAAAACCCACCATCACATTCTTAATGGCTTCAGAAAGGCCATTTCTAAAATTTGCAGCCAATGCACACTCGTTCCATTGGGTCAGCACGGACCATTTCCGAAATTTTTGGCAATACACTTCAGCCTCGTCCTGGCCCTGAGACATCGCCAGCAAGGCTTTTTCTGCCTGAATCTCAAGATTGGGTTCCTCATAAAGCAAACCGAGCGCCAGAAAAAACGCATCAATGTCAGCCAATGCCGGATCTCCTGGCGCCAGCGAGAAGGCCCAATCCTGAGGGTCGCCCCGTAAAAAAGAAATAACAATTTTTACTTGCTGAGCGGAGTCTCCAGATGAACAGGATCTCAGGGACAAAAACAATTTACAATTATTCCTGAAATTTCTAAATTTAAATCGGTCTCCGGAAAACGGTTCAGGAATCGGTATCTTAGGTTCTGACATAGGTTTTCTGATAACATAATCTTGTATGCCCTGCACACGAGCAGCAAGCTGGTCCACACTTGTAATCAAGGTCTGGACATTCATGTCTGCAGCAAACACAAGCCACTCAGAGGTAAAGGGGAAAAGAAAAAAAAATGAGAGAGAGAAAAAAAAACTCAGAACTTTCTTTCTTATAATCCCGCTTCTGCAATGCATTTAACATTTAATACTGGCCTGGCAAACTGTTATGACCCCAATGGCGAGGGTCTCAGAGATATCAGCAAGTCTGCGAAGTACAAAAATCCAGCTCATAGGGCAGTGGTAACTGGGTTGACCATATATCTACTCCTAACGCCAACACTAGAAGTAGCCGGGGAACATGCCTACGTTGGTCGCTAGATGTCTCGCGCCAGCCGGAGGACTAACTACCCCTAGAAGAGGAAAACAAAGACCTCTCTTGCCTCCAGAGAATAGACCCCAAAAGCAGGATACAAGCCCCCCACAAATAATAACGGTGAGGTAAGAGGAAATGACAAACACAGAGATGAACTAGGTTTAGCAAAGAGAGGCCCACTTACTAATAGCAGAATGTAGTAAGATAACTTATATGGTCAACAAAAACCCTAACAAAAATCCACACTGGAGATACAAGAACCCCCGAACCGTCTAACGGCCCGGGGGGAGGACTCCAGCCTCCCTAGAGCTTCCAGCAAGGATAGGACACAGATTATGTACAAGCTGGACAAAAATGCAAACAAAAACAAATAGCAAAAAGCAAGAAAGCAGACTTAGCTTAATCAAGCAGGAACCAGGATCAGTAGACAAGAGCACTACAGATTAGCTCTGATATCAACGTTGCCAGGCATTGAACTGAAGGTCCAGGGAGCTTATATAGCAACACCCCTGACCTAACGACCCAGGTGAGCATACAAGGGATGATAGACATACCCAGAGTAAAATCACTAGTAGCCACTAGAGGGAGCCAAAAGGTAAATTCACAACACCTCCCACACTTGCTATTCGCTTACAGAGAGGTTCCGCAGGCCTTAACGGGTTCTCCCCCTTCGAGCTCCTGTACGGCAAGCGAGTCCGGGGACCCCTTAGATTGGTAAGAGGATCCTAGGAAGAGGAGCCGAACCCTTCAGAAGTGTCCATCGTGGATTATGTCATGCGCTTCCATGACAAAATGCAGACCTTGACGCAGTTGGTGCATGAGAATATGGCGCAGACCCAGGCTGTTCAGAAGCACTGGTACAACCAGAACGCCCGGGAGCGGACCTACTAGGTGGGTCAGAAGGTGTGGGTGCAGGTCCCCGTACCAAAAGATAAGCTTCAGACAGCCTGGGAAGGCCCATCCACCAACAGCTCAATCCAGTCACCTATGTGGTCACGCTTGACCACGTTCGGGGTAGGCGAAAGGCCTTTCACATCAATATGATGAAGGCTCATCACAAATGTCAAGCCTACGTCCTACCGGTCTGGAACCTGCCCGAAGACAGAGAGGAAGACCCCCTCCGGGACATGCTGGCCCAAGCCAAGGCCGATGGGTCCATCGAGGACGTGGAGGTAAGCGCCTTGTTAACCGAACCCCAGCAGTCGCAGCTGCGAACCAGGCTGGAACCCTTCCGGGCCATGTTCTCCTACCTACATGGAAGGACTGAGTTAGCGGTCCACGAAGTAGACACCGGGAATCATGCCCCACTATTGCGAACACCCTATGGGATCTTTGACGAGGTGCAGTAGGTTATGTGCCAGGAGATCGATGAGATGCTACAGCCGGGGGTGATTCAACAATCCAAAAGCACGTGGGCATCACCTGTAGTCCTTGTGCCAAAGAAGGATCGGACCAACCAGTTCTGCATGGACTACAGGGGGCTCAACGCCATCACAGCCTCTGACGCACACCCAATGCCGCAGATCGAGGAGCTTGAGTGGTTAGCTGGCGCAAAATATCTGTCCATTATGGATTTGAGTTGGGGATACTGGCAGATTCCTCTGAGCCCCGAGGCGCAGGAGAAGTCTGCCTTTTTCACACCCTTCGGACTGTACGAGTCCACAGTCATGCCATTTGGCATGAAGAATGCCCCAGCCACTTTCCAGCGGATGGTCAGCCACCTGCTTCAGGGACTGGAGAAGTACGCGGTGGCGTACTTGGATGACATTGCCATGTTCAGTTCCTCCTGGGAGGAACACCTGCAGCATCTACAGGAGGTGCTCAAGTGAATTCACCAAGCAGGCCTGACCATCAAGCCGGGGAAGTGCCAGATGGGCATGAGAGAGGTCCACTACCTGGGGCACCGGGTAGGCAGGGACTCCATAAGGCCAGAGCCTGGGAAAGTGGACGCGTCCTGGCCCACCCTCAGGATGAAGAAACAGGTGAACTATAGGTGCTTTGTACAAAACTATAGTAGCCTGGCAAAACCCTTGATGGACCTCACCAGGAAGAAGCTACCCCAAACATTCGACTGGACAGATGGCTGTGAGGGAGCTTTCCGGGCTTTGAAAACTCTCCCGTGTTAAAGGCAGTCGTCAACAGTCAACCGTTCCTGGTACAGACCGACCCCAGCGAGTTTGGCCTCGGTGCTGTGCTCAGCCAGGTCAACTAGGGGAACCAAGAGCACCCCGTGTTGTACTTGAGCTGGAAAATTCTGCTGAGGGAAGTGGCCTATTCCACCATCGAGAAGGAGTGCCTGGCCATAGTCTGGGCCGTGCTACATTTGCAGCCCTACCTGTACGGTCACACCTTCACTGTGGTGACCGACCACAATCCTCTGCGTTGGCTACAATCCATGTCTGGAACCAACGGAAGGTTGCTGCGCTGGAGCCTTGCCCTCCAGCAGTATGACTTTACAGTCAAACACAAAATGGGTAGCGAGCATGGCAATGCAGATGAGTTGTCCTGCCGGGGCGAACCTGCCGTTTAGTTGGACCATCATTTATTTTTCAACAGGACAGTGACCCCAAACACACCTCCAGGCTGTAAAAGGGCTGTTTGAACAAGAAGGAGAGTGATGGGGTGCTACGCCAGATGTCCTGGCCTCCACAGTCACCAGACCTGAACCCAATCGAGATGGTTTGGGGTGAGCTGGACCGCACAGTGAAGGAAAAAGGGCCAACAAGTGCTAAGCATCTCTGGGAACTCCTTCAAGATTGTTGGAAGACCATTCCCCATGACTACCTCTTGAAGCTCATCAAGAGAATGCCAAGAGTGTGCAAAGCAGTCATCAAAGCAAAAGGTGGCTACTTTGAAGAACCTACAATATAAGACATATTTTCAGTTGTTTCACACTTTTTTAAGTATATAATTCCACATGTGTTAATTCATAGTTTTGATGCCTTCAGTCTGAATGAACAATTTTCATAGTCATGAAAATACAGAAAAATAATTAAAAAGGAAAAGGTGTGTCCAAACTTTTGGTCTGTACTGTAGGTATGTTGATGAAGATGCATACTGCACACTGTTTTCTATGTGAAATGGTTAAATAGAGCTATTTATCTAAATACAGCTCAAGTAAATGGTGCAGTCACTCACCTTGCGTTTTTTCTTTGGGCTTTTACCCTTCAAATAGAGGGTCAAGCGCTGATTATATTTAAGTATTACGCACACTGATACATGAACACTATATTTCTGGTACTGTTTTTTCCGGTACTGGAAATATCAGGATGTGTGAAGCAGACCTAAGAAAGGGACTGACCCTGCCGGAGCACAATATTATTTTGTCTGACTCATAATGGTCCATGGATCTACTGGATATTTCATCTATTTATCGAATGGGGATCACAAAGCAAAGGATGGAGACAAAAACATGTGGCAGAAACATAATGTGTATATAGCCTTACAGAAAGTTGTGGAATTTGGGGGTAGTCCCTTCTTACTACTTCACTTTTTTGGATCCAATATTAGAAAAAAATGCAAATATTTTAACAAAACAACAAAAAAAGTGCAAAAGGAATGGTGCTCTCTATAGGCACAGTATATGTCTAGAATAGAAAACAGTGGTTAGATACCTAGGAGATAAAGTAGTGCAATAGATGACCTCTGAGAATTGATCATCGAAATGGTCAAAATTTGGCCTCATGGCCATACAATCGTCCCCTGTATTTATTTAATTAAATCTAATTGTGTTGGTATTATCATTGTTATTAGAGCCTACCTTGTTTCTACTTCAATTAATGTAATTGATGTTAGGGATGGGTTGTGTCCTTGCTTTTCTGTGATACAATTAGCTCTCATTAGTTGCCATTACTTCTATGCCTGTGTGATTGCACTCGCATTCAGTACAGTAAATGATATTAAGATGTATAATGCAATCAGTTGCAGGCAGGCAGATATTACTTGCGTGTCGGAATAATGCTATTGTAATAACGCTGGAAAATAATGACTCTTGTTTATTTTAGCTGTTTAAGTAGAAAACTCCTCTCTGCCATTAATGTAGTAATAACATGATGACATGAATCATCTCCTACAACTTGAGGAGGTTTTATTATTTCAGGAAAAGAGACATAAAATGTAGGATCGATAGTGACCTGATGGTACGAAGAGTAGTTCTGCATTTAAAATTTCTGATCGCGGCCATTAAATTACCACCGATCGCCTACATGGACGCCATCGGTGGCTGTTTTATAACCCGCTTAGGCACAATCATTCTTTGTGTTAATTTTCAGGCAAGCTCCTTCTTCCTAACCAGAAATCAAGACCCAACTCTTCCCTCTAAGGCAGGGATCACACATGCGAGAAACATGGCCAAGTCTTGCATGTTAATGATAAGAACTAGAAAAAATGCGGCAACACTCACCAGCTTCGGTGTGGTCTGAGTCCTTTATTGAGACATGTGAAACATCACCATTATCTTCACGGCACGGGGGAGTGTGAAAAGGGAGGAGGTGAGCAGGGATCGACGACGGCCGTTTCGCGCCAACAACAGCGCTTCCACGGGTCTAAGGTGCTGGGAGGAGACGTTAGTACATATAGGTGAGTAGGAACAACCCCTTCCCACCCCACACCCCCAAGCCCAACCACCTGCAGACAAGATACAACAAGTGCATAACATACAAATATAAATATTAAAAATATTAAAAACAATGCCGTCAAAATAAACCAGAAAGAGTCTGACCATCCATATCTCTACTCCAGAAGTAAAGTACTACAAAAATTCAACAAAATAGCCGCAACAATATGGAGAATACTACCCAATCCCATCAGCAGGAAGCCGGGCACTCCTTCATGCTCTGACCATGCTGCACGCAGGATTCCTCTGGATAGAACAGCAGGAGGAGTGGCAGGGGGAGTAACAACCAAACGAACCCCACATCAGGGAGTCACAGGAATACGGACATATCGATCCTGTCATTCATATCGGCCGGACCCATCGCGCGTGTGCGCATAATCAACCTGGCCTCCTGCCTCAATAGCAGTTTATGTAGGTCACCCCCCTGTGCGGGTAACGCCACCCTCTCCACTCCTGCAAATGTAAGAACCTCCAGGTCCCCTCCATGCATATCCCTAACATGGTTAATGAGTCTAGGTACACCCTTGCCCGTCCGGATGGACCTAAAATGCTCCCTAAAACGTACATGTAACTGACGAATAGTCTTCCCCACATAATATCTTTTACATGGACAAAAAACTACGTATACGACATGATCCGATTTACACGAAATAAGTTGCTGGACCGTATGTCTGACTGGACCTATGTTCAACACCCGCCCGACCAAATGATATTTACAAGATTGACAATTCCCGCAACGATAATTCCCCCTGGGGACAGATTGTTCCAACCACGTCGTCTTTGAATCCAACGTGCGATTACGGACCAGCACATCCCTGATCCGTGTACTCCGTCTATTGGAGAACAAGGGCCCTCCAGACACCCTACCCGACAAATCCTTATCCCTCTCTAGTACATGCCAGTGCCTCCTGATAGATGACCTTATCTCCTGATCTAGGGGACCATAACGAAAACAAAAAGTAAAACGTTGCCCTGCTGTAGCACCTGCATGACCGACATTTCCTCGTGGATGTTCTTTCACACGATCCACCGCCGTCTGCAACAACGCATGTGGGTAGCCCCTCTCTCAAAATCTAGAGCATAATTCCCTGGATTGGTTGTCAAACCCTATCTGCGTGTTATTAATCCTTCTTGCGCGTAAAAGCTGACTGTACGGTAAAGACGTATGTTCAGGGTGGAAACTGTTAAAATGTAACATCGCATTAGTGGCAGTCGGTTTTCGAAAAATGGTAGACCACACCGAAGCTGGTGAGTGTTGCCACATTTTTTCTAGTTCTTATCTGCTACATTGTTGTTTTCCATGCGAGCACCTCCATCTGGATGTCAGGCTCTCCGGTCACACCACTCA
The DNA here is from genome assembly GCF_051348905.1 of Ranitomeya variabilis. Lineage (NCBI taxonomy): Eukaryota > Metazoa > Chordata > Amphibia > Anura > Dendrobatidae > Ranitomeya > Ranitomeya variabilis. The sequence continues at coordinate 656,917,249 of NC_135232.1, read as the reverse complement.
TGGACTGTGGTAGCTCTAAGTGACGTGGCTGTGCGGTTCAGCTTTTTATCTTTATTTATTCTTGCATGTTAATACCTGGCACTGTCGCCGGCTCTCAGGAGCGGAGCGTGGCCGCATAGCAATACATGCAGCCTCACGCTCTGCTCCTGAGTGCCGGGTATTAACATGCGAGACTCGGATGTATTTCTCGCATGTGTGATCCCGGCCTAATTCTAATGGAAAAATGGAAACTGGCAGCTCATACGCTTAGGCTATGTTCACACATTGCTTTGTTCCTGCAGGCAATACCATCTCTCTTGGCAGTAAAGAAGCAGGTTTTGCTGAATTTTTGCTGCATTTTTTTGGTGCGTTCTTGTTGCATTTTTTCCGCTGTTTTGTTTGGTGCACATTATATGTTTAATTTATCTAATTTGCATAAAAAATAAGCTGCAAAAACACAATTTGTGAACATTACATATTGCGTTTTTGCAGTGTTTTTTTTGCTGTCTTTTTTTATGCAAGCAAATGCAAAGTTGCTTTTGACAGTACCAGTAGGATTTAAAAAATCTCATGCACACAATTGTTTTTTTCCCTGAATGAATTGAAAAACTGTTGTATTTCTAAAAACTGCAGCACATCACGTTTTTTACTTTTTTAGCAGCGTTTTTTCACCATAGAAAGCAATGGGAAAGTGCAAAAACGCTGCAAAAAAGCAATTACGCATTTTTGCTGCTTTTTGGGTGACTGAAACTAACTTCATTAAACATGTACAGTAGACAAATGACATATAGTACGCTGCAGCAAAAATGCTGTAAAACCTGCTTTGTATAAGCAGCTTCTATACTGCCAAGAGAGATCTTCCTGCATAGAAAAAGCAGGAAAAAACAACGTGTGAACATAACCATAGGCTGTACGATCTGAGTGCCAAGTAAAATCACTGAATTGGGCCTCACTGGCACCAAAGTTCACACAGCATGCAGTTTATTGATGTGCAGCGTTATTTAGGCACCCTATAGGATATTTTTGTAAAATATGGGTACAACTTAGAACACTATAAGGCAGTGTTCACATGTTGTGGTCACTCACTACTTTCCCATGATTTTTAAAAATCACTGCAAAAACAATGGAGCTTTAAAACCGCAGGAAAAAAACAAACCTGCCATGGCCACAACGTGCAAGCGGAGCCTAGGAAGTGGTGTCAATAAAAACTATTGTACAGGACACCATACAAGCCAAGACTGACCCTGTATACAGTACAATAAGGAGGAATGATTGCAAGGAATGAGGGTCTATCTATGGTTCTCTGTCCCTCTTTCACACTCATAATCAAAGACATACCGTATGTTAAAAGAAAAATACAATAATTTAAGTCTCATTATTAACCACACAATGAATTGCAGACAATGACATCTGTAAAAAAACAGTTCACATGGTGCAGATCTTTTTCCATAAGTTATAGGCAAGATTTGTTAATATTTCATCCACTTTATTGCTCCTCTATTACTTGCCTTGGGTTTTAAGCCAGCAAATCCATCATGTGTGAACATGCTCAAAAAAGTCAAATTACAGTATTAGAGCTTCTTTTACGAATATTCAGCTGGCATCACAGAAAACCAGTTACAAAGTGTTTGGTGCACTACAATATATAACAAATAATGGATAACTAGAGATGAGCGAACATGCTCGGTGATATAGATTATCACTCAAGTATCACAGTGCTCGATGTAAAACTCGAATCCCTACCCCGCATCTTTGGCATGCGGAGATTGTCTGTGAGTCACTGTAACACCGTAGCTATCTTCATACCTCCCAACTTTTGAAGAAGGCAAAGAGGGACACAGCACGCCATGGCAAATTTTAGGCCACTCCCCTGACCACACCCATTTCACAACTAGTCACACCCATATCCACGCCCCAGCCACACACCTTTAGCACTACTGATCACACTGTTTCGTAAACAATAATTATAAACAGAAAAAATATGACCACACAGTGCTCCATACTGTATAATGGCCCCACATGAAACTGCGTACAGTATAATGGCCCTACATGATGCTCAATACTGTATAATAGCCACACAGTGCTCCATACTGTATAATGGCCACACAGTGCTCCATACTGTATAATGGCCCCACATGATGCTCCATACTGTATAATGGCCACACATGATGCTCAATACTGTATAATGGCCACACAGTGCTCCATACTGTATAATGGCCACACAAACAGGCATTCCTCACATGTATTCAGCGTATCTGGCAGCCGTAAATCATGCAACTGAGGCAATGAAAACAATATCTCCGAGCAATAGCAAATACTCGGAGATCACCCGAGCAACGAGTATACTCGCTCACCACTGATGGCCACATATGATGCTCAATACTGTGTAATGGCCACACAGTGCTCCATACTGTATAATGGCCACACATGATGCTCCATACTGTATAATGGCCCAACATAGTGCTCCATACTGTATAATGGCCACACATGATGCTCAATTCTGTATAATGGCCACACAGTGCTCCATACTGTATAATGGCCGCACATGATGCTCAGTACTGTATAATGGCAACAGCATGGTCATCTGCTGAGGTTCTCCTCCACTATTAGGGTGCGTCACCCAGTTGTAATCAAGGTTACTTGGTTAGGGGCCCACTCAGAAGCTTGCCTCCCCTGAACCAAAAGCCTAGCTATGCCTCTTGCATGCAGGGCTGCATCCGGCGGTCCTGCTTAACCGGACATGTGACTCATCTTTCCAGACCGCAGCATGTCTATCTATCTTGTGGAGACGCTCCATCTCCGCAAGATAAATAACACAGTCTATGAATACGATGCAGTGATTCTGCTTGTGTTCAATGAACACATCTGGAATCACCGCACATACAACAGGGGGTGGTGCTTTGGGCAGAGCGGGGTATCCGCTGCATCCAAAGTGCTGGGTTTCCTGAAGGTGGAAACATACCCTTATTGTAACTCATTCTGTTTTGCATGTTTCAATAAGGTGGGCCCATGTTAACCTGTAATTCCCCTCCACACAGTGACATATGTGGGATCGCAAGGTTCCCACTGATCTCTAGACTAGGGGTCTTCATACACAAGGCAGCCCATGGAGAAGAGTGATGGGTTACCTCCTTCAGTCCCATAGACATTGGTATAGCGGTAACGCACAAGAGACCACCGCTCCATTAAATGACTAATGCTCCATTCCAATCAACATCAGACTGGTCATCTGGAAATACTAGCAAATGCCTGATAGGTGGTCTGGCGGTGGGCCGCATCGGCCCACAACACTCATAATATTATATGGAGGACTATGGGGGTGCATTATACTTCTTATATGGATCCCCATGACTTCTATGTAAGCCCCTGATGAGTATAATGATTTATTTTCTTTTATACATTACAGGACAATGGCAGTATGGGAGACAAATATATACCAGGATGGGACACCAGATAGTTACGCCACTGAGGTCAGACTATACAACATTGCAACAAAGCTATAGTGTGCAAAATGAAGATGGAAAATGTGAATTTGGGTGGAAAATATTTTGGCATGGGGCGGCCCCATTTGAAAGTTCGCACCGGGGCCCATAACTTTGTAGTTACGCCACTGGTGCTATACCAGAATGCCATTGTGAGAATATGCAGTATTTGCATCAGTATAGCAGTATTTGGTCAGTATTTTACATCAGTTTTTGTAAGCCAAAACCAGGAGTGGAACAATTAGAGGAAAAGTATAATAGAAACATATGCACCACTTCCGCATTTATCACCCACTCCTGGTTTTGGCTAACAAATACTGATGTAAAGATGTAAAATACTGACCAAAAACTGCTAGTGTGACGGCAGCCTTATTGTTGCATTATGGTGGTATTTAAAACTTAATAAAAGTGTAGAAAAATATTTCAGGATTACCATAGATTACTTATCCATAGAGTATTACATTCTTACTGTCACATTTTGGTGGTGCAAAACAGTACAAAAAAGTGTTTGAATATTTTGCTTTTTGGTCAACATTTCTTACTCATAAACTATTCCTTGTTCTGGGGTACATTTTTTGTGACACTCCAAAAAAAAGTTAAACATTTTTCAAAGTTCTATTTCTCAGTCATACAGTATTACATGTTCTTGGATACATTTCGTTGGTATATAATCCCCCCAAAAATTGACCAAAATGTTATCGCTATTATATTGCTTACCCATAGACTATTCCCTGGTCTAAAGTACACTTCCTTAGTATATAACCCTCAAAAAACTTGTCCAAAATGAATCAGTATTATATTGCTCAGCCATAGACTATTCTGTGGTCTGGAATCCATTTCGTTGGTATATAACCCTGAAAAAACTTGTTAAAAAATTTATCGGTATTATATTTCTCACCCATAGACAATTCCATGGTCTAGAGTCCATTTCGTTGTGACAAAAGCCTCCAAAAATGTATTAAAAAATGTATCGGTATTATATTGCTCACCCATAGACTATTTTTGCTCTGGAGTACATTTTGTTGGTATATAACCCTCAAAAAAGTCTTAAAAAATTTAGGCTGTGTGCACACTTTGCAGATATGGTGTGTTTTTGTCCCATTTTTTTTCTGCACGGATTTGTGGCAAAACCTGATGGCAGCAAAGTGAATGACTATGCAGATGTTGAGTATTTTTAACGTGCACATTTGGTGCAGAAAATAATCTGCAGCATGTCAATTCTCTGTGTATTTGTTCCCTTAGTTTTTCACCATTTACTTCACTCAAATCAATCAAAAACGCTCCAAAACACATAAAAAATGCACCAAAAAACGCACCTAAAATGAACTAAAAACGCTCATTTTTGCAGCTGTGTTTTTCTGATGCAGAAATTTTACACAACGTGTGCACATACCCTTATTGGTAATATATTGCTCACCCATAGACTATTCCATGCTTTGGACTCTCGAGAGTTATGTACTAAGGAAATTTATTTAAAAGTGCATAGCCTTTATGAGTCTAGGTGTACCAGTACGTGAAAATTTGAACAGAATGTGTATGAGGACCTCCTTTATATCTAATACAGGGTATATCTGAGTCCCTTATTTTTGGCAGTTCTTGCTTCCTTCATAAATTAGGCTGAAATCTCCTATTTTTTTAATACATTTTTTTGGTTTACTTAAATTATATATTTTTTCATTCTTTTTAACCCCTATTTTTGGTTTTGCATTTTCATTTTTTGCTCCCCTTCTTCCCAGAGCCATAACTTTTTATTTTTTGGTCAAAATGGCCATGTGAGGGCCTGTTTTTTGCAGGACGAGTTACACTTTTGAACAACACCATTGATTTTACCATGTCTAAGGCCGGTTTCACACGTCACAGTGGCTCCGGTACGTGTAGTGACAGTTTTCTCATGTACCGGAGACACTGACACCCGTAGACCCATTCAAATGAATGGGTCTAGGCACATGCCTGCGTGTTTTCACGGAGTGCGTGTCCGTGTGCAAAACACGGAGACATGTCCGCTTTTCTCTGGCATCACGGTCCGCAAAGCGTCCCGCACACGTGCACACGGAGAACAGTGTGCACTCTCTTCCGTGTGTACGTACCACCGCAGGAGAAACAGCACTACAGTTAAGCGCTGTCCCCTGCTTGTGGTGCTGAACCCGGATTCATCCCTTCTGTCCTGCTCGGCTGAAAGCAGCGCTTGCAGGAGAGAAGGGATGAAAGATCAAGGTTTTTTTTGTTAAAAATAAAGTTTGGGGTCACCTCCCGCCTCCCACCCCCTGTGCGCCCGCCCGCTTGCAGAGAAATACTCACCCAGCTCCCGCGATGCCTCCTCTCAGTGCGGGAAGCCTGTCCTGTGTGAGCGGTCCCGTGGTACCGCTCATTACAGTGATGAATATGCGGCTCCACTCCTATGGGAGGGTGGGAGGTGGGAGGTAACCCCAAACTTTATTTTTAACAAAAAAAATAATAAAATAGATTTTTCATCTCTTCTCTCCTGCGAGCGCTGCAGGGGACAAGAGATGAATGCCGCCTTCAGCACCACACGCTGGGGACAGCGCTTACTGTAGCGCTGTCTCTCCTGCACGGTCCGTTTGGTCCTCAGGCGGCACACGGGCGGCACACGGCTGCCACACGTGTGCCACACTGATGTGCCACGTGAGCACACGGACACGGATAACTCCGGTACCGTTTTCTCCGGTACCGGAATTATCTGGATGTGGAAGACTGGCCTAAAACAAACACATGAGGCGTGCACAGGGTGAACAAGCCTGTAGAGACACTGTTCACACCACCAAGAAACTGAAACCCCAAAAAGCACAGTAAAACCAAAAAATACTCTGTTGCAGAAAATATCAGTAAACAGCAAGTGCAAGTAAAAAGATGAAAAAACACAGGGTATTTAGTTAATACTTTTTTTTGCAAAAAATGTATTATTTAGCCGCCTTTTTTGTGTTTGTTTCTTGGTGGTGTGAATAGTGTCCCTAGAGGCTTGTTCACCGTGTGCTCATGTGTTTGTTTTAACCAATTGTTTTCTTGTTTCTACAAGACTAGGGAGGTTCCCTTCCCACCCCTCCTTGTGAGCTGTGCACATAAAAGCTGTTCTGTGCTACATGTCCACATTGGACATTACCTTTCTGAATCCTGCTCATACAGGTACTATACATATGATATATGTTTTTAAATACATCAGATAGGGATTACATACATTAGTTAGGACTGCTCTAATATAGGTATACCTTGACGTTTGGTAGAGCGGCTTAATATACATTTTTTGCAAAAAAAACGAATTAACCAAATACTCTGTTTTTCCATCTTTTTACTAGCACTTGCTGTTTACTGATATTTTCTACAACATAGTATTTTTTGGGTTTTACTGTGCCTTTTTTGTGTTTCAATTTTGATTTTACCATGTTGTGTACTCAAAAACGGGTAAAAAATTCCTAGTGCGGTGAAATTGCAAAAAAATGCAATCCCACACTTGTTTTTTGTTTTTTTTCACCATGTTCACTAAATGCTGAAACGTTTTTAATGATACCATTTTGGTGCAGTAAAAATGGTACACGGCACTCAATGCGAGATGTGGTACCAAAAAGGGAAGCAAAGGAGTATATTGGTATAAAAGATATATTTTATTAGTCACACATCATAAAATATTACAAAAGAGTACAAAATATTAGTTATAAGGTGCACAAGAATGGAAAAAAAGGACCACTGGTGTCAATTGCCAGCCCCATACATAAGTATATAGGCAGAGAGCTGCTCATTATAATAGATAATGTCAATACTAATCAGATAACATAATAATAATCTTTATAACATAGGGCACACTTAAACACAAAGAGCAACGCTTACCGGTATTAATAGCAGGCAAGAGGCACCGGGCTGAATCCTAAAAAGCCACCAATGCGCGTTTCGCTTGTTAATACTTGCTTTCTCAAGGGTATGTGCAAATACACAAGTCTCAATGACCTTAATATATCATTGATGGCCAATCATGTGACCGATCACAATGGAAACAGCTCTCTTGGTGCATGTGCGCCGCAACCGCTAGGTCCTGTGTCAGCAGACAGCGTCAGACGTCACCGCGCATGCACGGAGTAATGAAACAAAGTTCATGAATCCCCTGGTCAGTAGTGTTGAGCGATACCGTCCGATACTTGAAAGTATCGGTATCGGAAAGTATCGGCCGATACCGGCAAAGTATCGGCTCTAATCCGATACCGATACCCGATACCAATACAAGTCAATGGGACACCAAGTATCGGACGGTATCCTGTATGGTTCCCAGGGTCTGAAGGAGAGGAAACTCTCCTTCAGGCCCTGGGATCCATATCAATGTGTAAAAGAAAGAATTAAAATAAAAATAGGGATATACTCACCTCTCCGACGCAGCCTGGACTTTACCGCCGTAACCGGGAGCCGTTGTACCTAAAAATGCGCGCTTGAAGGGCCTTAGATGACGTCACGGCGCTCTGATTGGTCCGTAGCGGTCGTGTGACCGCTACGCGACCAATCACAAAGCAGTGACGTCACCTAATGTCTTTCAAGCGCTTGAAATACCTTAGAAGACGTCCGCAGCTTCTGATTGGTCGCGTAGCGGTCGCGTGACCGCTACGCGACCAATCACAAAGCAGTGACGTCACCTAAGGTCTTTCAAGCGCTTGAAAGACCTTAGGTGACGTCACTGCTTTGTGATTGGTCGCGTAGCGGTCACGCGACCGCTACGGACCAATCAGAGCGCCGTGACGTCATCTAAGGCCCTTCAAGCGTGCATTTTTAGGTACAACGGCTCCCGGTTACAGCGGTAAAGTTCAGGCTGCGTCGGAGAGGTGAGTATATCCCTATTTTTTATTTTAATTCTTTCTTTTACACATTGATATTAATCCCGATACCGATTCCCGATACCACAAAAGTATCGGATCTCGGTATCGGAATTCCGATACCCGCAAGTATCGGCCGATACCTGATACTTGCGGTATCGGAATGCTCAACACTACTGGTCAGGCATGGGAGGTACAAACGACGCCGCACCAACACAGGAGAAGGCAGGTACACAGCTCGCATGTGCACCGCCATAAGAGCATCTCACTGGTCTTAAATAATAGAAGTCCCATCAAAGAGTAGAAAAAACACAATATACATTAGCTTATATATGAAATAGCAGCAAAATATTGTAGTTTCAATAAATTCACAAGTGCATTCAAATCAAATATCATTCCAGACAATACGGGCTTTGATCCCATCACAGGAAGTACGATGCTGATCTGGTCAATGATGACTTGAGACAATAATAGGAACTGAAAAAATAATAAACATAACAGCTATAGGTTAAGATTTATAAAAAAAAATATTTTTATTCGTGGAGTAAATGTGTTACTGAATGTCGTGTGGAGGGAGGAACCCGTGGAGGCTAGCGCATGGTCTGTACAAGCTGCGTCACTGTGGTAGGCGCTCACCACAGCAGCGCAGCTTGCGCAGACCATGTGCTAGCCTCCACGGGTTCCTCCCTCCACACGACATTCAGTTCTGATGAAGGTCCTTGGCAGGACCAAAAACGTTTAACTACAATGAATACACTATAAAAGGAACTTTATTCTCACAAAATAATATCTTCTGAGTGCCAAGTTTATTTGATACCATTTTGGTGCAGATACGCCCGTTATTGCATTTTAATGCAATGTCGCAGTGACCAAAAAAAGTAATTCTGGCGTTTTGACTTTTTTTCTCGCTACGTCGGTTAACGATCAGGTTAATAATTTTTTCTTTTATTGATCGGGCGATTCTGAATGCGGCGATACCAAATATGTGTATGTTTAATTTTTTTATTGTTTTATTTTGAATGGGGCGAAAGGGGGGTGATTTGAACTTTTGTGTTATTTATTTTTTTAATATTTTTAAAAACTTTTTTTTTTTTTTTTTTTACTTTTGGCATGCTTCAATAGTCTCCATGGGAGACTAGAAGCTGCCATAACCTGATCGGCTCTGCTAGATACAGGTGATGATCAGATCACCTGCATGTAGCAGAATTGCTGATTTGCTATGAGCGTGACTACCGGGCAGCACTCATAGCAATCTGGCAGCGACAACCATAGAGGTCTCCAGGAGACCTCTGGCTGTCATGCCAACCTATCGGTGACCCATGATCACGTGACGGGGGTCACCGATGGGCAGATTTCCTGTCCGATGGCTAGAAGCATGCGTTAAATGCCTCTGTCAGCATTTGACATTGGCATTTAATGGGTTAATAGCTGTGGGTGGATTGCGATTCCACCCGTGGTTGTTCCGGGCCCATGTCAGCTGTTCAAAACAGCTGTCACATGCCTGGAAAGATGTGGGCTCACTGTCGGAGCCCACATCAAAGGGAAGTTCGACATCAGCGTAAATATACGCCCGATGTCGGAAAGAGGTTAAATTTTGCCTTATATACAAGTCATTATACAGGAAAAATGTGTTCAACATTTTTTTTCTTGTAAAATTAAATTTCTTGTTGGTTTGTAATGTTTTATTGTCAGTCCTTAAAGGGAACCTGTCAACAGGATTGTGCTCAGTAACCTACAGACAGTGTAAGGTCGGCGCCGTTATACTGATTAAAATGATACCTTGGTTGATGAAATCCGTCTTGTGGTTGTTGTTTAATCTTTATTTTCAGTTTTGAGTTAATGATATGCTCGTGAGTCGGAGCGGGCCTGTTGGGGGTCTTCATGTGGTGCTCTTGTGAGGAGGAAGACCGGCTGCGGGTACCTGCATTGAGCTTGGTCTGGAACGGTCGAGGCTGCGGCCCATGTTGCCCGGGGAAGGAATAGGGGACCGGACAGGTCACATGACCAGGGGAGAGGAGGAGTGTTTAGGCTGGAAAGAGAGAAGCACACAAAGCATGAGTAAAGTTTCCCGCTGTCAGGGTGAGCGGAACACCCCGAGCCTCGGCACTGCGATGTACGGCAGCCAACACCTCCGGGACAGGGAGTGTGGGAAGCGCTGTGTGCCCAGCTAAACATAAGATTGGGCACTTGCAGAGAAGCATGGGCCGGGTTACAGGACATTGAAGTGCAGCCAGTGTGCATCACCCCACGGTTAGTACAGAGACTTCTGCAGCTTTTCCTGCTTTGATCATGCGGGCTTATGGATTAGGGGCTCAGCGGGTAAAACTGGAGACCGCCCGCTGCTGCCAGAAGACTGATTGTTAACCCTGGACCCCTCTGAGGACCCTACAGCGGCCATTGCTGGTTCTACTACTCCCATCGGACTGTGGATTAAGGACCCCACCAGGAGCTGCGATAAGTGTTGTTTGAAACTTAGACTGTCGCACTCATCTTGTTTATTTCATTTACCCCTTTTTAAATAGCTCTTTGCTACTGCCTATTAACTCCCTGCGAGGAGACTACTTTACCTTTTACTGTTGAAAGAATAACTAGTTTTGTTATATCGTACTGCTCTGCAATCCCTGCATACTGCATCTCAGCTCCTGCTTACATTTGGCGTAGTCAGTAGGATGCAATCCACGAACGCAGAGGCAGCAGACCAGACGGTTATGGGTGCCCCAAGGGCCAGCTTGCCCTTGGGGGCCATGCTTGGCAATCTCTCGAAGTTTACAGGGAGTAATTCACCGCCGTGGGACTGGACTGAGCTAGTTAAAGGGATGTTGAGAATGCACCCAATGACCCCTGACATGCAAGTGGAGATTGCTGTGATGGCCCTAGATGGGGAGGCCAGATGTTCTGTAATGTTTCAACCCCTCATGAATGGGACACCTTTACTAAAGTATAACAAATTTTGGAAGAGAATGCATGGGGATCCCACTGATATTGGAGAATTGCGGATGCGATTGTTTAGCAGTGTTCAGAGAGAGGGCGAATCCGTGACACAATATATGAATGCGCTACAAAAGGTGCACGCGGCGATCGTTAAGCGGGATAACGTGGGCGTGGGACCTCCTGATGTGATTTTGAGTGACCAACTTGTAGCAGGCCTCAGGGACACATCGCTTAAACAAGCTCTGGGGGAGCACCTGTGTGCTGGCCTGTGCCTGACGTTTCTGGAGATTGGGGCAGAAGCGTGTGTACGAGAGCAAGAGCAGGGGACGGCAGCCTCAGCATGGATGGTTTGGAGTAGTAAGGTGCCCACCTTGCCCACAGCTGAGATAGGATGGGCCCGAGATATTCGGAAGGAAATACAGGAAATGCAGGAAGAGTGGTCTGGCCTCAGCAGAGACCCCGCCCTGGCTTCCAATCCATCCAGAGACAGAAGTGACCCCGAGTCTCACTTTCGCATTGTATCCCACCGGGAAAGAGAACAAGCATGAGCCGAGAGACATCTGACTTGTTTCAAGTGTGGGGACGTTGGACACTATACCTGAGGCTGCACGAGACAAAGGCGGCCTCTTATTCAGCAGCTGTTAAAACTAGTGGGCTCCATGGCTTGGGGATGCCGCCCAGAGTCCTGAAAGGCCAAAGAAGAGAGAAGCCAGTCCCGAAAGTTTAATTTCTGTGAGTCCCCTTTTATGGGCTGAAATGAATGGTTGAGCTGTCCGCTGCCTAGTTGACACCGATTCCCAGGTGACCACCATGCCGGAAGCATATTTCAGACGTCGTTTCCCTGAGGTGATGCTGCCGGAGTGGGGCCCATTGATCAACCTGAACGCGGCCAATCAGTTGCCCATCCCAATTGCAGGGGTGGTCTGGATGCAAATTACAGTGTGCGGCAAAGATGTGGGCCAGAAAGGAGTCGTGCTAACCGCCGGAAAAAACAGCATTGGTCCTCCAGTGACTCTGGGAATGAATATGCTAAAAGAACTCGGGACCCTCCTGATCAGCGAGTCCCCGGATGCATTTCTGGATCGGTGGACCCACGAACCCCCCCAGAGGAAGGTGTTTCAACAGTTGATGCGGGTTGCCCAGGTCCAAGAAACATTGAGTGGAGGAAAAGTTCTAGGAAAAGTGCTAGTCCCTGCAGCTGCTAAATTCGTCCTTCTGCCTGGCCAGACTGTGCTCATGTTGCCTGTACGAGCTTGTATGTGTAAGCAGGTTGCAGGATGCAGTGACAGGCAGGAGGAAGAGTAAGGGTACTGTCACACATTGAAATTTCCATCGCTACGACGGTACGATTCGTGACGTTCTAGCGATATCGTTACGATATCGCTGTGTCTGACACGCTACTGCGATCAGACACCCTGCTGAGAATCGTACGTCGTAGCAGATCGTTTGGAACTTTCTTTCGTCGCTTGATCACCCGCTGACATCGCTGGATCGTTGTGTGTGACAGCGATCCAGCGATGTCTTCGCTTGTAACCAGGGTAAACATCGGGTAACTAAGCGCAGGGCCGCGCTTAGTAACCCGATGTTTACCCTGGTTACAAGCGTAAACGTAAAAAAACAAACCGTACATGCTCACCCGTCGGTGTCCTTCAGGTCCCTTGCCGTCTGCTTCCTGCTCTGAGTGCCGGCCGGAAAGTGAGAGCAGATCACAGCGGTGCTGCGCTCTGCTCTCACTGTACGGCTGCACTCAGAGCAGGAAGCAGACGGCAAGGGACCTGAAGGACACCGACGGGTGAGTATGTACTGTTTGTTTTTTTACATTTACGCTGGTAACCAGGGTAAACATCGGGTTACTAAGCGCGGCCCTGCGCTTAGTTACCCGATGTTTACCCTGGTTACCCGGGGACTTCGGCATCGCTCCAGCGCCGTGATTGCAACGTATGACCGCAGTCTACGACGCTGGAGCGATGATTATACGACGCTGCGACGTCACGAATCGTGCCGTCGCAGCGATGAAAATTTCCATGTGTGACGGTACCCTAAGGGTTATCAAAGTATAACAATTTAATTTAACAATGAGGTACTCCTCCCAGGAAGGTAAACAGTTAATTGGTAAGGAAAGGGCAAGATTAAAGAACAATGAAACAAGGGTAGCAGCAGTTCTTTCATCAACATATTGTGTCAGAGGTTTCCCGGGCTCTAGATGACAGTTTGAAGACTGTAGCGCCGACAACAGCTGGTGCAATGTTTCTCCAATGAGGTCCTGTAGACAACGGTCCGTCTTCTGGCGGCAGCGGTTGGTCTCCGGTACCTTCCACTTAGCCCCTAGTCCATAAACTTGTGCAGCTAAAGTCAGTGAAGCTGCGTGCAATCCTGGAATCCGTGCAATTTCCTACTCCACACTGATGAGGGGCAAATACCCCGAAACAGCTGTCTGTGGATGGATACCATGTTTTGGCATAGGTGGTTTTCCTTTATTGGATGCTGCCCTTCCCGTGGTTGTTCCTTCCCGGTGAAAGACCTGGCTATTCATTGCTTGCGTTGAGAAACACGTGATGGTGTCTCCGCGGCTTTTCTACATGCATTTGCTTATTTCCCTTAAGGGATGGGAGCAGTGTTCTGGATGACTGCGTTGAGAAACACGTGATGGTGTCTCCGCGGTGTTGGATGTTTTGATCTCCCCGAGGTCATTCATCCTTATGTTTACAATCCTGGAAGAGCGGCGTGGCACTGTCATGCAACGAAGGCAACAGCGAACAGTCCTGAACTCACGGTTGGTACAGAGACTTCTGCAGCTTTTCCCGCTTTGATCGTGTGGGCTTATGGACTAGGGACTCAGCAGGTAAAACTGGAGACTGCCGCCAGAAGACAGATTGTTAACCCTGCACCCCATCTGAAGACCCTACACCGGCCGTTGCCTGTACTACTCCCATTGGACTGTGGATTAAGGACCCCACCAGTACCTACGATAAGTGCTGTTTGAAACTTAGGCTGTCGCACTCGTCTTGTTTATCTCATTTAACCCTTGTTGTTCAAATAGCTCTTTGCTACTGCCTATTAACTCTGTGCGAGGAGACTACTTTACCTTTTAGGCCGGGATCACAGCTCTGGCGCCGGCACTCCGGAGCGGAGCGTGCAGCCATACAGCAATACATGGAGCTGCACGCTCTGCTCCGGAGTGCCGGCGCCAGAGCTGGGTTTTCACCTGCGAGACTCAGCCGTATCTCGCGTATGTGTGATCCCGGCCTTACTGTTAAAATCCCTGATCTCTCACTGACCTGCCCCCTAGTTTATATAATGAATACCTGTACATACTGAAGAGAAAAAAAAACATTCTGCAGGCAGGTGCTGGCCATGGCACCTGCGCTGCAGCATAATCGCATGTTTAGTGTCCTAGTAATCACTGTTCTTCATGATTCTAAGGAAACGTTAGAAAGGGAGAACAGGGAACAGTTTTATAAGTGTGGTGCGGTGATAGGCCATTAGAAAGAAATGCATGTTTAGAGCACGCTTAAATCTGGGAATTTATTCAAAATCAATCAGATAACATATGTACACTAGAAAAATAATCGACCCCTCACTCAGGTGTAGTATAGGAGCAGAACTCAAGAAAAGGGAAGGAATGTCCCTGTAATATCCAGGGGCTAATAATCCCAGAAAATCAGTTGTGATAGTATAGGGTGCCTATTGTGACTGTGGATCTTATTTGCAGCGTGATTCAGCAGCGCTCCTGCACCTTGCTGTGCGGTGTCACTACTGTTGTGAGAAGCTTGTGGAAGGATATCCCAAATGTTTGACCCAAGTCATTCTGATTTAAGGGCAATAAACAAATACTAATGAAATATATGTAAACTTTTGATTTTGTAGCAAGTAATAAAAATGTCTGAAAACATTCTCTCTCATTATTCTGGTATTTGGTAAATATTAAGAATTATAGTAATCCTAATTGACCTAAAATGGGAAAGGTTTATTCCGATTTCATGTCGGATATTGAGAAAAACATGCATTTGTGTCTTTTTATATAGTGTATGTAAACTTCAGTTTCAACTGTGTTACATTACAAAATGTTCAGTTTTTTCTCAAATTAGTTGATGCAAAAATGAATACAGCACAAATCAAAAAGCTCCCCGACACCATTAGTACTTATGCAGCCCCACATAAGAACACTGCCAGCACCATGTGTCACTATATATATGCCACCACACCCCATAATCCCCGAAGTATTACAGGTGTGGCGATCCCTTGTAAAGGCCTTATGGTGTTGCCCACTTGGTTTACAGACTAATTCTGGCTATCATTGTGTCAAAGATAAAATTGGAACTCCTCGTTAAAGAGGATAGACCAACATTCCAGCCATGTTGCTCTGCACAACGTTTTTGAAAGCAATGGTGTGATGTTTATAGAGCACCTGTAGTTGGACGTCTGACTCCTAGCCCAATGTGCTGTGGACACCTGACACTCTTCGACACCTAGGCTTGATGAAGTCCAATTTCATGTGGAGTACAGGAAGGGTCACTACTACCATTTTTTGAATCTGACAATCCATCCGTTCAGAGGTTCACCTTTGTGCACCTCTTGTCAATCAGATTAGCTGTTCTTCTTCCAACTACACGCAACGTGAGACATGCAATAATGAACAGAGCTGACATCTCAGCCTATGTGAACTGCAATCTGTCAGAGTAATAACTCATGGTCTCTCAGTTTAAGGATTCTGTCCCTCTATGTTTGCGAGAAGTGAGATAACTGGCACATCAAGGAACAGGAAGCATCGCACAATCATTCCATAATTCCACAAGACTTGATCCGATCTTTGAGGTTTCAGGTGGCTAAAGAATTTTCCTTCAATCTGGCTTTGATGCACGTTTTAGGTTTCATTCAGACGTCCGGTTTTCACGTGTGTTGTACCTGTGTGTTCCATGGATAGAACATATTACCATTATAATCTATCAAACTAATCACATTTATGTCAGTGCTGTTTGTGAACTGAGTATTCATAAAAAAAATGTGAAACATAAAGGAAAAGGAGACCTGTTTGTATTTTATCCAAATCATGGATTAAATTTACCTATTTAAGTTTATGGGTATGTGGTATCAGTGTCTCAAAATAATGTCGCCATTACACATCATGGTGGACACAGTTTTGGTCTTGTGCAGGCAGCTGCAACATGTGGTTCCACCCTTGAAAAATAAGCAGAAAAGCTGCCAGTAATGTTATAAAAAATTACACTTTGTAGATATTCAGCAATAAATAACATGGACGTCTCAGTAACGTTTTAACAGGAATTTGAATAGAATGTGTCACAATCCAATTTGGTTCCACTTTGTTTAAATGTAGCTTTTTTTCCTTTCAGTCCATCGGGGGTTAATGTCAGTCCTCCCCACTGGCAATCTGGTGTAACTGCAGTGTTGCAGTCAGCTGATGTGGTGGTAACTCCCACCATCCTTTAAATGATCACCTGATGCATCAGCTGACTGTTGGTGATAGAGTTTATCTTTGGAGTCCAGCCTAGCAGGAGCAGCTCTCTGGTGTCAACTACTTCTGGTGTTTGGAGGGAGTCCTGCTGCTGTGCTATCTGCGGTGTGAAGCTTGGCAGCGATGTCTGAAAGCTAAATGCTGTATTCTCACCCTGTCCCTTTGGTGTTTGTCACTGTTCACTGTGTGGTATTATCTGCAGTGGTGAGGCTAGTGCTCCTTGCCGGCCAGTGTACTAGCCAGGGCAGTATTAGGTGACAGCGAGGGACATAGGTTCGTGACGGCAGTGGGGGGAAGGAACCGCTTAGGGCGTTAGAGGAGTGCAGGGACAGGCTCAGGTTTGAGCTCAGGTGGTGACCATCCCCCATTTCCCTATCTGTAGGGACTTCCTCTCCCCAATTCCATCCCGTTGTGTTTGTGTTGCACCATCCATTGACAGATTACCCGTTGGGTCACTTTATATACCGAGACATTATCACCAACCGTTACATTTTTCCGGTGAACCATGGCTCAATTGCAGGCCTTCGCCCAACTGATCCAGACCCTCACTGATGAGCTTAAGGAGCTGCGGTCTCAGGTGGTGCAGCAGCTTCAGCAGTTGTTGGGGTTCTGGGTCTTGGCTCGTGTTCAGGCTCAACCGGAACCCAAGATATCTCTCCCTCCCAGGTTCTCTGGAGGGAGAGATACATTTTTTGTTTTTCTGGAGGTCTGCAAATTATATTTCAAGCTTCGCCTTCGTTCTTCAGGGAGTGAGGAAAAGTGTGTTTGGATAATAGTCTCCCTTATCAAGGGTGATCCCCAATCCTGGGCCTTCTCCCTGCCGACCGATTCACCATCTTTGCGGTTGGTGGACGAGTTTTTCACGGTATTGGCGCTGGTGTATGGGGATCCTGATGGCATCTCCCTCATTTTGTTTACTGAATACTTTTGGGTGAATGTTATGTAATTTGAGCTGCTGCTCACAAAAACTATCTTGAAATTTTCCTCACGTACCATTTTTCTGAAGTCTTCTGTTTGAGCGATATATATATTTTTTTGTTTATTTATTTTTTTATATTTTTCAGGCTGTCCATGTATTGTCCACAATAAATGTGCTGTTATGTAATTTGCATGAATTCCTTGCATTTCATTGCAGTTGCAAAACTTCAATGGAATTGTTACAGACTAGGCACACCCAGACATGTTTGGACACTACCTGCAGAGGCTGTAAAATCTGCTTGCAAATATAAGTAGTGCCATGCTAATGGACTACTACTCAATAAGGGCACTTTCGCAGGTCAGTGTTTCTGGTATGTGTGGTGACAGTTTCCATACGCGCTGGAGACACTAACACACAAGTGAATGGGTCTGCGCACATGTCAGTGTGTTTTCATGGGCCATGTGTCCATTTTTTAGCAAAAAACAAAACAAAATAAAAACAACCATATCCCTCACCTGTCCAACACCATAATCCATGTTTGTGATAACTAGTTTTCAACCTGGGCGGTGCCAAGATGCGACCGTCCAGGCTGAAAAGCACTGGAGAATGAGCTGCTGCGCGCAGCAGCAGTGACCAGTGGTGACCTCATTGAGGTTACTGCAGGTCACTGTGGCTGCATTCCCACCCAGGCCCCTGAGATGCGGTGACCTCAATGAGCTATGCACTGCATCGTGAGACGTTTTCTCATGATGCTATTTGTGATCTCATTGAGGTCACCGCAGTTCACTGTGAGGCCCTCTTTTGATGCAGTGAGTCATTCTCTGCTGCTCTCCAGCCACCGCTCATGCAAATGTCACACAGAAGGATTATGGCTCGGGACACTCTGGATTCTTTCAACTTCGGACAGGTGAGGGGTATTGTTGTTTTTTATTTTATTCTTAATTTTACACTTGATTACAGCTCTCAACATTGTCACCTGCTCAAGCTGATCGCAGGCAGTGCAGGGGACAATGATGTGAGTTGTCTTCAGCACCCAGTGTCTGAGAACAGTGTGAACTGTCCTGGCTTTTCTCAGGTTCCAGTACATGTGATACTGATGCGGCGCATGGTTGCCACATGTATGCTACAAGTATAAAACATACGGACACGGATATCTCAGGTGCTGGTTTTTCCACTATCGGAAATATCAGGAAGCGTGAAAGAGCCCCAAGACTTATTTATATAATAAATTCAAAGGGTACTTTAACCCCTTAATCCCGTATGACGTACTATCCCGTCAAGGTGACCTGGGACTTAATTCCGGGTGACGGGATAGTACGTCATACGCGATCGGCCGCGCTCATGGGGGGAGCGCGGCCGATCGCGGCCGGGTGTCAGCTGCATATCGCAGCTGACATCCGGCACTATGTGCCAGGAGCGGTCACGGACCGCCCCCGGCACATTAACCCCCGGCAAACCGCGATCAAACATGATCGCAGTGTACCGGCGGTATAGGGAAGCATCGCGCAGGGAGGGGGCTCCCTGCGGGCTTCCCTGAGACCCCCGGAGCAACGCGATGTGATCGCGTTGCTCCGAGGGTCTCCTACCTTCTTCCTCCCTGCAGGTCCCGGATCCAAGATGGCCGCGGCATCCGGGTCCTGCAGGGAGAAAGGTGGCTTACCGAGCGCCTGCTCAGAGCAGGCGCTGGTAAGGCTGCAGCCCTGCACAGCAGATCGTCGATCTGACAGAGTGCTGTGCACACTGTCAGATCAATGATCTGTAATGTCCCCCCCTGGGACAAAGTAAAAAAGTAAAAAAAAAAAATTTCCACATGTGTAAAAAAAAAAAAAAAAATCCTAAATAAATAATAAAAAAAATATATATATTATTCCCATAAATACATTTCTTTATCTAAATAAAAAAAACAAAACAATAAAAGTACACATATTTAGTATCGCTGCGTCCGTAACGACCCAACCTATAAAACTGCCCCACTAGTTAACCCCTTCAGTAAACACCGTAAGAGAAAAAAAAAGAAAACGAGGCAAAAAACAACGCTTTATTACCATACCGCCGAACAAAAAGAGGAATAACACGCGATCAAAAAGATTGATATAAATAACCATGGTACCGCTGAAAACGTCATCTTGTCCCGCAAAAAACGAGCCGCCATATAGCATCATCAGCAAAAAAATAAAAAAGTTATAGTCCTGAGAATAAAGCTATACCAAAATAATTATTTTTTCTATAAAATAGTTTTTATCGTATAAAAGCACCAAAACATAAAAAAAATGATATAAATGAGATATCGCTGTAATCGTACTGACCCGTCGAATAAAAATGCTTTATCAATTTTACCAAACGCGGAACGGTATAAACGCCTCTCCCAAAAGAAATTCATGAATAGCAGGTTTTTGGTCATTCTGCCTCACAAAAATCGGAATAAAAAGTGATCAAAATTGGTCACGTGTCCGAAAATGTTACCAATAAAAACGTCAACTCGTCCCGCAAAAAACAAGACCTCACATGACTCTGTGGAGCAAAATGTGGAAAAATTATAGGTCTCAAAATGTGGAGACGCAAAAACTTTTTTGCTATAAAAAGCGTCGCTGGTTTCACACTTGCGTTTTTGTCTGCAGCGTTTTTTGCACAAAAAAACGCATGCGTTTTTTCCCTATATTTAACATTGAAAACGCATGCGTTTTTTTGTACGCGTTTGGTCGCGTTTTCAAACGCATGCGTTTTTTTTCTGCATGTGTTCATTTTCAGAAATACAGCCTGCAGTATTTTCTTGCGTTTTTAAGCACATGCGTTTGTTTGTGTTAAAAACGCATGCGTTTTTATCGAAAAAAAACAGAAAACACACTGAAAAGCCACCCACCACCATCAAGGTGATAAAGGGATCCAAACCCTAACCCTAACTCTACCCCTAACCTCACCCCTAACTGTTTAATGAACATTTTCTGACAGTCATAGTGCCACATATTTCAGTGCCACGTATTTCAGTGCCACGTATTTCAGTGCCACGTATTTCAGTGCCACGTATTTCAGTGCCACGTATCACGTATTTCAGTGCCACGTGTTTCAGTGCCACGTGTTTCAGTGCCACGTATTTCAGTGCCACGTATTTCAGTGCCACGTATTTCAGTGCCACGTATTTCAGTGCCACGTATTTCAGTGCCACGTATTTCAGTGCCACGTATCACGTATTTCAGTGCCACATATTTCAGTGCCACGTATTTCAGTGCCACGTATTTCAGTGCCACGTATTTCAGTCACGTTTAGGGTTAGGGTTAGGGTTAGGGTTAGGGCTAGGGTTGGAGGTAAAGTTAGGGTTAGGGTTGGGGCTAAAGTTAGGGTTGGGGCTAAAGTTAGGGTTAGGGTTTGGATTACATTTACGGTTTGGATTAGGGTTGGGATTAGAATTATGGGTGTATCAGGGCTAGGGGTGTGGTTAGGGTTACCATTGGGATTAGGGTTAGGGGTGTGTTTGGGTTAGGGTTTCAGGTAGAATTGGGAAGTTTCCACTGTCCAGGCACATCAGGGGCTCTCCAAACGGGACATGGCGTCCAATCTCAATTCCAGCCAATTCTGCGTTGAAAAAGTAAAACAGTGCTCCTTCCCTTCCGAGCTCTCCCGTGCGCCCAAAAAGGGGTTTACCCCAACATATGGGTTATCAGCGTACTCGGGACAAATTGAACAACAACTTCTGGGGTCCAAGTTCTCTTGTTATCCTTGGGAAAATAAAAATTTGGGGGGCTAAAAATCATTTTTGTGGGAAAAAAAAGATGTTTTATTTTCACGGCTCTGCGTTATAAACTGTAGTGAAACACTTGGGGGTTCAAAGTTCTCACAACACATCTAGATAAGTTCCTTGGGAGGTCTAGTTTCCAATATGGGGTCACTTGTGGAGGGTTTGTACTGTTTGGGTACATCAGGGGCTCTGCAAATGCAACGTGACGCCTGCAGACCAATCCATTTAAGTCTGCATTCCAAATGGCGCTCCTTCCCTTCCGAGCTCTGTCATGCGCCCAAACAGTGGTTCCCCCCCACATATGGGGTATCAGCGTACTCAGGAGAAATTGGACAACAACTTTTGGGGTCTAATTTATCCTGATACCCTTGTGAAAATACAAAACTGGGGGCTAAAAAATCATTTTTGTGAAAAAAAAAAAAGAATTTTTATTTTCACGGCTTTGCGCTATACACTTTAGTGAAACACTTAGGGGTTCAAAGTTCTCAAAACACATCTAGATAAGTTCCTTGGGAAGTCTAGTTTCCAATATGGGGTCACTTGTGGGGGGTTTGTACTGTTTGGGTACATCAGGGGCTCTGCAAATGCAACGTGACGGCTGCTGACCAATCCATTTAAGTCTGCATTCCAAATGGCGCTCCTTCCCTTTCGAGCTCTGTCATGCGCCCAAACAGTGGTTCCCCCCCACATATGGGGTATCAGCGTACTCAGGACAAATTGGAAAACAAATTTTGGGGTCCAATTTATTCTGTTACCCTTGGTAAAATAAAACAAATTGGAGCTGAAATAAATTTTGTGTGAAAAAAAGTTAAATGTTCATTTTTATTTAAACATTCCAAAAATTCCTGTGAAACACCTAAAGGGTTAATAAACTTCTTGAATGTGGTTTTGAGCACCTTGAGGGGTGCAGTTTTTAGAATGGTGTCACACTTGGGTATTTTCTATCATATAGACCCCTCAAAATGACTTCAAATGAGATGTGGTCCCTAAAAAAAAATGGTGTTGTAAAAATGAGAAATTGCTGGTCAACTTTTAACCCTTATAACTCCGTCACAAAAAAAAATGTTGGTTCCAAAATTGTACTGATGTAAAGTAGACATGTGGAAAATGTTACTTATTAAGTATTTTGTGTGACATATGTCTGTGATTTAAGGGCATAAAAATTCAAAGTTGGAAAATTGCGAAATTTTCAAAATTTTTGCCAAATTTCCATTTTTTTCACAAATAAATGCAAGTTATATCGAATAAATTTTACCACTAACATGAAGTACAATATGTCACGAGAAAACAATGTCAGAATCGCCAAGATCCGTCAAAGCGTTCCAGAGTTATAGCCTCATAAAGGGACAGTGGTCAGAATTGTAAAAATTGGCCCGGTCATTAACGTGCAAACCACCCTCGGGGCTTAAGGGGTTAACAAGGTATTACCGTAGTTTAAGAGTGTGCACATTTATGCAACCACATTATTTTAGTCCTTTTAAACCTTTCCAGGTAGAAAAAGAAAAATAGTTTTTCAGTTGATTTATACAAATTGAGTGATGTTAAAAGTAAAAAAAAACAAATGAAATTTTTTCTAGGAATATTTTTTTTTACACAATTAAACCTTTACATTTTAATAAAAATATGTAAACTTTATATATCCTTTGCAGCTACCATTGCCATAGACCTCCATCTTTTGGCCTCCGTCTGGCAGATATGTATCTGCATACAGTTTGTCTTATTACAAAACTGCATTTTCCTACACAGGGGGTGACAAAAAAAGTATAAACTTCTACCTAGAACTATCATATATATTTTTTGCAACGGCTATCTATGGGGAACCGATGTTACGGAATTGATCCAGACTGTGGCTGCTGTTGATAGTTTACATCCTGGGTGTTAGGGTTGGCAGGTTGCACTAAATAAAATAAATGATTAAGAGCAATTGCAACCAGGGGTCTACCGTGCAGAGATGGAAAACTGCTGCTAGTGAATAATGGCGGGATACACGGCAAGCGATAACCCGTACACACTGGGTAAACGCCTCTCAGTGTGAACAGGACGCTGAGTTCCAAACTCTGTTATTCCACAGAAAGGAACAGCACAAATGAGTACTAACTGCTTTGTCCTGTAAAACGGCACAGGAAAATCACGAGAACTGAACTTGCACACAGAAACAAAGCAGATGCTCTGCAACTGAGCTGTGTCACTCACACACAGAAACAAAAGAGATGCTCAGGAACTGAGCTGTGTGGCTCGCACACATAAACAAAAGAGCTGCTCTGCAACTGAGCTGTGTCACTCACACACAGAAATGGAACAGATGTTCTGCAACTGAGCTGTGTCGCTCGCACACAGAAATGAAAGAGAAGCTCTGCAACTGAGCTATGTCACTCGAACACAGAAACGGAACAGTTGCTCTGAGCTTAATACCCTTACTAGGGTTGTGCTTGTTCTGGAACTCTGCTGTGCTAACCGCACACATGTAGGAACCAAATGCTAAGCCAACGGCTAATTGCCCACACTGACGCTAGCTGCCTGCCTACATGTACAGTCCCAAGCTAGGTAGAGACTCACTCACATAGCCATACATAAAATGATACTAGCACACCGGTGTGCACCTCTGAGAACCTTTTATGCACTAGACTAATGTCCAGTCGGATAGGACCTTGCCCATGGACCAATCCAGCACTGCCACATCACCAGAGCAGCTGACCACCAATGAGAAGATGCCACGTCACAGACATGATTAGTATGGTGATCTCTGGACTTAGACTCCAGAGTGCCTGAATGTCCCTGAATATTACTTTGGACTTGGCTGGAGAGCCAGCAGTAACCAAGTGTACACCATGAGCCTGAGCAAAATGCTGGGGCCGATGTCTATGCTCAGCAGCACTCGCAGTGGCCGAGCCTGAATGGAAGACCATAGAGGCAGATAAGGCTTGTGATCTATCCTGTGCAGTGGGAGAATCCTGACGCCTCACACTGGACTTATATGTTGTACAAAGGTAATACAATCTCCAATACTGTTAGGGTAAAGGTTTGCTGACAGATAAAGACCAAAGGGTCTCTTTTTTTTTTTTTTTGGCTTCCGTGGGCATGCATTGTGAGGCTAGCCTAAGAGGGCGCAGTCAACATGAATCCATAATGCCAATAATCTGTGTCTTTGTGCATTTCCCCTTCCAGTCCATACACAATACAACGTATTGGCTTCTTCCAATGCAAGATTACATGACCAAATGGAAAAAGAGAAAAATATTTAAGTGCCATGAACTACAGGTGAATAAAGGTTAACATCTTAAGAGTGGTTCAGTATTCAATCCGCTGGTGCCAATTTAAAACAGATTTAAGAATTTCCAAAAATGCTCTCACAAAGGGGTGAACAGCAGGCAGTACAGTGGGAGAAATAGAAAAGCACCGAAGAAAAAGCTGTCTGTAATGACACAAGCTCTATACGTAGCCCATTAACTCCTCCATGGGAAACATTTGCTCAATTTGTGAGTACGCCCACACCTCACTGCCATGCAGCAAGTTCTGATATTTCTCCATTCTACCACTGTTATTACTGCTGTATGACAGGTTTAAGTCAAACCTTTGAATAATGCTGTAAGTTATTCTCAGCCGCACCCTGGACGATAATGATAAGTAACAGCATTATCCATCCTACTTTTCATGTTCGTGGAAAACTATGAATGTTTCAGAAAATTATACTTTTTATTTTTTATCTTCACTGCTGTGCAATTTGGGAGGAGAAAAAAAAGTCCTTTCTGGTAGCTTTAAAAATAATGTCAATATGTAGAAGTGTGATTGAGTGATTATTCATATGTAGAGATGTAGGGGTTTAAAACTATGATAAACATAAAAGTATTTCTTTTCATCGATGAGACAGTATTCACATTATTACGGCTTTGTAAAACTTCCACATTGTACTGAGCAGTAACACAGGAACTGTGGACGTCTATGGGTCAAAACTTTCAACCTGATTAATTCCTAAAAAGCACATCCAGTGTCCCAATTCATTTTTAGATTTGGGGCCACTCTGGCTCTGCTCTAATTTAAATGTAGCTTTTTTTCCTTTTGGGCCAGCAAGGGTTAATGTTAGTTTCCCCTTGCTGGCAGCTTCTTTGTTGCTAGTCAGCTGATATGATTGGTGACCACTTCCACCATCCTTTAAAAAGTCACATGACCCATCAGCTGACTGTTGGTGATAATGTCATGACCGACAAGGCAAAATCCAGCGGACATCACAACTTAGGCCGGCGTCACACTGGCATATTGCATCAGATGCGAGAGCATCGGATGCGATATGCTAATGACACTCGGCTCCTGCTCGCAGCAGAGCAGGAGCTGAGTGTCATTTGGCTGTGCTCCGATTCTCTCGCACAGGGAGGTTCGGAGCACAGCTGCGGAGGAGGCGGAGAAATGAATTTCTCCATCTCCTCCATTGCTGGGGTCCGCTTATAACGCACATCACTCGGATGATATCCAAGTGATGTGCGTTGTCTCACTCGCACCCATAGGCTTATATGGGTGCGAGTGAGCCGAGAGTTTTCCTCGGTCCGAGACAATCGCAGCATGCTGCGATTGTCTCGGACCGAGGAAAACGGCCGACAAAAAGTCGGCTGGTGCGAGCTGCCCCATAGCTTAACATTGGTCCGAGTGCAATGCAATTTTTTATCGCATTGCACTCGGCCGTTTAAAACGCCAGTGTGACGCCGGCCTTATACCTACAATGGGATGGAATGGAAGAACACAGGGAGAGTAATCTATGTTGATCAAGCCTGGAGTAAAGAGCGCTCTGGTTGAAGTAGCGAGTCCGCTGTTTTCTTGGTGTTTGTGGTCCTGCTGTGTGGTGCTTTGCAGCAGAGAGCATTGTTAAGTATAATTTCCCCTCTATCTGTCTGTCTTGTGTTTTGTCACTCTCCCTGTGTTGTTCATCTGCAGTGGTGAGGCTAGCATCCTTGCCGGCCAGTGCACTAGCCAGGAATTAGTGAGGTGACAATCAGGGTCTAGGCATGTGACGGGGGAAGGACCCGCTTAGGGCGTTAGGGGAATTTAGGGAAGGCTCAGGTTGGTGTTCAGGAGGTGTCTCCATCCCTCGTTCCCTTCGTCTAGGGCCTTCCTCACCCCATTCCATCCTGTTGTAGGTATAAGTTGTGTTATCCGCTGGACTTTACCTTGTTGGTCGTGACAACCAGAATCCATGTTTAAGGGGATGTCCAAGATTAACATATTGATGATATATCCATAGGATAGTTAATCAATATCAGATTGGTGGATGCTCCCACAAGTAGCAGTTAGAAGCTGGATGTAAATGGTGTATGGAGCCAGATTTAAATGGTGTACAGACCCAGAATAGTATGGCTCCATCAGTGTGAAGGAGTGCGAATAGCACACAGGAACAATAGAGTTGGGTGTGCAGACTGCACTTTTGAATAGCTGAGTTGAGAAGGCTAACAGGAATCTTGATTCAGCAGAGTTTGAGAGTGTGGTTTGCACCAGGAATAGCAGAGATGAGTAGGCGGGCAGGTACATTGGTGCAACAGAGTTGAAGGTATATATAGCACCAGTAATATTAGAGATGAGAAGATTGGCAGGTGCCTTAATAACATAGAGCACCAGGATATCAGTGCTGAGCTGGTAATCAGAGCTTCACGCAGTCTAGCACTAATGCCTCTTTCACACGTCAGTGTCTCCGGTACGTGTAGTGACAGTTTTCTCACGTACCGGAGACACTGACACACGTAGACACATTAGAATCTATGTGTTTCTGCACATGTGCGTGTTTCTGCACATGTGCGAACGTTCGACGAACACCGTCGAACCCCATTGAAACCAATGGCAGGCAAACACATACAAACACATGGAAAACACATAGAAAACACCTTAAAAGGTGTCCAAAAGCTGACAAACTGCTCAGAAGACACAACAAACACATGGAAAAGTCACAACTACATATAGTCATGCGAAAATAAAAGAGGTGGAGGAGTAAAAGGAGGAGGAGACACAGATATAGGCATGTCATGCCCTTCTAAAATCAAGAAAGGCTGGAGTAAAAATCTAAACTCACTCTACCAACACCTAGACGTCTTGACAAAAAAAATAAAAAAATAAATATCTTTAGGTAGAATGGCGGCGGGTCCATTCAGAACACTTTCCTTAGAAGACGTAGTGGTACCCCCATTGGGAGTTGTGCCAAAAAATGAAACCAATACATTCAGACTAATCCACCATTTGTCATATCCAAGGGGCAGGTCAGTAAACGACAACATCGACGTGGAACCAAGTACAGTACTATGTACTGTACCTCCTTTGATGAGGCAATCAGGCGGGTCAAGAAGTTGGTAAGGGGCACCCTAATGGCCAAAACAGACATTGAGGGGGCGTTCCGGTTACTACCTGTGCCTCCGAATAGTGTCCTCCCATTGGGCTGCTTCTGTGAACATAGAATGCTGTTTGCCCATGGGGTGCTCCATATCCTGCTCACTATTTGAGGTGTTTAGTTGCTTCCTCGAATGTGTCATCATGGATGTTTGTAAGGCGGCACATATTATCCATTACCTCGATGACTTCTTATGCCTGGGCCCAAAAGATTCGCCACAGTGTGAAAACACGCGGTAGTCCACCTGTGAGAAGGAGAGAGCTGGAGGGAGAGTGGACACCCCAGAGCCGAGGGGTTAGATTGAGAAAGAAAGAAGGCGGTGTAGCTTGCTTCATGGGTGGGGTACTCTGCTGAGTAGCAGAAATTGATACTAGGCCCAAAAGGATTTCCTGGGCCAGATGCCGTTAAAAATAGTACTTAGGTAAACAGGCGGTGTAGCTTGCTTCATGGGTGGGGTACGTGGCTGAGTAGCACTAAATTCCACTAGGCCCAAAAGGATTTCCTGGGCCAGATGCTGTTAAAAATAATAGGTAAACAGGCGGTGTAGCTTGCTTCATGGGTGGGGTACGCTGCTGAGTAGCACTAAATTCTACTAGGCCCAAAAGGATTTCCTGGGCCAGATGCCGTTAAAAATAGTACTTAGGTAAACAGGCGGTGGGTGGCTGGGCTACTCTGCTGACTAGCACTGAAGCTTTGGAGCAGACCTCTGAATCCCAGGCCATAGTATGAGTAAAGAACTCTGCAGACGACCCCACCCACCTGGAATTGACGATGGCAACGTCATGTAAAACTCAGCAAGGGGACTAAATAAAAGAGTCTCCATTTTTTCAAAAAATTCAGCCACAGACACCACTTAAGTGGCATCAATTTCGCCAGAGTTTTTTAAAACAGTTGGTGAGGTGATTTTCAAAAATCATCAAGCTTTTAGTCTCCCCAAGATGACACAGGGGTAGAAAAGTCCTTGCGGATCCAGGATTTGTTCATCTTGATGAACGTTAGTCTGTCTACATTGTCACTGGACAGCCGCGTGCACTTATCTGTCAGCACACCACCAGCAGTGCTGAACACATGTTCAGAGAGAACGCTGGCTGCGGGGCACAACAAGATCTCCAAGGCGTGAGTGGCGAGCTCAGGCCATTTTTCAAGATTGGAAGCCAAAAATGAGCAAGGGTCCAGTTCCACAGTCATGCCATCGATGTTAACTTGGAGATACTCTTGTACCATCCTCTCTAGGCGTTGGCTGTGCGTCAGACTTCTTGTCTCCTGTGGCCTTGCAAAGGATGTCTAAAAAAATCTTGAAACGATTGGAAAAGTTGCTGTTACCACCAGATACGATGTTACTGTTACGGTTAGAGCGATGACTCTATAGTCCCACGGTTGGCAAGTTAGAACTCAGAGATTGACTACGTGCACCACTGGTGTTTTGTGGAAAAGCAGATGTTAGATTCTGTAACAGTCTCTGCTAATACTCCTGCATGCATGAATCCCTTTCTATGGCAGGAATTATTTTGCCAAATTTGCTTTTGTACCGAAGGATTTAAGAGTGTGGCAACCCAGTAGTCGGCATTACTTTCTATTCTGACAATCCAAGGGTCATGTTGCTGGTAGTGCAGCAAGAAGGCACTCATGTGTCTTGCGCATCCAGGAGGACCAAGTCCTTGTTGTCTTGGTGGTGGCGAGGTGAGAATCATGCTTCCTTCGTCTGCCCTCTTCCCCCAACCTTGCACAACAGAAATTTGATCAAGGTCTCCCTCATCTGATGAGTCTTCCATGCCCAGCGCCAGTTCATCCTCCACTTCTTCCTCGCCTCCTGCACCTTCCTCAACAGTTTGGCTGCTACCATGCGCCCTCGGTAATCCCTCTCCCCCAGCCTCCAATGCCAGCCACCTTGGTGCTGCCAACCTTCTTGACCTTGGAGATATGATCCCTTCCACATACGACTCCTCCTGTTCCTCCTCCTCCTCTTGTTCCACCACCTGACTCCGAACACTGTGTAAGGTGTGCTCCAGCATGTAAATCACCGGAATGGTCATGCTGATAATGGCATTGTCACACTAAACATCTTCGTTGCTATTTCAAAACTGTGCAGAAGGGTGCATAGGTCCCTGATCTGAGACCACTCCTGCAGCGTGATTTGCCCCACCTCTTGAGCTCGTTGGCCCAGGCTATACGTCATAACGTATTGCACCAGGGCTCGTCGGACAGTGCAGACACTGCTCCTGGGCCCAAAACTATTAACTGGATTAGATGCAGTAAAAATTGAGATACACAGGCGGTATAGTTTGTTTCACAGGCTGGCTACTCTGCTGACGTGCAGACACTGCTCCTAGGCCCAAAACTATTAACTGGATTAGATGCAGTAATAATAGAGATACACAGGTGGTATAGTTAGTTTCACAGGTGGGCTACTCTGCTGACATGCAGGCACTGCTCCTAGGCCCAAAACTATTAACTGGATTAGATGCAGTAAAAATTGAGATACACAGGCGGTATAGTTTGTTTCACAGGCGGGCTACTCTCCTGACATGCAGACACTGCTCCTAGGCCCAAAACTATTAGCTGGATTAGATGCAGTAAAAATTGAGATGCACAGGCGGTATAGTTAGTTTCACAGGCGGGCTACTCTGCTGACGTGCAGACACTGCTCCTAGGCCCTAAACTATTAACTGGATTAGATGCAGTGAAAATAGAGATACACAGGCGGTGTAGTTAGTTTCACAGGCGGCTACTCTGCTGACGTACAGACCTTGCTACTAAGCCCAAAACTCCAAAACGATTTACTGGGTTAGATGCAGTAAAAATTTACATACACAGGCGGTGTAGCTAGCTTCACAGGCGGGCTACTCAGATGACTATCAGACAATGCTACTAGCCCAAAAGGATTGGCTGAGCTAGATTACACCAAATGCTGTGACAAACACTTGCACAGCACTGGCTCAGACCTGCCTGGCAAACAGTGCTATGAACTGCTGTAACCTGCCCTGAAAAGGGCTGATATTACAACTAGTCCCAACTCCTCCCGACTCTCTAAACCTATCTCTCTGACAATTTGCTCCAAAAAAAACACTCTTAGTCTGTATAGCGCACACAGCAGCAGTGGTGCCGTCTAACACTAAGATGCTGCAGTGAGGAAATGGTGGCGACGGGGCAAATGGCTGGTTCTTATAGGGCAAGGACATGTCACATACACAGCCAATGACACATGCCCTTGCTTGTGTGCATCACATGCACATTGCTGTGTGTGTGCGCACTGCTGATAGGCTGAGAGACTGCACCGCCCCTCTGTAAATGCGGGAAAGAAAAAAAAAATGGAGGTCGGCATTATTTCAGCACAGATCTATCCCCCGCCCACCCACTATACACTGAAACAGTCCATTAACAATGACAAACAGTTTTATTGTGCAAATCAAGCTAGGCTTTTGGTGAACGAACAGTTATCGAACAGAAACTCGAACAGCCGAATTTTAAGCAAATTGTTCAGGTTCGTCGAACGACTCGAACACCGCCCAAAACAGCTTGAATTTGAAATTGGCGAACAGTTCGACTCGAACACCGCTCATCTCTACTAAGGAGCAACTAGGTAGACATTTAGACACCTTGAGCCAAATGGGAAGTGAGGCTTGACTCTTGGAAAGCACACGGTAGCAGAGGGCACTGCTACCTGAATACCTGAGAAGGTCTGAGATGATGACATCAGAGGTACATGCTAGGTTAGAATAGTAGCATGGCGAGGCCTGGCACAGAGGAAGCTGGATGAAGGAGAAGGATGAAACAAAATCGGTGCTCGAGCCCAGACAGGTAACACCCTGCAGCTTCAATTTAAATATTCGGGCCGTCCTCCAGTTCTGTAAATGCTTTTTGGCTAATGGCTAATAACCTGCATAGACCTCTGAGTAGGAGGCTCTGTCTCCTGAGTACCTGCACCCACATGATGCAAGAATTGTATTGTTAAAAAATAAGAAGTACAGCAAGACTACCAGTAGGCATGGGTGCTGCAAGCTCGGTCTGCCACATGTAGTTTCAGGCCAGGGTCCTAATTGGTGCAATTATGGTAATCACACTCTTACCACACTTTGATCAGCGTGGGATCCGATTTTCTCGGATGTGTAGGAAAAAAAAAAGTTTCTCACTCTTCTCCATTCTGTCTGTCCATTAAAATCTGATCGCATCTGGATATCATCCAAGTGAGGTCCGATGTTTTTGAAGGACCCTTATACATGAATGGATGAGTGCTGTCTGATTATCTGAGGCAACTCATGCATGCTGCGATTTTTTTTTCCTCTGGCCGAATCAGTCTGAGGAAAAAGTCGGTCATGTACACAATTCTATCTAATAACTTGGGGATGAGTGCTATCCGTCAAATCGACAGATAGCACTCGTCTGATTATTATGGTCATGTGCACGAGCCCTTGTGCATTCACCAGCAGCAGGGTGGTCCATCCTTTATAAGAATGAGAGACCTCTAATCAAAGATATTTGTGGATAGAGGTACACGCTATTAACTATATTAACCGCGATTGTTGATGATTTGTTAAATAAAAGGCAAATAAAGTTTATACTAAATGTAATTATGCAACAGAAAGAAATGTTCATTAACTATGAGCAGACGTCCTGAAGGTCACTTGTAGGAGTAAGAAGAACATTATAGTCCATACAATGCCCGGAAAAGATGTAATAGTTCCTTGCAAATCCCAATCCACAATGGTGGTGCATTAGCATATCACCGATGTCACTGGTGCTATCATGTCAGTACAAGAAAAAGCCCAGCGACTGAGACCACGGGATCAGTTAAGGTGCTGGGAAATGGGAGGGAAGCGGCATTGTCCACTTTTGACCTCTGTGTATAGATGATCTTTGTCTATGTGAGTTCATGTCTGTGAATAGGCCAGAGCTTACACTCAATTAACAAGACCAATTCCCAGCTAAGCTGCGGACCACCCACAGTTTTCCGGTGTCTGACAATCACAAAACTCGCTGGTGGCCCATTCACCCAGGCATGTTGGCTTCTCTTATGCATCCTTGTGTCTGATAATCTGAACATTTTGTTTTCTATTCACAAAAATAATTTTGTATTGTTCATGTGACCTAAAATCGAGTCTTTCATACATTTATTCTGTCGTTTGCTATAGTTTTACATGTTTCTATTATTTTTTTTATGCTAGCACATTTTCAATTGCATAGCAGCATAAGGCACCAAAGGGCGGCATACAGTATTAAATCCATCACATTGTGGTGGTGGGAACAAGATGGCAGGGCAACTTTATTTATTGGAGGACGACGAATGGATTCTAAAGGGTCACATTCCCTGAATATATTTTTAGAATAGCCTTATGGTTAGATATTGTTATAATACATTGGCATTCATTCATGGAGCTCAAGCAGTGTGTGGAGAAGATATGTTTCTGGTGACTTTTTAGTGTTAAGGCCCCGTCTCACATAGCGAGATCGCTAGCGAGATCGCTGCTGAGTCACAAGTTTTGTGACGCAACAGCGACCTCCATAGCGATCTCGCTATGTGTGACACGTACCAGCGATCAGGCCCCTGCTGCGAGATCGCTGGTCGTGTCGGAATGGCCTGGACCTTTTTTTGGTCGTTGAGGCCCCGCTGACATTGCTGAATCGGTGTGTGTGACACCGATCCAGCGATGTCTTCACTGGTAACCAGGGTAAACATCGGGTTACTAAGCGCAGGGCCGCGCTTAGTAACCCGATGTTTACCCTGGTTACCAGCGTAAATGTAAAAAAAAACAAACAGTACATACTCGCCTTCTGATGTCCGTCAGGTCCCTTGCCGTCTGCTTCCTGCTCTCACTGACTGCCGGCCGTACAGTGAGAAGTGAGAGCACAGCAGTGACGTCACCGCTGCGCTCTGCTCTCAGTGTACGGCGGCTCAGTCAGAGCAGGAAGCAGACGGCAAGGGACCTGGACACCGAAAGGCGAGTATGTACTGTTTGTTTTTTTTTACATTTACGCTGGTAACCAGGGTAAACATCGGGTTACTAAGCGCGGCCCTGCGCTTAGTAACCCGATGTTTACCCTGGTTACCGGGTGCTGCAGGGGGACTTCGGCATCGTTGATGACAGTTTCAACGATGCCGAAGTCGTTCCCCTGATCGTTGGTCGCTGGGGAGAGCGGTCTGTGTGACAGCTCCCCAGCGACCACACAGCGACTTACCAACGATCACGGCCAGGTCGTATCGCTGGTCGTGATCGTTGGTAAATCGCTTAGTGAGACGGGGCCTTTAGCATAAAACAAAGATACAATTGTGAATGTTATCATAGGTTTTGAGGATAAAAGGCTGAGAATAGGAAGCTATCAATCATGCCTTGAAGCAGAAGCCACTTTACACTAAGTGCACTGGGCACCTGGAGTGCTGAAACATTGTGATGGTCTTCATGTCAAAATACGGTCACCGATAGATCAAGGAGGCCATTGTTTCTGCTGCCACATCCATATATGCAGATCTATGGAGAGAAGGTAAATTACATTTCTGCTGATGTGCCCATTATTACCACACTCCCTCTGTGGGTTCTCTAATACATTTTCTTATTTCACATGACTGTAAAAGGAAATCCAAATGAGTCCAAATTGCTTTAGACTTTACTTAAATTTGCACAGATAAAATCTGCAGAACATTATGGTACCAGACAGATAAAATCTGCAGTAGATTATGGTACCAGGCAGATAAAATCTGCAGTGGATTACACTATCAGGCAGATTAAATCTGCAGCGGATTATATACTAGGCACTGGCAGGTAAAATCTGCTGGTCACAGTACTTGACAGGTAAAAGCTGCAGTGAATTACATTACCAAGCAGGTAAAATTTGCAGTGGATTACAGCAGTGACATAACTAGAGTACTATGGGCCCCGGTGCAAAATTTGAACCTGGGCCCCCACCTGCATGTTTGTCAGGTATATGGGCCCTTGCAGCATTCCAAGCATTCCAGATCCTGTGAACCCTGTAGTGTAGCGAGGTTGGTTCAGTGTGAGAGACAGTGGCCACAGGAAAAGTTCACAGCAAAAGTGTTTAATGTTCACACTCACACAGTGTACAGCACACGGTATCCTCCGGTTTGCAGCCGGGAAACTAAACAGTCCATGGGAGTCCCGTTGCTGAGGGCGACGGCACCACCATATGCTTCAGGAGTTCTCTGCATCTGTGTTAACGCACGCAGGCTGAGCTTCTGCAGAGCCAACTGCTCAGCAAGTTGCAAACTCAAGAACTGACACAGCCAACCCTCTGCTGAAAGGGTTTTAACAATCAACCAGTGGCTGAAGGCCACATGGAAAACCCAGCCGGGGGAGGAAACGGACTGCCCCGTTACCTTCCTGTAGTCCGTTTCAAAAATAAAAGCCCATGGCAGGTTTTCCTAAATCTGCCCTGGACAAATAGCTTGCCCAAGACTACACTTACCTTTATTTTGCATTTCAATCACAGCTACGCCTGTGACTGCAATACATTCCCACGGCCTCAATGCGCTTCTGAGCTCATCCTAGGGGACACATAGAGACCCTCGCAAATAACATCGGTCACTGCCTTACAACAAACATATTAACCATCTCATGTAACAATGTCCCCCATCCTGAAATAATGTCCACCAATCCTGGTTCCTTCCTGTAATAATGGCACTGGGCACTTTTTTGGTAAAATATCTCACATCCTGGTCCCCTACCAGTAATAATGTCCCCCATTCTGGTGTAACATCTCCATCCTGAGCTCCTTCCTGGTATAATGTCTCTTTCCTTGTATAATGTCCTCCATCCTGGACCTCTTTCAGTAATATATGTCCCCCATCCTTGACCTCTTCCAGGTATAATGTCCTCCATCCTGGACACTTTTCTGTTAAAATGTAAAACATCCTTTGCCCCTACCAGTAATAATGCCCCCATTCTTGTATAATTTCTCCATCTTGGGCTCCTTCCTGGTATAATGTCCTCCATCCTGGCCCTTTCCTGGTATAATGTCCTCCATCCTGGCCCCTTCCTGGTATAATGTCCCCCATCCTAGGTCTCTTTCACTAATATATGTCCAATATCCTGGTATAATGTGCCTCATTGTATTTTTCCTTTCATCATCATGCATTTTTAGGCTGATCAAAAAATTACAATGTGCTAGAAAGGGAGTGAATAAATATGGTTGCTGGTGCCACTAGTAATGTTTTTGGCCAGCAAACAGGCAATAGGACCCATAGAAGCAACTGAAACTTTTTGTATCAGTTTTGTTCTTAAAATCCAAATACTCCTGGTCTGTATGGTAGTCCTTGGAAGATGTAACAGCACGTATAAAAGTTTCTGTTTTCTTTACTACTTATAATGGCTATTAGCCTTTGTAAAGGGCCACCATGAATATTTTTTTTTCTCGTTATACAGCCAGAGGGTCTTGGTCCCATTAGTAGGGGGGAAAGAGCACTTTTGTTAACACAAAATGTCAGGCTAGCAAACAGAAGTGGGACTCAAACTGGACAATGCAGAGACAGTAGGAAGGCAGTGGCTCTTTGAGGGGACACTAGGAGTGACTGGGGTCAGGTCCTTGTGGATGGGGAGGGATGTCCTAGGAACTGGAGTTTTGGGGGTGGTAGTAGGTGGCAAAATGTAACCTGACCAGGATATTGCTGTGAGGCAGGTATGGAGACAATTTGACTGGAGCCCTGGAAGGAATTTGGTGGATAGTCTCAGTAGGGAGCCAAGGGGAAGACTGAAGGTATTTGGTGACTGTAAGAGCCAAGGGAAAGTAAGTAGACATTCAAAATCTGACCAAACCTCTAAACTAGTTCAGAACCCAGACAAATCCACAAAATGAATTTGGACTTCATGCCAAGTTGTAAATTGATTTGCAACTTATACCCTACTCTGAAATTAAAACAGGCGCCAAAGTAGACCCTCAATTATTTTAGACCCCAAACCATTATATTAATTCTGGCCCTAATTCATGGCTGCTGCACTGATTGACTGTCGAGCTTTTTATTAGGTTTTTCTTTGGTCCTCTGGATGCAGGTGAGAGAGAGGGGTATGTAGTCCATGCAGGGATCTGCTTTTTGCAAAGGAGAACATAGAGGTTTATGGTTGTCAACTCTTGTCAGTTTTCAACGGCACCACTCTCCTTCGTGCATATTGTTGCTGCACAATCGACCATCCAGGTTGCCTGTGGTCTGCAGCACGGCCTCTCTTCTTGCACCTCTCTGTTTTTTTTTCTTTTCCATACTCCCCTTCTTTACCCCTACAGATCCTGGATGGTAAATATTTTTCAGCCTTGACATCCTCCAACACTGGAAGACTTAGCCAGGAACCTGTTTCACCTTCTTCACACTCCTGCTCAACACTACAGATTGGGCAAAAGTTAACTTTCCTTTCCAATACTGCCATGTTCCAGTCCTGGCAAGGCTCCTGTGGTGGTTACTTTAGAGAAGGAAATGGGCCCAATTACATTGCATAGCCCAAGTCACATCATATGGGCACTGGAGGAATGGACGCTTTTTTTGTGCCATGGCTCATCATGGCAGGATTGACTGGCTGTTCTTCTCTGATAGTAATTATGCCACACAGAACTCGTTGGTGAGAATTACCTCACCATTTCAGTTTTTCACAGCCACATTGTACTGGAGTGTTGGCCAGTCCGTTGGCTTACCCAGTCAAAATATCAACAACAAAAAATTGCCAGCAAAATCTTGTGGAAAATAAAAATTATTTCTTTATTTTAATTCCATTAAAATTCAGTAAACATAGTGGCAAAACATATTCGTTGACGCATGTTTACTGAAATTTAATGGGATCCCAGGGTATATATTAATGTTCAACCTACAGTGGGTACGGAAAGTATTCAGACCCCTTTAAATTTTTCACTGTTTGTTTCATTGCAGCCATTTGGTAAATTAAAAAAAGTTCATTTTTTTCACATTAATGTACACTCTGCACCCCATCTTGACTGAAAAAAAACAGAAATGTAGTCATTTTGCAAATTTATTAAAACGCAAAAATTGAAATATCACATGGTCATAAGTATTCAGATTCTTTGGTCAGTATCTGCTCGTAAATGCTGGATCATATTGTAGAATGACTGTAAAAGCTTATTCCTTGTAAACTAGTAATATAAATTCAGATTTGTAATGTGGAGTCTGAACTTTGCACTGGGAGTCTAATTTGTTTAGCTGGGATCTGCCGGATAATTATAACTTTGATTCTCACACAAGAGAACGAATTACAGAGAGCTAAGAATAACTGCGGCAATCACAACATCACACAGACAGAATGATCCTGACTACGTGCTAATTTATGACCTTCACATCCACATTTCATCCATTTTACAGTATGAACGTTAACCTGTATTACACATTTCATAGAAACGTTATATCACTGTTTGGCAGCGCAGGTCAACTGCAGACTGAGTGTGACGAAAGTGTGACAGAGGTAGTCAATGCCCAATGGAAAGGTTGTGTGATATGGCTGGCAACATTTTGTGGGCAATGAGATGAGGAAAGGTGTGGGAGAAAAATAAATATGGCAAAGAGGGGCTGTAGCAGTTTGTTTTTGGAGATAATCCATTTAGAATACATGCAAAAATCTCACTCTTATTTTCTGTAACTCACTATTCGGTATGTGTAGACTGGGATAGAATGAGCGGAGTCATTTCATTGTCGTTAGATTGTGGGGGATGCAATGATGGCTTTATTGTACTCATGTCTACTGGCTCCCATTGATTTTAGTTGTTAAAAAGCACACGCAACCACTGTACTGCCCATACAGAAAATACAGCAAAGGAATGTTTGTATCTAAAATCGTCTCCCCAAGGAAACTATAAAAAAAAAAATTCTTCAATGGTTATTCACGAAACTAATGAACAAAACCAAAAAAGAGGTAGGAGACTTTTGCTTTAAATCTGTAGCCTCCACAAATGAGCATTGGTCTGGTGTTTGATACTTGATGCCATAAAAGTGATAAGACATGGCTGAGACCCCATACCAGTCCCCCTGTTCTGGTACCTACTATAGTAACCACATAGTACTATATTAGCTAGTTTTGCCTTTCATATTTATTGCTGCCTGAGGACTCGTGCAGGCGACCATATTTTTGGTCTGAGTGCAATCCAGAATAACATTGGATCGTACTCGGAAAAATTTTATTCTATGGGTCCGTGTACATGCCCATTTTTTTCCTTGGACAGACTCTCGGATGATTTGCATCAGACATTCAGATTGCACTCCGCCATGCAAGTCATTGG
Organism: Ranitomeya variabilis; assembly: GCF_051348905.1. Classification (NCBI taxonomy): domain Eukaryota; kingdom Metazoa; phylum Chordata; class Amphibia; order Anura; family Dendrobatidae; genus Ranitomeya; species Ranitomeya variabilis. The sequence continues at coordinate 656,878,346 of NC_135232.1, read as the reverse complement.
GAAAACATGGAGTGCGGTGCGATTTTCACAGACTGATGTAGAATGTTTTTTCCATCTTCTCCTCATCCGAGAAAATAGGATCACACTCTGATCAAACTCTGATCAGAGTGTGATTAGAATAATTGTCACAATTCTCTCGGATGGGAGAAAATACAGTGATGTGACCCTAGCCTTACACTTTTATCCTTTCATAGTGCTTGGCTACTTCTGGCAGTCCCATAGACAATGAATGGAGTGGAAGACAAGTGCCACTTCATTCAAGACTCCTCTGATGACAGCTCTACACATCATTGGCATTATTTCAAGCAGCATCATTAGATATCACCTGGAAAGGCTTCTTACAGCCTTTGAGAAGTTCCCAGAGGTGTTGAGCACTTTTGGATTCTTTGCCTTCATTCTGCATCCAGCTCATCTCAAACCAATCTCAGTTGGTTTGAAGTTGGGTGATTGTGAAGGCCTTGTAAACTGATGCAGCCTCCATATCTCTCTTTCTTGGTCACAGAGCCCTTACATAGTCTGGAGGTCTATTTTTGGTTCATTGTTCTCTTGCACAAAGGAAGATCCCATTAAAAGCAGAACAGATGAGATATCGATGCAGAATGTTGTTGTAGTCATGCTTGGTAAGTAACACTTGTATTTGGAATTACACTTGTATTTGGAATAAAGTACCAATGGAGTCACCAGCAAAGCACCCCCACACCATTACACTTCCAACGGTGTGCACTACACATGTAGAAACCATCTACTCACCTTTTCTGCATCTCACAAAGACATGGCAGTTATTACAAAAAATCTCAAATTTTGTCTTATCAGACCACATTACAGATTTACATTGATCTAATGTTCAATGCTTGTGTTGCTTAGCTCAAACAAGTTTCTTCTTGTTTACAGTCATCAGCATTGGCTTCTTTGCAGCAAATTCAACCATCAAGGCCTGCTTCTCACAGAGTCATCTGGACAGTTGATGTTGACATGTGTTTGCTACTTAATGTCTGTGCATCAGCTATGAGGGGCTCTGAGGTGCTGTCAATTTGCATTTTCTAGGGCTAGTTACTCTGATAACCTTATTCTCTGCAACAGAGGTAATTCTTGGTCTTTCTTTCAAGGGGTGTTCCTCAAGAGAGCCAGTTTCATGATAGCGGTTGATGGTTTTCATGACTGCACTTAAATATACCTTCAAGGTTGTAGAAATTTTCAGGATTGACTGACCTTCATGACTTAGCCTGCTGTCAATTGGACTGGCCCTCAAGAAAAGTTCCGATGAGCTACAATGTTTTTGCTACTGATCCTATTTTTTTTTAAATTAGTTTATTTCCAAACACAAATAAAGTATAGCATACATATTTGTCCTTGTCATTAGTCTGCATGGTTACATTTACAAAGGATGGTAAGGACAGCACATACATATGCCAATCATTTAACAGAGGGAAAACATATGTGTATAATTATAAAACAATCAAACATAAAGTTACAAACATAAAACTCTTAAACTACAACCAAACTAAGCCTCTGAAACTATTAAGCCGCCATTAAGCGATAGCAGAATAGTATTTCCCCCTTCCACTGCGCAGTACTTGCAGAACAAAAGTCAGATAAACCATGTCTTTGTCAATTAGTCATGTCACAAGGTGAGATGAGAGGCATTCCATCTATCCCAGATTTTGTTGAACTTACCCGGGCAACCCCTATTTTGATAAAGAGTGCGCTCATGAGGCACAACTGCATTCACCAACTCGACCCAGGACCTAATGGAGGGGGGTGAATTCCCCATCCATCGTAGAGCTAACAACTTCCGTGCCAAAAACAGAGTTTCACGTAGAAAGATCCCCACATCATGGTCCCAAGCCTCCTCGTCCCATATTCCAAACAGGCAGACTAAAGGCTCCATAGGAACCGGGATTGATAGTACAGAAGCCAATAGTGACGTTACCTCCCTCCAATAGTGAAGAACAATGGGACACTGCCATATCAGATGTATAAAGTCAGCGTCTGGTGAGTGGCAACGCAAACATTCTGACGTCGAGTATCAACCCATCCGAAAGAGTCTCAGCGGAGTCAAATATGACTGGTGGAGTATATATAGCTGAGTCATCTTATTATTGACCAACGGGGAGACTTTGAGGGGGGAGCCCAAATTATCCTCCCATTCCTCGTTCTGCATATCAGTAATAAGCCCCTGCCATTTGCCTCTCACCGAGTCCATAGCAGAATTCGCTCCCGTTGATAGCAGGTATGTGTATAGGGACGAGATAAGGCCCTGAGGTCCCTGTGACTTAAGAATACCTATAAAGGGTAAAGATGAAATGTTACGGTTTGCTCCCACACTCCTGACAAATGACTGAATGGCAGATCTGAGTTGCAGGTATCGGAAAAATTGAGATCTTGGAAGATCATATTTAACTTGTAGCTGCTCAAAGGATCTGAAGACCCCCTGATCATATAAATGTTAGAGGTCGAGTTCCCGCTTCTGCACAGGGGGAATCTCGGGCCGTCTCTGCTGCGGTCTCCTATTCTTCTCCTGCCGCAGTGGAGCCTGCTCAGCGGAGACGTCGGTCCCAGCGTCTTGCTCAGTCCCGCTCTGTACAAAGAGTTACTGCTGCTTCTCTGGCTTCTGCCATTGAAGTCAGTGCTGGGCAGCGGCGAATAGACGCTTGTGGGACTAAGTCCTGCTTTTCTCATTCTGAGCATGCCCTGAGATCTCTCAGTGGAGATCGAGGGTCACATGGTCAGACACTGCAGCTAAGTCCATTGGTCCTTTCAGGAAGGTCCTTTAAGTGCAAAGGCTAAGTCTTGCTTTGCACACACTGAGCATGCCCAGGGCAAGATCTCTCAGTGGAGATTTAGGGTCACATGCTCTGGTATGACAGTCTCTCATTGGTCCTTTTAGGAAGGTCTTTTACTTGCAGCTATATAAGGCTTGCATGGCCGCACGGCCATGCGCTAGTGTACATTTGTATACGTGTGTTTGTTGTGAGTGCAAGTCGTTCATTAAATACCCCTACTCTATTGTATGAAAGCTCGCGTAAGGTGTATGACTGCTACCTAGCGTCCGACTAAACACTCCACGTGTTACACACGAGTCAGCGTCTATCGCTGTGACCGCCAGTGCGGCGCCTCGCGCCAGTAGTGCGCTTCTTAACCCACGTCTTGGTACTAGTGGTGTCTGCCAGCACGGCACAGTTCACACTTCGGTGCTCTTGCTATTCCTACACACTCAGTTGCGGTGTGGTGAGCAAGTTGTCTGAACGGACTTCTACCCTGAGTCTTGGGATTGAGTTCGCCGACTCCTTGCTTGCACTCATTTGTGCGGTATTGCGGACCTGTGGCTTAGCAGGGTTCGCTTCCACCACCATATAGCGCCACCATTTGCTAGCAGCGGGTTTTCACCTGCACGGTGGACCCCGGACTGCGAATGCACCAATATTATTACATCTTTTACTTGGTGCGTTCTGCCAGTCCTAACAGAACACTAGCGCCAGGGTCTGGCTAGTAAATGGCGGACGATCAGCGTTTACAGCGGTACATCCAGCAGCTGGAGGGAAGGTTGGCGGCTCTTGAGCATTCAACTTCGGCTGTGGATGTCACTGCTGTCGCTGTTCAGGCTGCAAGTGTAGCTGCAGCCAGTTTGTCCGCTGCCACCCCTGCCCCGACTTTATCCCGTCTCCCGCTTCCCGACAAGTTTGCTGGTGACAGTAAGCAATGTCGCGGATTCGTGAGCCAGTGCTCCATACACCTTGAGCTCCTGGCATCACGTTTCCCTACGGAACGGGCGAAAGTGGGATTTATTCTATCTCTCCTGTCGGGCAGGGCGTTGGAGTGGGCAACGCCACTTTGGGAGCGTGACGATCGTGCGGTACAGAGTGCTCCTCTCTTTCTGGATGCACTGAAGCAGGTCTTCTTAGGACCTCGTGTTACCCACGATACCGCGCTCCAGTTGTTGACTATTACTCAGGGCTCGTCCGTGGTCAGCCAGTTTGCCATCCAGTTCCGGACTCTAGCTTCAGAGTTAGAGTGGCCAGACAAAGTTCTAATTCCGGTGTTCTGGAAGGGACTGGCAGACCACGTGAAGGACGCCTTGGCCACCAGGGAGATACCCGCCACTCTGGAGGAGCTTATTTCTGTATCTACCCGCATTGATCTCCGTTTTCACGAGCGGAGGTTAGAGCGGACCCAGTGTAGGCAGAGGTTTCGGCTGGCTCCTACCTTCGCCAGACCTCTTGTATCTCCTGTTTTGGCGTCCGACTCCCATGAGGCCATGGAGGTTTCTCGAGCGGGACCTAAGTCTCAGGCCGCTCGAGTATCCGTGGTTTGCAAGTATTGTCACCAACTAGGACATTATGCCAATAAATGTCCACGGCGATCAGGAAACGATCACGTCTAGTAACCATTGGGGGAGGTTCACTAGACACTGCTACATTTTCCTCCAAACTGTCCTTTAAAGGGACAATCCTGTTAGGCTCTTCCACTCTAACAGTCGAGCTTTGTGTGGATTCAGGAGCAGAGGGGAATTTTATGTCCTCTGCTTTTGCTTTGCGCCACGCTATACCATTAGTTATGCTCGCTAAACCTGTAACAGTTAGAGTTGTGAATGGGACCACACTTCCACTGCAAATCACACATCAGACTGTCCCTTTCTCGTTGTCCATGTCCCCTTCCCACCAGGAGATTATTTCCCTTCTTGTCCTTCCCGAGGGAATGGATGAGATTTTACTGGGAATACCCTGGCTCCGTTTCCACTCTCCACATATTGAGTGGTCCTCAGGGAGAATATTGGGTTGGAGTAAGGCTTGTATGGGCAGGTGTGTGAGTGAGTGTGTACAGGTTTCTTCTACCGAGGTACCCGTAGACCTTTGTTCTCTTCCCAAATGTTATTGGTGCTATGTAGACGTATTCTCTAAAAAGGCAGCTGAGACTCTACCGCCTCATCGCCCCTACGACTGTCCTATTGACCTCTTGCCTGGAGCTGAACCTCCTCAAGGAAGGGTATATCCCCTCTCTCTCCCTGAGATGGAGGCTATGTCTCAATACATCCAGGAGAATTTGGCAAGAGGATTCATTAGGAAGTCAGTGTCTCCCGCAGGGGCGGGATTCTTCTTCGTACAGAAGAAGAACGGGGAATTACGTCCTTGCATCGATTACAGGGGTCTTAATGCCATCACCATTAAAAATAAATACCCTTTGCCCCTGATTTCTGAGCTCTTTGACAGGCTAAGGGGAGCAAGGGTTTTCACCAAATTAAATCTGCGGGGTGCCTACAACCTGATTCGCATCCGTGAGGGGGACGAATGGAAAACGGCTTTTAATACCAGGGATGGGCACTATGAGTATGTGGTGATGCCTTCGGGCTCTGTAATGCCCCAGCCGTTTTTCAGGACTTTGTCAACGATATCTTCCGGGATATGCTTTCCACCTCAGTCGTAGTCTATCTGGATGATATTCTCATCTTCTTTCCAGATATTGACTCCCACCGGAGAGATGTTGGCAGAGTCTTCGAACTCCTACGGGCGAATTCTCTTTATGCAAAGTTGGAGAAGTGTGTGTTTGAGCAGGAGTCTTTACCTTTCCTGGGCTATATCATCTCTGCCCAGGGATTGGCTATGGATCCTGCCAAGCTACAGGCTGTGATGGACTGGCAAGAACCCCATTCTCTTAAAGCGGTGCAGCGCTTTATGGGGTTCATAAATTACTATCGCCAGTTCATTCCCCACTTCTCAACTTTGGTAGCTCCCTTGGTATCCCTCACCAAGAAAGGAGCGAATCCCAAATTGTGGTCGGAAGAGGTCTCCAAGGCCTTTACTTCTATAAAGTCTCATTTTGCTAGCGCTCCCATCTTACATCGTCCCGATGTGGACAAGCCATTCCTAATGGAGGTGGATGCCTCATCCGTTGGTGCTGGAGCAGTCCTCTATCAAAAGGATGCTCAAGGTCGGAAGCATCCATGCTTCTTCTCAAAGACCTTCACGCCAGCGGAGAGAAATTACGCCATCGGGGATAGGGAGTTGCTAGCAATGAAGTTGGCCTTTTCAGAATGGAGACATTTTTTGGAAGGTGCTCGGTTTCCCTTCCAAGTCTTCACAGACCACAAAAATTTGGTCTATTTGCGTACAGCTCAGCGGCTGAATTCTCGTCAGGCCAGATGGTCCTTGTTCTTCTCCCGGTTCCACTTCACTCTCCATTATCTCGCCGGGGAGAAGAACATTCGTGCTGACGCCCTCTCTCGCTCCCTTGTGTCAACTGAGGAGGACGAGGAGGAGCCACGGCTTATTATCCCTTTAGAGAGTCTTAGAACCGTAGCTCCGGTTTCGCTAGAGTCTGTGCCTCCTGGCAAGACTTTTGTTCCCATCAATTTGCGACCGGAGGTTCTCTCTTGGGCTCATTCGTCCAGAGTGGGTGGACACTTTGGGGCAAAGAGGACATCTGACTTGCTGGCGAGAACGTACTGGTGGCCACATATGGTTCGTGACATCGGGGACTACGTTCGGGCATGTGTCTCTTGTGCCAAAAATAAGTCTCTTCGTCAACGGCCAGCTGGTTTGTTATACCCTCTGCCGGTGGCAGACAGGCCCTGGGAGATGGTCGGGATGGACTTTGTTGTGGGTTTGCCCAAGTCTCGTGGCTGTACCGTCATTTGGGTAATCACCGACCATTTTTCTAAAATGGTGCATTTGGTGCCGCTTCCTCGGCTACCTTCTGCACGGGCCTTGGTAGCGTTATTTATTAAGCATATCTTCCGCCTTCACGGTATGCCGGACAAAATTGTCAGTGATCGGGGTCCCCAGTTTGCGTCTCGGTTCTGGAGAGAGCTTTGCCATCTTCTCAGTATTGAGTTAAATCTCTCTTCTGCCTATCATCCCGAGACGAATGGGTTGGTAGAGAGAGCCAACCAGACCTTGGTCACATATCTGCGACATTTTGTCTCTGCTAGGCAAGATGACTGGGCATCTTTGCTATCGTGGGCGGAGTTTGCTCTGAACAATGCTGTAGCCGACTCCACTGGACAGACCCCATTCCTCCTTAACTATGGTCAGCATCCGCGGGTACCTGTGCCCAGGCCCGTGTCCTCCGCCGATTCCAGGGTCGCAGACTGGGCTGTGGAGGCGCGGGACATTTGGGATCGCACTCAGGATGCCATTCGGGCTTCCAAGGAGAGAATGAAGTCCTCCGCCGAATGCACATCGGCGCCCCGCTCTGACCTTTGCTCCTGGTGACTTAGTGTGGCTCTCCGCCCGTAACATCAGGCTGCGAGTTGAGTCTACAAAGTTTGCACCTCGCTACTTAGGTCCTTTTAAGGTTCTCGAACGGGTTAATCCCGTGGTCTACCGTTTAGCCCTTCCGCCTCGCCTAGGTATCACCGACACCTTTCATGTGTCCCTTTTAAAGCCTGTATACATGTCCCGGTTTTCCGAGTCATCTGCTGGGACATCAGGTTCGTCTACGGCCGATTACGAGGTGAATGCCATTCTGGGATACAAGGTGGTACGTGGCAAAAAATTTTATCTGGTGGAGTGGAAGGGCTGTGGTCCTGAGGACAGGTCTTGGGAGCCTGCTGAGCACATTCGGGCTCCGCAGCTTATTGCTGCCTTCGAGCGTAGCGAGGTCCCTAGGAGGGGGGGTAATGTTAGGGGTCGAGTTCCCGCTTCTGCACAGGGGGAATCTCGGACCGTCTCTGCTGCGGTCTCCCATTCTTCTCCTGCCGCAGTGGGGCCTGCTCAGCAGAGACGTCGGTCCCAGCGTCTTGCTCAGTCCCGCTCTGTACAAAGAGTTACTGCTGCTTCTCTGGCTTCTGCCATTGAAGTCAGTGCTGGGCAGCGGCGAATAGACGCTTGTGGGACTAAGTCCTGCTTTTCTCATTCTGAGCATGCCCTGAGTGAGATCTCTCAGTGGAGATCGAGGGTCACATGGTCAGACACTGCAGCTAAGTCCATTGGTCCTTTAAGGAAGGTCCTTTAAGTGCAAAGGCTGTCTTGCTTTGCACACACTGAGCATGCCCAGGGAAAGATCTCTCAGTGGAGATTTAGGGTCACATGCTCTGGTATGACAGTCTCTCATTGGTCCTTTTAGGAAGGTCTTTTACTTGCTGCAGCTATATAAGGCTCGCATGGCCGCACGGCCATGCGCTAGTGTACATTTGTATACGTGTGTTTGTTGTGAGTGCAAGTCGTTCATTAAATACCCCTACCCTATTGTATGAAAGCTCGCGTAAGGTGTATGACTGCTACCTAGCGTCCGACTAAACACTCCACGTGTTACACACGAGTCAGCGTCTATCGCTGTGACCGCCAGTGCGGCGCCTCGCGCCAGTAGTGCGCTTCTTAACCCACGTCTGGGTACTAGTGGTGTCTGCCAGCATGGCACAGTTTGCACTTCGGTTCTGTTGCTATTCCTACACACTCAGTTGCGGTGTGGTGAGCAAGTTGTCTGAATGGACTTCTACCCTGAGTCTTGGGATTGAGTTCGCCGACTCCTTGCTTGCACTCATTTGTGCGGTATTGCGGACCTGTGGCTTAGCAGGGTTCGCTTCCACCGCCATATAGCGCCGCCATTTGCTAGCAGCGGGTTTTCACCTGCACGGTGGACCCTGGACTGCGAACGTACCAATATTATTACATCTTTTACTTGGTGCGTTCCGCCAGTCCTAACAATAAATCTCCCACTGACAGGACTCTGTGGGAAACCCAAAAGTTTGCAGACGGGTGGTTCACCAGTGCAGGGAAATAACCATTATCCCATAGAGGCATCTCGGCCACCCAATGACCCTTTTAATTTTCTTCCAAGTGGATCGCGCCAATCGTATCATGGGCAACAATCGGGGGGCATTTATTTTTTCTGACTCTAGAAGACCCAGTGGACATTTAGCACCAACAGAACTAACCAGGTGGCTTTCAGAATTAGGGAGATAATTATGAGGCATCCATTTACAAAGTGCTTTGGCCTGCCCCGCCAAATAGTATAAAAAGAAATCTGGCAATGCCGCTCCTCCCCCCTGCTTAGGTCTTTGCAAAGTCGTCAGTTTAAGTTTGGGTCTGCCCTTCCCCCACACGATCGAAGCAACATAAGAATTTAAGTTAGTGAAAAATAATTTTGGTACAGTTACTGCGCTATGCTGAAGGCAATAGTTGAATTTAGGGAGCAGAATCATTTTTATGAGATTAATACGGCCTGCTACAGACTGTGGAAGTTTACTCCAAGATGTGAATTTCGATTTGGCGTATTCTAACAGGGGGAAGACATTGAGCTGTAGATCCGATCCGCTACATCGGGACATATAAATACCCAAGTACTTAAATTCAGATACTACAGGTAACGGGGAAAGAGCGTTAAGATTAGATATTGGGGATTGGGACAGAGGTAATAGGGCAGATTTATCCCAATTAATATATAGGCCTGAGAACCCACTAAATTTATCTATGGTAGCAATTACCTTTGGCAACGTTTCTTCTACCTTATCCATGAATACTATCATGTCATCAGCATATAGACCAATGATGTCAGTGCGGTCCGCTATTTTGATACCATCAATATCAGGGGCAGAGCGTAGACGTATAGCTAATGCCTCTATCGCTAGAGCAAACAAGGCTGGGGAGAGGGGACACCCCTGACGGGTTCCCCTATGTAGTGAAAATGGCTCAGACATGGAACCGTTTACGATTATGCGGGCTTTAGGTTTCACGTATAATGCACAAACCCATTTCAAAAACTTTTCCCCAAAGCCATACCTCTGCAGACAAGCAGACAAGAAGGGCCACTCAAGAGTCGAACGCCTCAGCCGCGTCCAGCGACGCCAGCGCCCAACTGTTATCTGGTAGTAAAGAGCTATATTGGATCACTGATTGAACCCGCCTAATGTTTATAGATGTACTTTTACCAGGCATAAAGCCTGTTTGATCTGGGTGTATAATATCTAATATAATGGAGTTCAACCTGGTAGCCAGTATCTTAGTAAAGATCTTATAATCCACGTTTACCAGCGATATGGGACGATATGATCCACATTCCAAAGGATCCTTCCCCTCCTTCTTAAGTAAGATAATATGCGCCTCATAAAAAGTATCAGGTAGACATCCACCCTCCCATATCTCTTTAAATACCTTCAGCAAAAGTGGAGCCAGTATCTCCCGGTATCTCCTATACAGCTCTATAGGGAAGCCATCCGGCCCAGGGGCCTTCCCAGAAGCCATATCCGTTATAGCTTGCTCCACTTCCTCCAGAGTAAATTCAGCGTCCATAAAGGCTTGCTGGGTGGGGTTTAGTGTGGGGAACGCTATATCGGATAAATAACCTAGACAATCAGAAACGTTAAAACCACTCTTAGATTCATACAATCCTTTATAGTAGTTATAAAAATATTGAAGAATTTCCTCAGTAGTGGATTTTAATGAGTTATCTGGTGAGCAAATTTGTATTATCATGTTGGACGCGTTGTGTTGACGCACCAAGTAGGCCAAAAATTTTCCCGCCTGATTCCCCATTTCAAAGTACGATTGACGCGTGAAAAAAAGTTTACACTTAGATTTAGTATCCAAGTGTTGGGTATATAATCTTTGTAGAGTCAGCCATTCAATTCTATTGTTATTAGTCTGGTCAGCTGTATATACGGCCTCAGCATTTCTCAAACGCTGCTCAACCTCATCATCCTCCCTTGACGTTACCCTTTTGATATAAGAGATTGTAGAAGATAGACAGCCCCTTAAATATGCCTTAAGTGCATCCCAAAATAAATTAATATTTTGAAGATCTGAGTGGGATTGGATGTAACAGTTCAACTGATCAACCGTCCTATCATCTGAATTTATTAGTTTGAGCCAGAAGGGATTTAACTTCCATATTCTACCATTATTCATTTTCCCAAACACGAGTTTAAGTATAATTGGGCTGTGGTCCGAGATTCCTCTATTACCGTGTTCCACACCATCCACCCACTGCACCAAGTTGCCGGATCCAAAAATATAGTCTATACGCGAGAGAGAACGTTTAGTGTTATGATCCTTAGTGGTTGAGGATCACGAATTACTCCAGCTAAGTAACAAACATAGGACAAGCTCTAGGGAGGTGGCAAACTGGACTAACCGCAAATCTGAACCTATCCAAACACACTAGAAGTAGCCGGTGAACGTGCCTAAAAAATCCTAGACGTCTCGAGCCAGCCTGAGGAACTAACTACCCCTAGAAAGAAAGAAAGACCTCTCTTGCCTCCAGAGAAATAATCCCCAAAGATATAGAAGCCCCCAACAAATAATAACGGTGAGGTAAGAGGAAGGCACATACACAGGGGTGAAAACAGATTCAGCAAATGAGGCCCACTAATACTAGATAGCAGAAAATAGTAAGGGGTCTGTGCGGTCAGTAAAAAACCCTAACAAAATATCCACACTGAGATTTCAAGAACCCCCGCACCAACTAACGGTGTGGGGGGAGAAACTCAGTCCCCTAGAGCAACCAGCAAGCGAGGAGATCACATCTTAGCAAGCTGGACAAGAAACATGATGAATGCTGATAATCAAAAAATGAACGGACAAAAACTTAGCTTGTCTTGGAGAGGCTGGGAGCAAGGTAATCACAAGGAATCTGAAGAGCACTGAATACATTGATAGCAGGCAAGGAACTGAGTATCCAGGTGAGTTAAATAGGAAACGAACCAAGGATAACGAACCAGCTGATGCAGCCAACCTGCAGAAGACAACACTACACAGTACCGCTTGTGACCACTAGAGGGAGCCTAAAAATAGAGTTCACAACAGTTTAGTGGATGAGTGACAGGTATATCCCCTCTCCCCCTGGTGGCGCATCCTCCATAGGTCTACCCAGTCGCTATTTTCTATGAATAGTGCCAGCTGAGTCGGGGCCGAAGAAGGGGGGAAGGGCAGGGGTTCCCCAGGAGATCCACCTCCCAATCTCACTCTATCGAGATCACTGTCCATAATTAGGTTGAGGTCACCCATACAGATAACATGCGCGTCTGGGTAATTTAACACAAAGCTCATTGCCATCTTAAGTATTGAGGTACTGGCCGGAGGAGGGTTGTAAATACACAATATGACATATTCGCGGGAATTAATTAATGCATGGACAAAAACAAAACGTCCCTCCAAATCCCGTCGAGTCGTCTGGGCTTCCCATCGAACATCTCTATGTACTAATAATGACACCCCTCTCGAGTAACTAGTGTGAAATGCGTGAGCATGCCATTGTACCCAGGGCTTCTGTACATATTTGGCCGTGTCTCTGGTCAGATGTGTCTCCACCAGGACCACAATATGGGGATGGTACCGCTTTATCTGAGAAAACACCTTAATTTTCTTCCGGGGTGATTTAATACCCAGTATGTTCCACGTCATACATATTAGCTCAGACCCCATATCCACCTGTTAGAGACATGATATGTATTGACAATAATAAGAGTCCACAGACTACGCATAGAAGGCTGTAACAGTGTCGAAGGCGGCTTTTACCTAAATTCCTACTGAGGCTAGTTAACTTTAACAAAGAAAAAAAACAACTTAACAAGAACTGAATAATCCAGGAGCTTAATTCAATGCTCCCATTCTCGAATAAACCTGGGGATACCCCCGCTGATTCCAGCGTCCGGTATTATTGGTGTATCAAACGCTCGCAGGGAGAGCTCCAATTCAACAGTTAAATAATTGTAAATCAGCTGAGAACCTATCAGGGTTCTGCTCCATTAGACCTCCCACGAGAGCGCAGCCAGTCCGCTGCCTCTGACGGGTCGGTGAAGAACAGGGAGGAACCATTGCTGACAACCCGCAGATGCGCCGGATAGATCATGGAGTAAATAATGTTCTTATCTCTAAGTTGCTTCTTGACATCTACAAATCTTGGCCGCTGTTTCTGGAGCTCAACGGAGAAGTCTGGAAATATTGAGATTGTAGCATCGTCGAACTTGATGGGACTCTTTTGTCGTGCCAGCCGCAGGATAGCATCCCTGTCCTTGCAATTGAGGATACGCGCCAGGAAAGGTCTGGGCGGAGCTCCAGGAGGAAGAGATTTGGTGGGAACTCTATGGGCTCTTTCCACCGAGAACATTGGGGAGAATGTGTCTCCCAACGAGGACTTAAGCCAATCCTCCAAGAATTTTTCAGGCTGTTGGCCTTCCGCACGTTCCGGCAGACCTATGATGCGAATGTTATTACGACGCATTCTGTTCTCTAGATCATCAGCCTTTTGTTTCCAGGCATTCGTGGAACCAGCAACTTTTGCCAATTTTGCCTCCATAGGTTTAATGGTGTCTTCTACCTGAGACACCCTTGTCTCTACTTCCGCCATACGACCCTTCATAGCTTGCATGTCTTGTCTTAGACGTCCCACCTCAGTGTGCACATCCTCTATTTGCTCAGAAAGGGACGTTCTAGTCAGAGATATAGCTTGCATTAATTGCGCAGATGCTTGCGTAAGAGTCAATTCATCTTGCTCAACCTCATCAATATTATCAGAAGGACGGTTTTTCCCCTGCTGGGCTTGTGAGGAGCTATTCCTAAGAGATCTTGCATTATCTTGGGCATCACTCCTAGCAAACTCTCTTAGTTTGTCAGCTGCAGATGTATTCTTTGTACGCTGCATGATTGACAAGTAAGTGACGCAGCAGGGTAGTCCAAATCAGAATCGCAGCAATGCCTAGCGGCCACACCAGAGTTATTGTATATAGTATGTAATGTTGCTGGGAGCCTCTATGACCAGGAGGCGCGCTGATGTATTATCAAGAAATGTAGATTGAAAAATTAACGGCAGTCTCTGCAATAGGGAAAGTCCTAAGTAGCGATAATAGCGGTTGGGGGGGGGGCCGGAGGTCTCCAATTAGAAGTACAGCCGGCTGAGTTGTTGCTTATGGGGGAACGTGGGGCTCAATCTTTCAGAGCTCACACCACGTTGTCCCTGAGTTTATGGAGAGCTGATGTGCACTGCTCAGCCGCGCTGTGGTAATGAGGAGCTGCGCTGCCCCCTCTGCTGCAGGGGCACGCGCCTCAGCAATGGCCACCACACACAGCCACCCCCGTCACCAGTATAGCTTCCTCTTCTCTCCCGCCGGACCAGGGCCCCGCAGCTCTCACCTGCAGGCGTCCACCGCTTTCCAGAAGCTAAGGAGGAACTTCAGCCGCCGTTATCTGCAGCGCCGTACCCTGTGTCAGAGGAGCATCCGCCGGGAAGATGGCCACCGTCACATGCAGGGCTCACCGTGCCGCTGATCCTTCTCCCTCACCGACGCTCTCCAGTCACCGCTTCAGCCCTCTCCAGGGGCCGGTATCCTCTATGCCTCCAGGGGCCTCGGTAGCGGTGAGGTATGTGCTTATTTAGGGGTCCAGTAGACAGAATGGTAGCAGGATATTGGGGAGCTCTCCCAAAACACGTCTTCCTTCACTTACTCCATAGCCATGCCCCTACTGATCCTATTTTGATTCTCCAGCCCTTTGATTTTGCATTAGAGCGGGGGCACGCAGCATTCACTACTGAACACTATCATAATGTTTGTGGGCAGGGTTAGTGCCTTCTATTCTCCTGACCCGCTTGTGACTGTGATGTATTCAACAGTCACAGTGTCTCCTATGTGATTTATATATGTCAATCTCAGTGTATCATATGATTTATGTACAGCAGTTTTATGTACAGCAGTCTCAATGTCTCCTATGTGATCTATACAGCAGTCTCAGTGTCTCCTATGCGATGTATATACTGTAGATCTCCCACCGCTTGAGCTCTACAAATGTAAGGTGAGCAGTGACAAATTTCCCACTTTAAGGAGATCTGCAGTGTAATATACATCTGTATTCTGAACAACTTACTGCTTCGAATTCTTTTCAAAACTTATCATAGCAAAGAATGGCCTGCGCAAATCTGTAAAAGCAGTTGTGAGTAGCAACATCATTGCTATTACCTAACACCTCGCACGCTGCACCACAGAGAAGCAGCTCCAGCCGTCACATTAGGGGTGAGATAATTAAAGGTTTGTCCAAATATACGATTAATACGATTAATCCCCAATTCCCATAGTTTTGAGCGTGCCCTAAAAACTAATTTGTTCAGATTGGCCTACCGCCTCAACGCATTAACCTAGCTATCCCTGTGTGGCCTATTTAAAAAAATACAAAAACATAATCAGGTTCCTCACATCATGTTCTCATGCACTTCATGCAGTTAATAGCCTCTGTGTCTGTACTGCTACATACTTAGGCAGTTAACTGGTTCATGCAGCTTTACATGAACACCCGAGCCTTACACTATGGCTGGTCCAAATAACTAAAGCAATTGTTTACCATCCACCTCTCGTGTCTCCCCTTTTCCTCATAGTTTGTAAGCTTGCGAGCAGGGCCCTCATTCCTCCTGGTATCTATTTTGAACTGTGATTTCTGTTATGCTGTAATGTCTATTGTCTGTACAAGTCCCCTCTATAATTTGTAAAGCGCTGCGGAATATGTTGGCGCTATATAAATAAAATTATTATTATTAAATATAGGGGAATAAATTTCAAGTTTGATAATTTTGTAGGGCCCCTGAAGGATGGTATAAATATTCAAATGGCCCCTGACAGAAAAAAGGTTCCCCACCCATGCATTAAAGTAATGACGGTCTGTCATTTCTCTACTTATTTGCATGCTTAACGTATTCAGACTAGCACAGATGTGGAATAGGGCTCAGCACTGTATGGAAGTGTGTATCAACAATGTCTCTACAAAACAAATTTGATGGTCCCTAACACTTTCTGAAGGCCGTTGATTCCATAACTGAACTCTCTATGAGACATACCTGTTTACTGGAAACGGTTCCAGGTGATGACCTGATGAAGCTGCTGGAGAGAATGCCAAGCGGTGCACAGTAGTGATGAGCGAATGTTCTGAGATAAGGTGTTATCCGAGCATGCTCGTGTACTAACAGAGTGTCTTTGGAGTGCTCGAATAATATTTTCTATTTCTGCGCTGCATGTCTCACTGCTGTTAGGCAATCCCTGTATGTGTTGCGGCTCTCAAACAGCTACAAGACATGCAGGCGCGAGAACTCTAACATATTATTCGAGCACGTTGAAGACACTCGGTTTGCACCCAAGCATGCTCACAAAGCACGTTATCAGAGCACGTTTGCTCATCACTAGTGTCAGAGAAAAAGAGAGTACTTTGTGGATTCTAAGGTTTAAAGCACATCCTAATTTGATCCTTTGCTCCTTGTTCCTATATGTGTACCTTCCTGGCATTGCTGCCTTCAGTCTAAATCTACATTCTGCACAATCCGATAAAAACAAAGAAATCATTGCAGGAACGCAAATTTTGAGATGATCATGCCTTGTAAACAGGCTGTCAATCACCCGATTAATGAGTGAAATGCTCATTTGGCCAGTGAAATGATTTTTAAGCTTGCTGAAAAACTCTCATTTCTTGGCAGTGAATTGTCCTGTGTAAATAGGACATGTGCTGCTGAGAATATTACCAGTATATGCGCATGTAATAATCTATTACCGATCGGTCTTTGCATATCTGGATTGGTTGCATTGCTAATATGCAGTCCTATTTTGGGCTTCAGTTCATAAAATAGATATCAGATAGCTGGAGAGGCTTAAAATTATGGAAAATATTCCCCATAGGGATTGGAATCTGGTAAGTGTCGGTGGATTTAAAGGGGTTGTCCAGGTTAGGGGTTGAAGTCTGCAGTCAAACTGTGTGAGGCTAGTTTCATATTTGCAGTTGAGTCCGCAGCGTATCGTCCGCAACCGCAAATGCATGGAACAACACATGCAAACGCAGCGTTTTTTTATCCGCGTCAGCTTACGCATGACGGAAAAAAAACGCTACGTTTGAATGCGTTTGCATTTTTTATGCGCATGCGTTTGATAGGAAATTTTTTTCCAGGAGAATTTCCTTGACACAAGCCACGCCAAATAGGCATGTCTCATGGGATTTCTGTATATAGACCCTTGTACCGATGAAATCCTCACATTTTGCTCCTGTATCCGGCGTCAAGATGGATCTTTGCATGAAGAGTTTTTATCGGAATCTGGATTTAGATGTCAACTTGTTTCTTTTCTTTGCATTAGCTTGTAAGCAAGAACCACTGCTTGTACAGTGAGCTCCGTGAAAACCCGGAGAAATATTTTGAGTACACGAGGATGTCTCAAGACAGCTTCATGGATTTGCTGGTTCGTGTACAAGGAGCCATTAGCAGGCAGGACACCCAGCTCCATAGAGCGATTCCTGCTGAGGAACATCTGCTGGCAACACTAAGGTACGTAATATTTAAACATTAACGCCTGTCATAATTTTTATTGTTCTGCAATGTACTTAATATTTTTCCCTTTTTTTTTTGTTTTTCAAAAAAACTGTCCTAAATATTATTGTTCTAAAAGCCATGTTCTTTTTTTTTTTTTTCTCTGTTTTGCAAAACCCCTGTCATAAATATTATTATTCTGATTTTTTTTTTCTTTCTCTGGTTGGCAGCATACTGGCTACCAGAGAGAGCCTATCATCGCTCCATTTCCAGTTCCGGATAGGAATTTCAACACTATCTGGGATTGTCGCAGACACCTGCCTCGCTTTGTGAGATGTTCTCTGTGAGGAATTTATCCCCCTACCCACCACGGAAATATGGCAGGAAACTGCAGAAAAATATTTTGAAGCTTGTAATTTCCCAAACTGTTTGGGAGCAGTGGATGGAAAACATATCCAGATTACCAAACCGGCTGGAACTGGATGCGAGTACTTTAATTATAAGAAATATTTTTCCATAGTGCTCATGGCGATTGCAGCTGCGGACTGTAGGTTTATTGCTGTGGACATTGGATTTTTTGGCCGTGGTAATGACTCCCAAACATTAGTAGTATGGGAATCATTTTAATTTCCCCCTGCCACAACCTCTTCCCAACACCGAAGGCTCGCCAATGCCATTTGTTGTGGTTGGGGATGAGGTCTTTCAGATATGTGGAAACCTTCTTAAACCATACTCCAGTCGAGACTTGAACCAAACAAAAAGGACTTTTAATTACCGACTGACCAGGGCACGAAGAACTGTGGAGAGTGCCTTTGGTATACTTGTCTCGAAATGGCGCATTTTAGGGACAGTTATTAATCTGAAAATTGAGTCAGTCGATGAGGTGGTCAAGGCGTGTGTGGTTTTGCACAACTATATAATGGCTAAAGAGCGACCCAACATTGACCTTGATGAACCTGTTAGTAACCCATTGCCAGATTACCATTATCACCCTCTGAGGACAACAGTTGAAGTTGCCCAAATGAGGATACATTTGCGGCATACTTTGTTTCTGAGAATGGACACGTGTCATGGCAAGAAAAAATGGTTTAGTGAAATGTTCTTGTAATGTAATGTTATGTACCTGGAATGTTTAAATTTACCTTTCATGTTTGCTGAAAATAAAACACCTCTAGTCAAACACCTGTTCCAAGTGCCCTCTACATGGCAATCCTTTTTTTTTTTTACAGTTTAATAAGGTGATTACCGGTTCACAGCAACAGTCTTTATAAAATCATTTCTATGTTTAATGCAGATTGCATGAGACAGGGAGTGGATTTTAACCAAATTGGGTTATGTCACCCATGATTTACACTACACCTCTTCTCTCTGAGGGCAGTGCTATGGTGAGTGACCTTGGATTAGCTCCATTGTCTCTTCAGTCAGTCTATAGTCCAATAGATTAATGCAGACTGAAGAGATAATGGAGCTAATCCACCTCATATCTTTACCCACCTGCCCGTGTGTCAGAACTAGTGCACTCAGGATGCAGAAAACCCAGCATCCTGGGTGCACTTGTGTTAGGTATGTCTTGTTGCAGGCCTGAGCTCCAGCTGTGTCGTTAAGCAGCGGGTGTTTCCTATTTGAGTCTCCTCTGGACTCAGTCTCTTGCCTGGCATCGTTGTATCCAGACCTATTTGGTCTCCTCCGGATTCCTTTCAGTCTGCCTCATGCAAGAAAAGCTAAGTCTGTTTTGTACAATTTGGATCGTTTGCATTATTCAGTGTTTTTGTCCAGCTTGCTTTACATTTGATTTTTGACTCGCTGGAAGCTCTAGGGGGCTGATATTCTCCCTCCACACCGTCAGTCGGTGTGGGGGTTCTTGAATGTTCAGCGTGGATGTTTTGTAGGGTTTTCTGCTAACCGCATAGTCCACTATCTATTTTCTGCTATCTAGACTATTGGGCCTCACTTTGCTGAATCTAGTTCATCTCTACGTTTGTGTTTTCCTCTTGCCTCACCGTTATTATTTGTTGGGGGCTTTCTATATCTTTGGGGTTCAATTTCTCTGGAGGCAAGCGAGGT
The DNA here is from genome assembly GCF_051348905.1 of Ranitomeya variabilis. Taxonomy (NCBI): domain Eukaryota; kingdom Metazoa; phylum Chordata; class Amphibia; order Anura; family Dendrobatidae; genus Ranitomeya; species Ranitomeya variabilis. The sequence goes on along the minus strand of NC_135232.1, from coordinate 656,859,080 downwards.
CTTATTTTTTCCCTCTAGGGGTATGTTGTGAATTTGCTTTTTGCTCCCTCTAGTGGTTACTAGTTTTTTGACTCTGGTTTTTCTGTCATTCCTTTTATCCGCACCTGGGTCGTTAGTTAGGGGTGTTGCTATATAAGCTCCCTGGACCTTCAGTTCAATGCCTGGCAACGTAGTTATCAGAGCTAGTCTGCTGTGCTCTTGTCTACTGATCCTGGTTCCAGTTATATCAGCTAAGTCTGCCTTTTGCTTTTTGCTATTTGTTTTGGTTTTGTATTTTTGTCCAGCTTGTTCCAAATCTATATCCTGACCTTTGCTGGAAGCTCTAGGGGGCTGGTGTTCTCCCCCCGGACCGTTAGACGGTTCGGGGGTTCTTGAATTTCCAGTGTGGATTTTGATAGGGTTTTTGTTGACCATATAAGTTACCTTTCTTTATTCTGCTATCAGTAAGCGGGCCTCTCTGTGCTAAACCTGGTTCATTTCTGTGTTTGTCATTTCCTCTTACCTCACCGTCATTATTTGTGGGGGGCTTCTATCCAGCTTTGGGGTCCCCTTCTCTGGAGGCAAGAAAGGTCTTTGTTTTCCTCTACTAGGGGTAGCTAGATTCTCCGGCTGGCGCGTGTCATCTAGAATCAACGTAGGAATGATCCCCGGCTACTTCTAGTGTTGGCGTTAGGTGTAGATATATGGTCAACCCAGTTACCACTGCCCTATGAGCTGGATTTTTGTAATCTGCAGACTTCCACGTTCCTCTGAGACCCTCGCCATTGGGGTCATAACAGTTTGCCAGGCCAGTATTAAATGTTTAATGCATTGCAGAAGAGGGATTATAAGAAAGAAGATTCTGAGTTTTTTTTTTTTTTCTTTCTCCTTCCCCTTTACCTCAGAGTGGCTATGCTTGCTGCAGACATGAATGTCCAGACCTTGATTACAAGTGTGGACCAGCTGGCTACTCGTGTGCAGGGCATACAAGACTATGTTATCAGAAATCCTAGGTCAGAACCTAAAATACCGATTCCTGAACTGTTTTCCGGAGACAGGTTTAAGTTTAGGAATTTCGTGAATAATTGTAAATTGTTTTTGTCCCTGAGACCCTGTTCGTCAGGAGATTCTGCTCAGCAAGTAAAAATTGTTATTTCGTTCTTACGGGGCGACCCTCAGGATTGGGCTTTTTCGCTGGCGCCAGGAGATCCGGCATTGGCTGATCTTGATGCGTTTTTTCTGGCGCTCGGTTTACTTTATGAGGAACCCAATCTTGAGATTCAGGCAGAAAAGGCCTTGCTGTCTATGTCTCAGGGGCAGGACGAGGCTGAAGTGTATTGCCAAAAATTTCGGAAATGGTCCGTGCTGACACATTGGAACGAGTGTGCACTGGCCGCTAATTTTAGAAATGGCCTTTCTGAAGCCATTAAGAATGTTATGGTGGGTTTTCCCATTCCCACAGGTCTGAATGATACTATGGCACTGGCTATTCAAATTGACAGGCGGTTGCGGGAGCGCAAAACCGCAAATTCCCTCATGGTGTTGTCTGAACAGACACCTAATTCGGTGCAATGTGATAGAAAAACCGCAAATTCCCTCATGGTGTTGTCTGAACAGACACCTGATTTAATGCAATGTGATAGAATCCTGACTAGAAATGAGCGGAAAATTCATAGACGCCGGAATGGCTTGTGCTACTACTGTGGTGATTCTACACATGTTATCTCAGCATGCTCTAAACGTATAGCTAAGGTTGTTAGTCCTGTCACCGTTGGTAATTTGCAACCTAAATTTATTCTGTCTGTAACTTTGATTTGCTCACTGTCATCTTATCCTGTCATGGCGTTTGTAGATTCAGGTGCTGCCCTGAGTCTCATGGATCTCTCATTTGCTAAGCGCTGTGGATTTACTCTTGAACCATTAGAAAATCCTATTCCTCTTAGGGGTATTGATGCTACACCATTGGCAGCAAATAAACCGCAGTATTGGACTCAGGTTACCATGTGCATGACTCCTGAACACCGCGAGGTGATACGTTTCCTGGTTTTACATAAAATGCATGATTTGGTCGTTTTAGGGCTGCCATGGTTACAGACCCATAATCCAGTCCTGGACTGGAAGGCTATGTCAGTCTCAAGTTGGGGCTGTCGTGGTATTCATGAGGATTCCCTGCCTGTGTCTATTGCTTCTTCTACGCCTTCGGAAGTTCCGGAGTATTTGTCTGATTATCAGGATGTCTTCAGTGAGTCTGAGTCCAGTGCACTGCCACCTCATAGGGACTGTGACTGTGCTATAGATTTGATCCCAGGCAGTAAATTTCCTAAGGGAAGACTGTTTAATCTGTCGGTACCTGAACATACCGCTATGCGTTCATATATCAAGGAGTCTCTGGAAAAAGGACATATTCGTCCGTCTTCTTCCCCTCTTGGTGCGGGATTCTTTTTTGTGGCAAAAAAGGACGGATCTTTGAGACCTTGTATTGATTATCGGCTTTTAAATAAGATCACTGTCAAATTTCAGTATCCTTTACCGCTGTTGTCTGACTTGTTTGCCCGGATTAAGGGTGCCAAGTGGTTCACCAAGATAGACCTTCGTGGTGCGTACAACCTTGTGTGCATTAAGCAAGGTGATGAATGGAAAACCGCATTCAATACGCCCGAAGGTCATTTTGAGTACTTGGTGATGCCTTTTGGGCTCTCCAATGCGCCTTCAGTTTTTCAGTCCTTTATGCATGACATTTTCCGGAAGTATCTGGATAAATTTTTGATTGTTTATCTGGATGATATTTTGGTTTTTTCTGATAATTGGGATTCGCATGTGGAGCAGGTCAGGTTGGTCTTTAAAATTTTGCGTGAAAATTCTTTGTTTGTCAAGGGCTCAAAGTGTCTCTTTGGTGTACAGAAGGTTCCCTTTTTGGGGTTCATTTTTTCCCCTTCTGCTGTGGAGATGGACCCAGTCAAGGTCCGAGCTATTCTTGATTGGACTCAGCCCTCGTCAGTTAAGAGTCTTCAGAAGTTCTTGGGCTTCGCTAACTTCTACCGTCGTTTTATCGCTAATTTTTCTAGCATTGTGAAACCTTTGACGGATATGACCAAGAAGGGCTCCGATGTAGCTAACTGGGCTCCTGCTGCCGTAGAGGCTTTCCAGGAGTTGAAACGCCGGTTTACTTCGGCGCCTGTTTTGTGCCAGCCTGACGTCTCACTTCCCTTTCAGGTTGAGGTGGATGCTTCGGAGATTGGGGCAGGGGCCGTTTTGTCGCAGAGAGGCCCTGGTTGCTCGGTTATGAAACCTTGTGCCTTTTTCTCTAGGAAGTTTTCGCCTGCCGAGCGAAATTATGATGTGGGCAATCGGGAGTTGTTGGCCATGAAATGGGCATTTGAGGAGTGGCGTCATTGGCTCGAGGGTGCTAAGCATCGTGTGGTGGTCTTGACTGATCACAAAAATCTGATGTATCTCGAGTCTGCTAAACGCCTTAATCCGAGACAGGCCCGCTGGTCATTGTTTTTCTCCCGCTTTGATTTTGTTGTCTCGTATTTACCAGGGTCAAAGAATGTGAAGGCCGATGCTCTTTCTAGGAGCTTTGTGCCTGATGCTCCTGGAGTCGCTGATCCTGTTGGTATTCTTAAAGATGGAGTTATCTTGTCAGCCATTTCTCCGGATCTGCGACGTGTGTTGCAGAGATTTCAGGCTGATAGGCCTGAGTCTTGTCCACCTGACAGACTGTTTGTCCCGGATAAGTGGACCAGCAGAGTCATTTCCGAGGTTCATTCCTCGGTGTTGGCAGGTCACCCGGGAATTTTTGGCACCAGAGATCTGGTGGCCAGGTCCTTTTGGTGGCCTTCCTTGTCAAGGGATGTGCGGTCATTTGTGCAGTCCTGTGGGACTTGTGCTCGAGCTAAGCCTTGCTGTTCTCGTGCCAGCGGTTTGCTCTTGCCCTTGCTTGTCCCGAAGAGACCTTGGACACATATCTCCATGGATTTCATTTCTGATCTTCCGCTATCTCAGGGCATGTCCGTTATCTGGGTGATATGTGATCGCTTCTCCAAGATGGTCCATTTGGTTCCTTTGCCTAAGCTGCCTTCCTCTTCCGATCTGGTTCCTGTGTTTTTCCAGAACGTGGTTCTGGCGATCCTTTTGTAGTAGGATGGGCATTGATTTGTCGTTTTCGTCTGCTTTCCATCCTCAGACTAATGGACAGACGGAGCGAACCAATCAGACTTTGGAGGCTTATTTGAGGTGTTTTGTCTCTGCTGATCAGGACGATTGGGTGACATTCTTGCCGTTGGCTGAGTTTGCCCTTAATAATCGGGCTAGTTCCGCCACCTTGGTTTCGCCTTTTTTCTGCAACTCTGGTTTCCATCCTCGCTTTTCTTCGGGTCATGTGGAGCCTTCTGACTGTCGTGGGGTGGATTCTGTGGTGGATAGGTTGCAGCAGATCTGGAATCATGTGGTGGACAACTTGAAGTTGTCACAGGAGAGGGCTCAGCGCTTTGCCAACCGCCGCCGCGGTGTGGGTCCCCGACTACGCGTTGGGGATTTGGTGTGGCTTTCTTCCCGCTTTGTTCCTATGAAGGTCTCCTCTCCCAAATTTAAACCTCGTTTTATTGGGCCTTACAAGATATTGGAAATCCTTAATCCTGTATCTTTTCGTCTGGATCTTCCTGTGTCGTTTGCTATTCACAATGTATTTCATAGGTCCTTGTTGCGGCGGTACATTGTGCCTGTAGTTCCTTCTGCTGAGCCTCCTGCTCCGGTGTTGGTTGAGGGCGAGTTGGAGTACGTGGTGGAGAAGATCTTGGATTCTCGCCTCTCCAGGCGGAGGCTTCAGTACCTGGTCAAGTGGAAGGGCTATGGTCAGGAGGATAATTCCTGGGTGGTCGCCTCTGATGTTCATGCGGCCGATTTAGTTCGTGCCTTTCATGCCGCTCATCCTGATCGCCCTGGTGGTTGTGGTGAGGGTTCGGTGACCCCTCACTAAGGGGGGGGTACTGTTGTGAATTTGCTTTTTGCTCCCTCTAGTGGTTACTAGTTTTTTGACTCTGGTTTTTCTGTCATTCCTTTTATCCGCACCTGGGTCGTTAGTTAGGGGTGTTGCTATATAAGCTCCCTGGACCTTCAGTTCAATGCCTGGCAACGTAGTTATCAGAGCTAGTCTGCTGTGCTCTTGTCTACTGATCCTGGTTCCAGTTATATCAGCTAAGTCTGCCTTTTGCTTTTTGCTATTTGTTTTGGTTTTGTATTTTTGTCCAGCTTGTTCCAAATCTATATCCTGACCTTTGCTGGAAGCTCTAGGGGGCTGGTGTTCTCCCCCCGGACCGTTAGACGGTTCGGGGGTTCTTGAATTTCCAGTGTGGATTTTGATAGGGTTTTTGTTGACCATATAAGTTACCTTTCTTTATTCTGCTATCAGTAAGCGGGCCTCTCTGTGCTAAACCTGGTTCATTTCTGTGTTTGTCATTTCCTCTTACCTCACCGTCATTATTTGTGGGGGGCTTCTATCCAGCTTTGGGGTCCCCTTCTCTGGAGGCAAGAAAGGTCTTTGTTTTCCTCTACTAGGGGTAGCTAGATTCTCCGGCTGGCGCGTGTCATCTAGAATCAACGTAGGAATGATCCCCGGCTACTTCTAGTGTTGGCGTTAGGAGTAGATATATGGTCAACCCAGTTACCACTGCCCTATGAGCTGGATTTTTGTAATCTGCAGACTTCCACGTCCCTCTGAGACCCTCGCCATTGGGGTCATAACAGGGGTAGTCAGTTCTCCGGCTGGCTCGAGACATCTAGAACCAACGTAGGCACGTTCACCGGCTACTTTTAGTTGTTTGTGTCAGGATCAGGTATGCGGTTAGCCCAGTTTCCACCTCCCTAGAGCAGTATTTACATTTTTGCTATCTTGCCGGAATATCAGAGATCCTCTGCCATTGGGATTATAACAGAATGCCAGGCCAAAAGAAAATGTTTAATGCATCGCAGAAGCGGGATTAAAAAGAAGTTCTGAGTTTGTTTTTTTTTGCTGCAGTTTGCCTAGCTTCTTCCATCCCCTTTTTCTCTGAGTGGCTGAAACTCTGCTGCAGATATGAATGTCCAGACTTTAACTTCTAGTGTGGATCAGCTTGCTGCTAGGGTGCAAAGCATTCAGGATTTTGTTATCCATAGCCCTATGTCTGAACCAAAAATACCTATTCCTGAGCCGTTTTTTGGAGATAGATCTAAATTCCTGAATTTTAGGAATAATTGTAAATTGTTTCTGTCTCTGAAACCTCATTCCTCTGGTGATTCCGCTCAGCAAGTTAAGATTGTTATTTCCTTCTTGCGCGGCGACCCTCAGGATTGGGCCTTCTCTCTGGCGCCAGGAGATCCTGCATTGGTGAATGTTGATGCGTTTTTTCTGGCACTTGGTTTGCTTTATGAGGAGCCTAATCTTGAAAATCAGGCTGAAAAAATGTTGCTGGTTATCTCTCAGGGTCAGGACGAAGCTGAGGTATATTGCCAAAAATTTCAGAAATGGTCCGTGCTTACTCAATGGAATGAGTGTGCACTGGCCGCAAATTTCAGAAATGGTCTTTCTGAAGCCATTAAAGATGTGATGGTGGGGTTTCCTATCCCTACAGGTCTAAATGATTCAATGGCTCTAGCCATTCAAATTGATCGACGTTTGCGGGAGCGCAAATCTGATAATCCTTTGGCGGTGCTGTCTGAACGGTCACCTGATTCTATGCAATGTGACAGAATTCTGACCAGAGCCGAGCGACAAAATCATAGACGTCAAAATGGGTTGTTTCTACTGTGGTGATTCAACACATGTTATCTCAGCATGCTCTAAACGTTTAAAGAAAAAAGTTAATCCTGTCGCCATTGGTACTTTTCAGCCTAAGTTTATTTTGTCTGTGACTTTAATTTGTTCATTATCTTCTTACTCAGTTATGGCTTTTGTGGATTCTGGTGCTGCTTTAAGTCTGATGGATTTGTCGTTTGCCAAGCTCTGCGGTTTTATCCTGGAGCCTTTGGAAAATCCTATTCCTCTTAGAGGAATTGATTCTACGCCATTGGCAGAGAATAAACCTCAGTATTGGACGCAGGTGACCATGTGCATGACTCCTGTACATCAGGAGGTGATTAGTTTTTTGGTACTGCATAAAATGCATGATGTTGTCGTTTTGGGTCTGCCATGGTTACAGGCCCATAATCCAGTTTTAGATTGGAAAGCTATGACTGTGTCTAGTTGGGGGTGTCAGGGGATTCATGGCGATTCTCCATTGGTGTCTATTGCTTCTTCTACTCCTTCTGAGATCCCTGAGTTTTTGTCAGACTTTCAGGATGTATTTAATGAGGCCAGGTCCAGTGCCCTTCCTCCTCATAGGGACTGTGATTGTGCTATAGATTTGATTCCTGGTAGTAAGTTTCCTAAGGGACGACTCTTTAATTTATCTGTGCCAGAGCATGCCGCGATGCGGAGTTATATAAAGGAGTCTTTGGAGAAGGGACATATTCGCCCATCCTCGTCCCCTCTTGGTGCAGGATTCTTTTTTGTGGGCAAGAAAGACGGGTCTCTGAGACCTTGTATTGATTATCGTCTTCTGAATAAGATCACTGTTAAATTTCAGTATCCTTTGCCATTGTTGTCTGATTTGTTTGCTCGGATTAAGGGATCCAGTTGGTTCACCAAGATAGATCTTCGTGGTGCGTATAACCTTGTGCGCATAAAGCAGGGAGATGAATGGAAAACGGCATTTAATACGCCTGAGGGTCATTTTGAGTACCTGGTGATGCCTTTCGGATTATCTAATGCTCCTTCTGTGTTTCAGTCCTTCATGCATGACATCTTCCGGAAATATCTGGATAAATTTATGATTATTTATCTGGATGATATTTTGTTTTTTTCTGATGATTGGGAGTCCCATGTGAACCAGGTCAGGATGGTGTTTCAGGTTTTGCGGGAGAATGCTCTATTTGTGAAGGGCTCAAAATGTATCTTTGGGGTACAGAAGGTTTCTTTTTTGGGTTTTATTTTTTCCACCTTCTACTGTGGAGATGGACCCAGTTAAGGTCCGTGCCATTCATGACTGGACTCAGCCCACGTCTGTTAAGAGCCTGCAGAAGTTCTTGGGCTTTGCTAATTTTTACCGTCGTTTTATCGCTAATTTCTCCAGCGTGGTTAAACCTTTGACGGATATGACCAAGAAGGGTTCTGATGTTGCGAATTGGTCTCCTGCGGCCGTGGAGGCCTTTCGGGAGCTGAAGCGTCGGTTTCCTTTAGCTCCAGTCTTGTGCCAGCCGGATGTCTCTCTTCCCTTCCAGGTTGAAGTTGATGCTTCTGAAATTGGTGCAGGGGCTGTTTTGTCGCAAAAAAGTTCTGATGGCTCCGTGATGAAGCCATGCGCCTTCTTTTCAAGGAAATTTTCGCCTGCTGAGCGGAACTACGATGTTGGTAATCGGGAGTTGTTGGCCATGAAGTGGGCATTTGAGGAGTGGCGACATTGGCTCGAGGGAGCTAGACATCGTGTGGTGGTCTTGACTGATCATAAAAATCTGATTTACCTCGAGTCTGCCAAGCGCCTGAATCCTAGACAGGCCCGTTGGTCGTTGTTTTTCTCCCGTTTTGACTTTGTGGTCTCGTACCTGCCTGGTTCGAAGAACGTGAAGGCTGATGCACTTTCTAGGAGTTTTGTGCCTGATTCTCCGGGAGTCTCTGAGCCGGCTGGTATTCTCGGAGAGGGAGTGATTCTGTCTGCCATTTCCCCAGATTTGCGACGAGGGCTGCAAAAATTTCAGGCTGATAGGCCTGATCGTTGTCCACCAGAGAGATTGTTTGTCCCTGATGGATGGACCAACAGAGTTATTTCTGAGGTTCATTCTTCGGTGTTGGCGGGACATCCTGGGATTTTCGGTACCAGAGATTTGGTGGCCAGGTCCTTTTGGTGGCCTTCCTTGCCGCGGGATGTGCGTTCTTTTGTGCAGTCCTGTGGGATTTGTGCTCGGGCTAAGCCTTGCTGTTCTCGTGCCAGCGGGTTGCTTTTGCCCTTGCCTATCCCAAAGAGGCCTTGGACGCACATTTCCATGGATTTCATTTTGGATCTTCCGGTGTCTCGGAAGATGTCTGTCATCTGGGTGGTGTGCGATCGTTTTTCTAAAATGGTCCATTTGGTGCCCTTGCCTAAGTTGCCTTCCTCCTCTGATTTGGTTCCTTTGTTCTTTCAGAATGTGGTTCGTTTGCATGGCATCCCTGAGAATATTGTATCTGACAGAGGATCCCAGTTTGTGTCCAGATTCTGGCGATCCTTTTGTGCTAAGATGGATATTGATTTGTCTTTTTCGTCGGCTTTTCATCCTCAGACTAATGGCCAGACCGAGCGAACTAATCAGACGTTAGAGACTTATTTGAGATGTTTTGTTTCTGCTGATCAGGACGACTGGGTTACCTTTTTGCCACTGGCCGAGTTTGCCCTTAATAATCGGGCTAGTTCTGCCACCTTGGTTTCACCCTTTTTCTGCAACTCTGGTTTTCATCCTCGTTTCTCCTCGGGTCAGGTTGAGCCTTCTGACTGTCCTGGGGTTGATTCTGTGGTGGATAGGTTGCAGCGGATTTGGAACCATGTGGTGGACAATTTGAAATTGTCACAAGACAAGGCCCAGCGGTTTGCCAACCGCCGCCGCGGTGTGGGTCCCCGACTTCGTGTTGGGGATTTGATTTGGTTGTCTTCTTGGCATGTTCCTTTGAAAGTCTCCTCTCCTAAGTTCAAGCCTCGCTTTATCGGTCCTTATAAGATTTTGGAAATCATTAACCCGGTGTCTTTTCGCTTGGACCTTCCAGCGTCTTTTGCTATTCATAATGTGTTCCATAGGTCCTTGTTGCGGCGGTACGTGGTGCCTATGGTTCCTGCTGTTGAGCCTCCTGCCCCGGTTTTGGTTGAGGGCGAGTTGGAGTACGTGGTGGAGAAGATTCTGGATTCTCGTATCTCTAGACGGAAACTCCAGTATTTAGTTAAGTGGAAATGCTATGGTCAGGAGGATAATTCCTGGGTTGTCGCCTCTGATGTTCATGCGGCTGATTTGGTTCATGCCTTTCATGCTGCTCATCCTGATCGCCCTGGGGGTCTTGGTGAGGGTTCGGTGACCCCCTCCTCAAGGGGGGGGGTACTGTTGTGAACTGTGTTTCTGGGCTCCCTCTGGTGGTCACTAACGGTATTGTGTTAGGTATGTCTTGTTGCAGGCCTGAGCTCCAGCTGTGTCGTTAAGCAGCGGGTGTTTCCTATTTGAGTCTCCTCTGGACTCAGTCTCTTGCCTGGCATCGTTGTATCCAGACCTATTTGGTCTCCTCCGGATTCCTTTCAGTCTGCCTCATGCAAGAAAAGCTAAGTCTGTTTTGTACAATTTGGATCGTTTGCATTATTCAGTGTTTTTGTCCAGCTTGCTTTACATTTGATTTTTGACTCGCTGGAAGCTCTAGGGGGCTGATATTCTCCCTCCACACCGTCAGTCGGTGTGGGGGTTCTTGAATGTTCAGCGTGGATGTTTTGTAGGGTTTTCTGCTAACCGCATAGTCCACTATCTATTTTCTGCTATCTAGACTATTGGGCCTCACTTTGCTGAATCTAGTTCATCTCTACGTTTGTGTTTTCCTCTTGCCTCACCGTTATTATTTGTTGGGGGCTTTCTATATCTTTGGGGTTCAATTTCTCTGGAGGCAAGCGAGGTCTTATTTTTTCCCTCTAGGGGTAGTCAGTTCTCCGGCTGGCTCGAGACGTCTAGAACCAACATAGGCACGTTCACCGGCTACTTTTAGTTGTTTGTGTCAGGATCAGGTATGCGGTTAGCCCAGTTTCCACCTCCCTAGAGCAGTATTTACATTTTTGCTATCTTGCCGGAATATCAGAGATCCTCTGCCATTGGGATCATAACAACTTACCCTTTGTGCTGTATTAATATTATTTTTTAAGGATTTTCAGTCCTCTTTGTGTTTTTACCACCTCATAGCTCCATGACAGACACTTGAAGCAAAGCTGCAGTGTAAAGCAAATAAAAAAGAGGGGCAGCAGATTGTGTGTCATGGAGATATGAGGTGGCAAAATCACAGTGTATGTAGACGGTGACGTGTGTGTTGACGGCGCACGGTGTGTTGCCGGCAACGAAAGAGACAAAGAACAAGCAGTGATAGGGGAAAAACAACACAAATTAATTTAACAAAAAAGAAATTATTTTTGATGAGACAAGGAGGGAAAAATAATATGAACATGGGGCTTTAGAGCTGGGAGGATTGGCTAGGTGGGGACGATGAAGTGTTTCCAGGGGAAGGGCTTACTAAACTTGTGGGGCCTGGGAGGTCAAGGATGGAAATAGACACATTAGGAGTGGAAGCATGGGACGGGAGAGACACATCAGAAGAGAGAGACAAACTGGACAACACAGATACATTGGGAGGTGAGGGTGGAGGTAGTTGGACAGTTCTGGTGGCACAACTCTTTTTAGATTTCTGTCCCATCATAGACGGCTGCCTTCTTTTTTTGTGTCTCCTTGGGAGGGTGGGAGTGGTGGGGTCAGCAGGGCATGCAGAATGTGGACCCGGCCTGGTGGTGGCGGTGCACAGCCGTGCAGGATCTGGACCCGGCCTGGTGGTGGCGGTGGACAGCCGTTCAGGATCTGGACCCGGCCTGGTGGTGGCGGTGGACAGCCGTGCAGGAGCAGGAATTGGCATGGTGGTGGTGGTGGAGTGGCTTTCAGCAGCACCCAAGATGGTAGTGGCAGTGTAGTGGTGTGCAGCAGGACTGGGCATGGTGGTGGCCATACTTTGGTATGCAGCAGAACTCTGTATTGAGGTAAAGTGTGTAATTGGTGGAAATACCACCTGTGGCTGCTGTAAGTACCGAGTCTGCTGCATAGCCTGAACTTAAGCAGCATTGCAGGCCTGCATCGCATGGAGCTGGAGTTCAGGGGTAAGGAGTTCCAACATGCCCCACTCTCTCTGATTAAAAAAATGGTGTGCTGGTCTCTGGAGGTCGGCTTCCAGATGGTTAAGGCGTTGGTTGACATCCGGGAAAAGTGTGTTAATATGGGGTAGACCACTTTCCAGTCTATCTCACAGCGCCTTCAGGCCATTCTGGAAGACCAAGCTCAAGTGAAGAAACCCAGGCATGAGTGACCTGTCCGAGGCCTTCTGCCGCTGGCGGGAAGAGCCCCCCAAAAAAGAGGCAGAGGACTGGGACAGGGGAACACCTGAAGGACCAGCTGCCTGTTCTCCAGCCTGTGACGACGACCTACTTGCTGCTTTGCTAATGGATGGCTGGGACTGGTCCGTGGCAGTTCGATGAGGGACCGCTCCAGAGGACGATCCAGGTTTGAGGGTGCTGCTCCAGGTTCTGTGAAAAGAAAAGAAAGGTAAAACATTACTACCAAAAAATAACAATTGTAAAAGCGCCAACTACTGTGGAATAGAAAAATTCAGATTAGGGAATACAACACAATGGAATACAACACAAAAATACTTACATTCTCTGAGCAAGGACAGACCTCAGGAAAGCCAGCAACTGGTGGTACCTATATTTCCCGATCCTTGCTGCAGCACCACTGCGAACTTGGATCTCCTGTCTCAGGTCCTTGTTGAAGCGATACTTCATCGAATGCCAAAGGGTTTTAACTTTGCTCACTGTGAATGAGGAAAAAAAATTGTTAAACAATGCACTTTAGGCCGGGGTCACACAACCTTGTGTGATGCAAGAAACTCGGAGGAGTTTATCGCATCACACATGGTTGTGTGATCCCGGCCTTCAGGTTCACTGCCACATCAGACCACATTAGAATACTTACAAAATTCCTTTCTGACTCGTGGCGTGGCGTTGTCCCAGTCATCCATCAGCACTTGAGCCACCTCATTCCACAGCTGCCGAATCACCACAGTGTCCGAGTGCTGCTGCTCCCGGGTGTCCCATAACGCAACCCGCTCCTGCACCAATGTGATGAGGATGTCATTATCAATGTCTTCTTCCTCATGTTGTGGAACCTAGAAATGAAAGAAAGCCATTAATGTTATAAAGATAAAACACTTAAAACTAAAATAGTCAAAAAGAACAAAAAAACAGTCAAGAGTACCAAAAACAGTCAAGAATAAATAGAAACAGTCAAGAATACTTAAACGCTGTCTTGCCACCGGAACTTGGGCCTGCATCTGCTGCTCCTGCTTATCTGCACTGGAATGGTTCTGTAAAGAAAAATAAATATTTTGCCACATGTGTAAAGTGACAGTGAATACTTACCAATCACTAGCAAATGTACTCACTTCAGTCTTCTGTCCACTCTGTGAGGTCTGCTCTGCACTGGAGGACATGATGAGGAATGCTGCAAGAGAGACAGAAATGATTACAAACTGCAGCTTGTATACTCACATTTTGATAGAGTCTTCCAAAAAAGTCTTCCAATGCTTCCAAAAAAGATGCTGCAATGCTTGTAGAGTCTGTAGAGTACTGGACTTCCACTGCCCACACCTTCTTTTATAAGGTTTGTTTGGGGGGTGGCTTAAAACTAGTTTGTAGACATGTTTACTCATAAAAACGCATGCGTACCCAAACACAATCGTACGCATGTCCTTGCGTACCAATGCATTCCCATAGACTGTAATGCATTTTTTAATGCACTCCTTCTGCAAGCATCCGCATGCAAATGATGGCAGAAATTTGCCACCACAAAAAATGCAACATGGTGTGTTAGCCGCGCCCAGCCGCACATTGCGAAATGACACATGCCTAAGCAAACGCAGGCGAACGCATGAACCTGCATCCACAATGTTAAAGATATGAAATCAAGACACATGCGGATGTATGCGTCAGAAACGCTGCCCTTAGGGCTCATACTCACATGTGAGAAACTCAGATGAGTCTCGCACGTCAATACCCGGCTTTGCACCCGGCACTCAGGAGTGGAGCGTGCGGCTGCATGTATTGCTACGCGGCCGCATGCTCCGATCTGAGTGCCGGGTATTGACGTGTGAGACTCATCTGAGTTTCTCGCATGTGAGAATGAGCCCTTATTGTTTGTCAGTCCTCAGGATTTTCTACATGTTCCTGAAAAAAAAATCTTGCACAAATCATTTAAAGAACAAAAGGTTTTATCTCATGCTGATCTTTTTCCATTTTCCTTCTCGTAACCGATATAAGAATCAAAGTAAGTTAATGAATGGGTTTTTGCCATCTTTTAGAGAATGTTTGGAGTATTCCCAGCCTCCCAGGCATCGATACCAGCTACAAACAAATTTAAAGGGGTTAAGAAATGGTCACTTATGCAAAGGATAGCAGATAACTAATTGGTTTGGGTCTGGCCACCGGGACCTGCACCATTTGGCAGATTGGGGCACTTTTATCCGTATGAGAATGGAGCGGCAATGCGCATGCCCGACCTCTGGTCCATTCATTTCCAAGGGGCTCCTAGCATGGAGTGGCTGAGCATGCACTTCTAATGGAGGTAATAGGAAAGTGCCTATTCTATCGATCAATGGAGATCCCTGCAGTCAAACTACCCCCAATCTATAAGTTATCTCCTATTTTATGAATAGGTGATAACTTCCGCTTTAAACTAATTCAAATAGTTATGTTATATGAGAGTTATTCCCTTGTGTATTGCTGTCTCTTCTTTTTGTGGCTTTCAGTAACTTATTTCTAATTATAGATAAATATAAATTAAGCACATGGCATAGAATATAGAGATTTACTATTAATGCAGCTACCACTAGATGGCAGAACTACACAATCATACCCGCGAGGACTGACTATATGAATAGCAGTTGACTTTTTGGGCCACGTTCACCAAAGTGCCATTGTCTGCTTTTAACAGCCACTCATTTGAATGGTTGTCAAGCATCGCTAATGACTAATGACTGTCACACTTTCAATGTAGGCGATAGGATGCAATAAGCAATTTTTCAGCTTTTTAGCTGCCAAAAGGGTTAATAGACCTATTTCATCTACATATCGAGTATCTGCCAGCGTAAAAATCCATTTACAATATGATTTGAAGGAAAAATGATTTTTTTTTTCCCCCTAGTCTGCCGTTGATAACCAATTGTCTTTTCCAGTGGTGGCTGACCATGGAGTGCAGTATAAAGTGGTCCCATTCACCTTCAGTACGGTGACTTTTTGACTTGCCCTAAATGATTGAATATCACAAGACATGAAAGGCAAAAGCAACTCGTGTCCACTTTTACTGTGCAAAATTAGGGAGATTATAAGACGGCTGGGCTGTGAGGACAGAAAGCCTATGGAAAAGCAGCATACGTCTCCGTCCTTGTAATAGTCAACCCCTGAGAATGAAGCAGCTCTCACAGCTACTTAATGTGGTCACCCGAAGAGCTCAGAGAGGTATTTTAGTTTATAAAATGCCGTACTCTAAAACTTGTTATACTACAAATGTATTTTTATGTGAAGGGGATTTAGCTGGTAACTTCACAAACAGCCCTTAGATAGCTGTTGGCATAGACTGAAATATAGCAATACCCAACCATGCGTGCTTTATATGACTTTCCAATGTCCTAATGTTAGTTACCAGATATTAATTTCAATGGAGATATAAAAGATAAAAGCCATAGACTCAAAAAATCTAGAAATTCAGCAATTTGGAATTATAAGCAATAATAGCTGGCTTAGAGAGAGCGTTCCTGTTCACTTCAAAGTAGCTGGGATACTTGTATATATTTATGTATATGGTCTCTTTATGCTGGTATATATTTGTGTTTACGAGAAAATCATTCTTGGGGCCCACTATGTAGCTACATAGAAATAAATACAAGACCACCAATTGTGAGGTAAAACAGGCTAATATCAGGGCATAATATAAGGTAGTACACATCTTAAGGGCTCGTGCACACTTTGTGGTTTTTGCTGCGGATCCGCAGCGGATTTGATGCTGCGGATCCGCAGCAGTTTTCCATGCAGGGTACCATACAATGTTACCCTATGGAAAACAAAAACCGCTGTGCCCACGATGCGGAAAACTCATTGCGGAACCGCTGCGGAAAAAAAGAAGGAGCATGTCACTTCTTTCTGCGGATTCCGCAGCGGTTTTCAACATGCACCAATAGGAAAGTGCTGTTGAAAACCCGCAGAGGAATCCGCAGAAGAAACCGCAGGAAAATCCGCAGTGAAAACTGCTGCGGTTTTGCACTGCGGATTTTCCAAATCCGCAGCGGAAAAATCCGCAGAAAAATCCGCAAAGTGTGCACATACCCTAATTATGTAGCAGGGGTTGGGGTAGTGCCCCTCATAGAATATAATGTAGCCCCCTCATAGAATATAATGCAGCCTCCTTCATAGAATATAATGTAGCCTCCCTCATAGAATATAATGTAGCCCCCTCATAGACTATAATGTAGCCCCCTCATAAAATATAATGTAGCCCCCTCATAGAATATAATGTAGCCTCCCTGATAGAATATAATGCAGCCTCCTCATAAAATAATGTAGCCCCCTTAAAGAATATAATGCAGCCTCCTCTCATAGAATATAATGCAGACCACCTCATAGAATATAATGCAGCACCCCACAAACTATAGTGCAACCCCCTCATAAGGTATAATGCAGTCCTCACCATAAATATAATGTAGCACCCTCATAGGGTATAATGTAGCCCCCCTCATATAGTATAATGCAGCCCCCCAGAATAAAATGTAGTCCCCTGAGAGAATAATGCAGCCCCACCAAAGAATATAATGTAGCCCCCCATAGAGTATACTGTAGCCTCTTCATATAGTATGATGTAGCCCCCCAGAATATAATGTAGTCCCCTGAGAGAATAATGCAGTCTCCCCACAGAATATAATGTAGCCCCCTCATAAAGTATAATGCAGCCCCCCTCATAGGGTATAATGCAGCCCCTCTCCACCTCCATCATTGTTCTCCCCCTCCATCCCCATCATTCCCTTCTCCCCCACAACCCCCATCATTACGCATTCCACCACCATTGTCTTTTCCACCACTACCATCATTGTCCTTTACACCACAACCATCATTGCTTTCTCCCCATCATTGCCAATTTCAACACCCCATCATTGCCCATTTCAACACCCTCATCATTGACCATTTCAACACCTCCATCATTGCCTCCCCTCACATCATCATTGTCCTTTCCACCACAACCATCATTGCCTTCTTCCCCACCACCCCATCATTGCCCATTTCACAATCTCCATTATCCTTCTTCACCACCCCATCATTGCCAATCTCCAATACACACATCTCCAATACACACACAGCACCGCACCACTCTCACACACACTCACACACACACACACACACACACACACACACACACACACACAAAGTACAGCACCAGATACACACACACACCCCCCACCGCACCACTCTCTCACACTCACATATGCGGCGCCCCAGGGTCCTGGTCGTCGCAGTGGTATTGCGTTCCTCTCGGGGAGAGTGATGCTACGTTTGGAGGCAAGAAAGGAAAACTGCATCCAGGTATCACAAACATGCAGCACATTTCACACTCCAGACCTCCAGGGGGAGCTTCTGCTCCTATTTATTAGGTCACTCCCCCTATATACAGTATATATATAACTGGTAGTCTGTGGGAAAAGTTAGTTAGTTCCTGGCAGAGCTCCAGACAGGAGTTCTGTTAGAACGTTCCAGACAGTAGTCTGATGTGGACAGAGGGTCCAAGGAGCTGTGCATGCCCTCAGAGCTGCAGCTCCCAGAAAGAGACATTAGGAAGGCAGAACTGTATTGCAGCGAGCGTGAAGGAAGTCAGAGCAAAGGAGAGGATACCAGAAGGGGACCAGCCCTACACAGGCTGCCTCCTTCGGGGGCACAGAAGCCCGGTAGCCGGAACACCGAGGGAGTAAGGACCTTTATGCTTTGCTCCAGAGACCGGCAGGACAGCTAATTGCAGGTTACCTGTCTGCACCTATACGCAGGAGGCACGGTGACAACTACAGAGCCGGGTTATGTAAGAGACCCTATAAACAGGCTGAAGTCACCAGTCATACGGGTTTTGTTCTATCCTATATGGGGGGACAGAGTGAACGAAACACCACATCTGTGAGACCCTTATGTGAAGCCATAGGCAGTAAGGGACTACACCACTACAGCGCAAGGGAAGGCTATTGATTTCACCTGGACAAAGGGGACTCTGGACTTGCCTCCAAACTGGCCAGACTCTGCCTGCCCTGTGATCTGGTGCCCTGGACTGTGGATGCTGAAGTCTTCAGTAAAGGAAAAGAGACTGCAACCTTGTGTCCTCGTTCTTCTCTGCGCCTCTCACCATCCACCATCTACACACCTGGAAGCCCTGGGGACATACTTCACCTGTGGGAAGGTATACCATCTAGCTGCCATAACATCACCCCAGCGGACCCCTTAAAGCAGCATCGGTCACCCTGACCGAATACCACAGGTGGCGTCATGAACATTCCCCTTAAAGGCCTTTCCGGGTCAGCGACCGTTACATCCCCGTGAACCGCAGGACCCGGTACCGAGTACCCCACGGCCCCATGGGGGCGCTCCACATACAAAGCATCTCATCGCACCACATACACACATGCATGCAGACAGACACACAGCACCACTCACCTTTCACATCACATCCCGGCAGCCTCTTCCTCACCGGCAGCTTTCTGTCTGAAACAGCCGCGCGCTGACTGATGACCTCATCCGGCTGCGATGTCTCAGACAGGAAGCGCCGGGCAGAAAGCAGGACGCTGGGATGTGCTGCGAGATGTTCGTGTGTGTATGTGGTGCAGTGCGGTGCTTTGTGTGTGAGTGGGAGAGAGTGATGCGTGGTGGGGCTTTACATGCGGGCAGTGTTAACTGCAGCCTGCGGCTAACGCTGCCTGCTATTAAAGTGAAATGGTATTCATTCGTCTCCACACCCATGGGGGCGTGGAGAAGCGTGAATATTCATTTCTCTTTAGCAGCTGTCAGGACTCTGAACATTTTTTATTACCTTTTGTGCATTACTGCCCTTTTCCAAGATGGCGTTGTTACGTAACCCCTCAGCACCCAGATTATGTTGTGCAGTTATATGTATGTATAATAGTTTCCATGTGAGAGGCATGTCCCTAATGCATCAGCCCACAGGCTGCGCCCCTGGGCAGAGGGGACAAGATATCCCCCTTCTGACCTCTCCCACCTTTGCAATTCCCACAGTAAATATCGGCAGGCTCCGGCCCCCTGCGGCTATTGTAATGTAAGTCTGGCCTGCCACTTTTCAATAGGCCTGCCCTCTGTACCTGTGTGATATATATTCTGTGTCCTGTGAGTAAATTGTGGTCATACTGGAAATACGTGGAGAAGTAGTGATATTTTATATGCGCCCATGTAATCAAGGAATTCCAGCCAGCGTCCTTCATTCAGACTCCAGCCAAAGCAGAGTGGACCTCCTGAAACACGGGGTGGTACTAAAGAGGTACTCCAGCACCGCAGACACCGTTACACTGGTGGCAGACAGCGGGATGTGATACCCCGTCTACAGGAGGAAAGGAATGAATGGAAAACAACTACCAGAAGTTAAAGAGGACTACATTAAAAGATCTGGTGGTAGCCCGAGGGTTAATCGCCAGCAACAAAACAAAAGCGGATTTGATAGCAGCCATCATGGAACACGACAGTGCAGCACCCTCCAATGTGAACGTGGAGGAGACTGAATTCCAGAGGGAGGTAAAGAACAGACTGGCGTTCTATGGCCCAAACCCTGCAGTAGAGATCATACGAGAGGTGATGGCTGATGTGTGTACTGATCTGAAGGAAAAGATGGCCGAGCGGACCAGGATAGAGCTAGCCAAGATGGAGATGGCAGAGCAGACCAAAGTGGAGCTGGCCAAGATGGAGATGGCAGAGCGGAGAGAGAAGTCAGCGAGCAGGGGGAGCTCTGGCCTCCGACCAGGTACCTTCAACAGTAAGCCACAAAAAGATCCAGTATAATGCCTTCCGACAGTTGGGGGAGGCAGAGGAAGACATTGATGGCTTTCTGCAGGACTTTGAGCGGCAGTGTGCCCTTCATCAAGTGAAGCCGGAGGAACGAGTTCAGATTCTGGCCAGCAAGCTGACCGGCCGGGCAGCGGACGCCTATCGCATGGTACCTGATGAGGACTGTATGGACTATGAGCGGATCAAAAAAGTGATCTTGGCCCGGTATGCGCTGACACCAGAGGCATACCGCCAAAAGTTCTGCGGACTTATAAAACACGTAACCGATACCCACACTGAATGGGCTTGTAAATTACGGCAGTCACTGCTACAGTGGGTACAAGGGAGCCAAGCAACCACTAAGGAGGACGTCCTCCAGCTCTTCTTGTTAGAATGATTCTTTAATGGACTAACACCCGAGACACAGGGATGGCTTCGGGACAGGCGGCCAATGACTCTTGAGGAGGCCGCTCGTCTGGCCGATGAACATCATGATGCCAGGACGCCTCAGTTGTCCGGATCAAAGACGGTCGCTAGGGGTCCGCCCATGGACCTGGATGCCCCCAAACCACTGAAGATTGTAGGGGGACCAGCTAAAATCCCAGCCTACTACAGCCCCCCTGGGGCACGATGGCACACCTGCCATCAGCTGGGCCACCTGCAAAGACAATGTCCCAACCAGACTCGGGATTCCCAGTGGCCAAAGGCGGGAACAGCTACCTTCAGCTGGGCCGCTGTACACTGCTACCAAGGTGAAGCTGACCCAGCATTGGGGGCTACGACTAACCAGGGGGTGGAAGTGATGGAGGAAGTGCTGCATGAAGTAGACCCCGTGCAGGCAGCCCGGGCAGATAATCGACAGCAGCATCGACAGGTCATGTGGGTTAATGGGAAACATATGCAGGGACTAAGATTCCTGGGCAACTTTGACCCTTGTGAAGCCTCATCTCGTCCGGGACCAAGAGAAGACGGACCGGACAGTGGCAGTCCATGTAGCAGGGGGAGCCATACATAGACTGCCCACTGCCAGGATTCACCTGAACTGGGGAGTCGGGGATGGCCTTGTTGAGGTCGGCTTGATGGAGGATTTGCCTGCAGACGTCTTGCTGGGAAATGACTTGGGGCCCATGTTGTCTGCCTTCTCGATTGCCCCTCTGGCTGAGACATATCCTGTGACCACCCGGAGACAAGCTTGAGCTGAGGAGGCGGAATCACACTCAGAGGAGGCCCAGGTAAGACATCCCAGCCCTACACGTATTCCCATAGCCAGACACATTTCTTGGGCCACCCCAGATGAATTTAAGAGGAAGTTACTTGAGGATCCTTCATTGTAGGGATATTGTGGGAAGGCACAGGAGGGGAGAGGGGTCCTGGAAGGGGAACAGTTTGTATGGAAGCAGAGACTCCTCTACCGGATCACAGAACAGCACCACACAGGGACGAGCCCCACTATAAAACGACAGCTGGTAGTTCCCAAGAAGTATAGGCAGGAGTTACTGCGAATCTCTCATAACATACCCTTGGCCGGGCACTTCGGCATCAGTCGCACCAAGCATCGTCTGACACAAAACTTCTTTTGGCCGGGGGTAACCTATGATGTTCGTCAGTACTGCCAGACCTGTGACAGTTGCCAGTGCATTGGCAAGAGGGGAGATTATCTCGGACCAGGATACCCAGTTTACAGCAGAGGTAACCAACCAACTGTGGAAGCTGTGCAGCGTAAAGTCCATTAGAAGCGCCCCGTACCACCCGCAAACCAATGGGTTGTGTGAACGCTTTAATGGGACGTTAAAACAACTCATTGGGACTTTTACCAGGACCTACAGGGACTGGGAGAAATTCTTGCCACACCTCCTGTTTGCCTATTGGGAGGTGCCCCAAGAATCCACGGGGTTCTCCCCGTTCGAACTGGTATACGGGAGGCGGGTAAGGGGACCCCTAGACTTAGCGCTAGAACACTGGGAAGGGGAGGGCATCATAGAAGGGGTACCTATTGTACCCTATGTGCTGGAATTCCGGGACCGCCTACAGGAGCTGACCCAGGCTGTACATGGGAGCATGCAGGTGGCCCAGCGGCGCCAGCACGTATGGTACGATCGGAGTGCCAGAGAACGCACCTTGGAAATAGGACAGAAGGTCCTGGTGTTAGAGCCCACTAGGCAGAACAAATTCCAAGCTGCATGGCAGGGGCCCTACCAAGTAGTGGGGAAAATAGCCGACACAACCTATGTCGCCGATTGTGATGACCCCAGGGTTATCCGCATGTTCCACGTGAATATGCTGAAGCCCTACTGGGAGCGCCCTGAAGAGGTAGTGGCCATCTGTACACCTGAAGCAGAGGATTTAGCCGGACTTCCCTTGCCAGATGTCTTAGGGGAAAGGACTCAGTCTAAAACATGGGACCAGGTACACTGGGGTAAAGACCTAGGTCCCCGGGAGAGACAGCAGGCGGAGGCATGGTTGAGGCAGCGACAGAGGATGTTTTCGGGGAGACCAGGGTACACTCACCTGGCACAACACAAGGTTGAGACCCAGGATCAGACCCCCCTGCGACAACCACCTTCCGGGTCCCAGAGTCTGTACGAAAAGGGATGTGACAAGAGAAACAAGAGATGTTGCGTTTAGGGGTCATTGAAGAGTCAGATAGTCCCTGGGCATCCCCCGTAGTGTTAGTGCCCAAGAAGGATGGGACTACACGGTTTTATGTAGACTATCGTAAGCTCAATGAGAAAACGGTGACGGATGCGTATCCCATGCCGCGTGTGGATGAGTTGTTAGACCGGCTGGCGGGGGCAAAGTATTTGACCACCATCGATCTATGCAAAGGCTACTGGCAGATTCCCCTTAGTCCTGACGCTATTCCCAAGTCGGCATTTGTCACCCTGTTTGGCTTATTCCAGTTTCGAGTTACTGTATGCCATTCGGGATGAAGACTGCTCCGGCGACCTTCCAGAGGCTGGCTGACCGGCTTCTGGATGGTCTCCAGGACTATGCTTGTGCCTACCTGGATGACATCGCCATCTACAGCGCGACATGGGAAGAGCATCTAAATCACCTAGAGACAGTATTGGACAGGATCCACAAGGCTGGAATCACCCTGAACCCAAACAAGTGTCACGTGGGCAAAGCAGAGGTTCAGTATTTAGGGTATTGGGGGGGAAGTGGGAAACAGCAACCAGAACCAGCCAAAATTGAGGCCATAGCCAAATTGCCCACCCCACGCACTAAAACCTAGGTCATGGCGTTTCTAGGGACATTACATTCCCTATTACATTTCCCAATTACAGCAGCGTAGCCAAGCCCCTCACTGATCTGACCCATAAGAACCAACCCCGCCAAGTAACCTGGACCCCAGAGTGTGAGGAAGCCTTCCGCCAGATAAAGGACGCCCTCACCAATACCCCTGTATTGGCCGCACCCGATCCAACTAAACGTTTCCTTGTTCACACGGACGCTTCTATGTTTGGATTGGGGGCAGTACTGAGCCAAGTCGGGCCGGACGGCCAAAAACACCCGGTAGCTTACCTAAGTCGGAAACTACTGCCCCGTGAAGTAAGCTATGCGGCCATCGAAAAGGAGTGCCTGGCGGTAGTATGGGCACTCAAAAAGTTGCAACCATATTTGTATGGACGACAGTTTTCCCTTCTAACGGACCATAATCCCCTAGTCTGGCTTAATCGGGTCTCCGGAGACAACGCCAGATTACTGCGGTGGAGTTTATCCCTACAACCTCAGGACTTCAGCATCCATTACAGACCCGGCAAACAAAACGGTAACGCCGATGGACTAAGTCGACAAACAGAACTTGTACCAACCCCATAAACTTTGGTCATCCCCAAACCGATCCGTTAAGGATCAGACTGTGTATGCCGATCACGTCGCTGAAAAGGGGAGCCGTGTTACGTAACTCCTCAGCACCCAGATTATGTTGTGCAGTTACATGTATGTATAATAGTTTCCATGTGAGAGGCATGTCCCTAATGCATCAGCCCACAGGCTGCGCCCCTCGGCACAGGGGGCAAGATATCCCCCTTCTGACCTCTCCCACCTTTGTAATTCCCACAGTAAATATCGGCAGGCTCCAGCCCCCTGCGGCTATTGTAATGTATGTCTGGCCTGCCACTTTTCAATAGGCCTGCCCTCTGTACCTGTGTGATATATATTCTGTGTCCTGTGAGTAAAGTGTGGTCATACTGGAAATACGTGGGGAAGCAGTGATATTTTATATGCGCCCATGTAATCAAGGAATTCCAGCCAGCATCCTTCATTCAGACTCCAGCTAAAGCAGAGTGGACCTCCTGAAACACAGGGTGGTACTAAAGAGGTACTCCAGCACGGCAGACACCGTTACAGGCATCTTTGGTCTCATGTGCACTGTTTCTTCCTGCTATAAAACTCCACCCCAGCCTTCAGTCTGTGCTAGAGTATTCTGCCTCGCATCCATCTCCTGACCCTGGTGACTCCCTGGCTATATACCTGCTCCTGTGAACCTGTGTGGTGATCCTGCTACTCTGCTCTGAGTTCCTGCTGCATACACCAGTTTCCAGTAATCCTCCTTCATCTGCTGCTCGTGTTTACTTCCATCTGCATTTGCTGGACATGGAAGCTGTTGCTGCTCTGCAAAAACCTGAGACTATAATCCAGGCCTCCCTGGTTGTACTAAGATATTATTTGAACTGCCTTATAAGCATAGCTATCTGTGTTTGGACTAAAACAAGGACTTATTCGTGTCAAGTATCCTCAAGAATAACTGTGCTTCATAGACTTTCTGCGTGATTGCATTTTCCTCTAAAGTTCCCTATAGACTGCTAAGCTGCGTTTAATATTTACACCAAGTGTTGTGGACTTGAGTTTCTCTCTGCACCTGTTTGAATCAGCGTGTGATAATATAGATTTTACCACTTATAAAACTGTGTTCTGTAGTTGTCTTGTTCCATGCAAAGAGTCTCCTGAGTTATCCCCTATAATTATTACAGGATACTCTAGCCACAAAAGAGGAGACTGCTGGAACAATGACTGCAGAAAGAAGATTAGAGCAGGTGTTTTCCATAATTAGATCACTGCAGAAAGATGTGGAAGGTCTGCAAAAGAAGTTTGGAAGCATTGAACACAATCAACAAGTGGTTGGACAAACTTTGCAGGACTTAAGCACCCGCATGGCAGCCCAGGAAAACAAACTTGCTGGCATAGAGTCCCAGTATGGATGGGCTTTTCAGGACATAAGCACGCAAATAGCTGCACAAGCAACTTTACCCTCTGGGCAACTGCCACCAGCTAGTCCACCTAAGCTGCCCCCATTCAGATTTAATGGTGATCGCGACAAATTTCGTGGCTTTGTGAATCAATGTATGCTATATTTTGATGTACATGCCGACCGTTTTGCTAATGATAGATCCAAGGTATTGTGTGTAATAATGCTGCTGACTAGTGTTGAGCATTCCGATACCGCAAGTATCGGGTATCGGCCGATACTTGCGGGTATCGGAATTCCGATACCGAGATCCGATACTTTTGTGGTATCAGGAGTCGGTATCGGGATTAATATCAATGTGTAAAAGAAAGAATTAAAATAAAAAATAGGGATATACTCACCTCTCCGACGCAGCCTGGACTTTACCGCCGTAACCGGGAGCCGTTGTACCTAAAAATGCACGCTTGAAGGGCCTTAGATGAGGTCACGGCGCTCTGATTGGTCCGTAGCGGTCGCGTGACCGCTACGCAACCAATCACAAAGCAGTGACGTCACCTAAGGTCTTTCAAGCGCTTGAAAGACCTTAGGTGACGTCACTGCTTTGTGATTGGTCGCGTAGCGGTCACGCGACCGCTACGCGACCAATCAGAAGCTGCGGACGTCTTCTAAGGTATTTCAAGCGCTTGAAAGACCTTAGGTGACGTCACGGGTTTGTGATTGGTTGCGTAGCGGTCACGCGACCGCTACGGACCAATCAGAGCACCGTGACCTCATCTAAGGCCCTTCAAGCGCGCATTCTTAGGTACAACGGCTCCCGGTTACGGCGGTAAAGTCCAGGCTGCGTCGGAGGGTGAGTATATCCCTATTTTTTATTTTAATTCTTTCTTTTACACATTGATATGGATCCCAGGGCCTGAAGGAGAGTTTCCTCTCCTTCAGACCCTGGGAACCATACAGGATACCGTCCGATACTTGGTGTCCCATTGACTTGTATTGGTATCGGGTATCGGTATCGGATTAGATCCGATACTTTGCCGGTATCGGCCGATACTTTCCGATACCAATACTTTCAAGTATCGGAGGGTATCGTTCAACACTACTGCTGACTGCACGAGCGCTCACCTGGGCAAATCCAATGATTGAGTCTCGTGACCCACGGTTAAATAACTTGGATAATTTCTTGGCCGCTATGGCATTGTTTGATGATCCTAATCACTGTGCAACCGCTGAATCTGCTTTATTGTCTTTAAGCCAGGCTAAACATTCTGTTATTGAGTATGCTACTGAATTCAGGAGATTAGCGGTAGATACCAATTGGGACAGTTATGCACAATTGCCTATTTTTAAAAGGGGTCTGTCTGTCTAGTATTGTAAAAGATGAATTAGCTCGCTCTGAGTCACCACAAGAGCTAGAAACGTTTATACAGCATTGTGTGCACATAGACATTCGCCTTACTGAACGTAGGCAGGAGAAGTTTGCTGCCTTTAACCGTATCTCTAACTTTTCCCTTCCTTTCAAAGAGCCTGCAGGTAAAACAGGTGGTGGAGGAGGTGCCCATGCAAATTGATTCCGTTCAGAGGCGCGAGATTAATGAGCATCGCCTTCGTGAAAGTCTATGTTTCTACTGCGGCCAGTCTGACCACTTATTGATGAATTGTCCTAAGTGTCCCAGACGGCCTAACAAGGTGCTAGCAGCAGTAGGGGAGTATGACAACTGTGATGATGAATCTGACATCTCTGAATGTAGCCTGCCTTTAAACGCTGTATTCCATTCACTTTCTATGACTTCAACCCCCAAGGAGCTTAAGGAAAAGAACTCTCACTGTTCTCTCCCTATTAAGATCCTGAGTTCAGGACAGTGGATTTACAGTGCTGCTATGATTGACTCTGGTGCAGGTGGCAATTTCATGGATATCGCATTTGCTAAAGAACATGGTATTGAAATTCAGCAAAGAGCCTCTCCAATTACCATGGAAACAGTGGATGGGTCACCTTTAATCTCTGGGCCTGTGGATCAGGACACCGTACCCCTTGAAATTTTGTTGGAGCCTAATCATCAGGAGCAACTTTCTTGCTAATTTCTTCTCCTCATTTTCCTGTGATTTTAGGCATTCCTTGGTTGCGTTTTCAGAAGCCAATTATCAACTGGGAGACCAAGGAGATTATCTTTCCAAACAGGAGCAACTCAGCATTAACAGAAGCTGTCCTTGAGTCCACAGCTATGGAACCACATGTACAGGTATTTACTTTACCTTCAGCATATAAAGAGTTCTCTGACATCTGTGACAAGAAGAATGCAGATCAGCTTCCTCCACACAGGCATTATGACTGTCCCATTGAGCTGCTTCCTGGGGCAGCTATTCCTTTTGGTAATGTATACCCTTTGGTGGCACCTGAGCTTCAAGCCATAAAGGAGTACTAGCTGTTTCCAGCCAGCTAACGCTCGGCACGCTCAGGAGCCTCTTGTGGTAATGTGTGGGGACGGAGCTTTGTGTGGTAATGTGGAGGGACGGAGCATCGTTTGGTAATGTGGAACGGAGCCTTGTGTGGTAATGTGGGGGAACGGAGCCTCGTGTGGTAATGTGGGGGAATGGAGCCTCGTGTGGTAATATGTGGCGACAGAGCTTCGTGTGGTAATGTGTGGGGACTGAGCCTCGTGTGGTAATGTGGGGGAATGGAGCCTCGTGTGGTAATGTGTGTGGACGGAGCCTCGTGTGGCAATGTGGGGGGACAGAGCCTCGTGTGGTAATGTGTGGGGATGGAGCCTCGTGTGGTAATGTGTGGGGATGGAACCTCATGTGGTAATGTGCAAGGACGGAGCCTCGTGTGGTAATGTGGTGGGGGCAGGATTGTGTGTGGTAATGTGGTGGGGGCGGGATTGTGTGTGGTGATGTGGTGGGGGCGGGATTGTGTGTGGTAATGTGGTGGGGGCAGGATTGTGTGTGGTGATGTGGTGGGGGCGGGATTATATGTGGTGATGTGGTGGGGGGGCGGGATTGTGTGTGGTGATGTGGTGCGGATTGTGTGTGGTAATGTGGTGGGGGCGGGATTGTGTGTGGTAATGTGGTGGGGGGGCGGGATTGTGTGTGGTAATGTGGTGGGGGGTCTTTTTTGTAAAAAAGAAGGATGGGACCCTGAGACCCCGTGTTGACTATCGGGAACTCAATAAGGTAACCATACGAAACCGTTACCCTTTGCCTCTGATTCCCAAATTATTGGAAATAGTCCGCCATGCTAAGGTGTTCTCTAAACTGGATCTTCGTGGGGCTTATAATTTGGTGCATATTCGGCCAGGGGATGAGTGGAAGACAGCATTCAGATGCCGGTATGGACACTTTGAATATATTGTGATGCCCTTCGGGCTTTGTAATGCCCCTGCAACATTTCAACACCTTGCTAATGACATTTTCAGAGATTTGTTGGACCAGTTTGTGGTGATCTATTTGGACGATATACTAATCTTTTCTGACTCTCTACAGGAACATGAAGAACATGTCAAAACTGTTTTAAGACGTCTGAAAGAGAACCATCTGTATATTAAGCTGGAGAAATGCGAGTTCCATCGTTCTGAGATACAGTTCTTAGGTTATATCATCTCTCCCCAGGGGCTGAACATGGAATCTGGTAAGATTCAGGCTATCCTTTACTGGCCAGTACCCAAGAACGTTAAGGAGGTTCAACGTTTTATTGGTTTTGCAAATTTCTACAGGCGCTTTTGTGAAGAAACCAGATTGTATCTTAATTTCCAGACAACCATGTTTTTGCAAAACCAAAAAAACCTGGCTTTTTATCTGTATATTGGCTTGTGAATTTAAGTGTTTATGTCTGGTGGGTCAAGAAGACAGACTTGCCAACTGATATACTATCTAACATACTGTGTAAGTCTGTAATAGTGACTGTACATTGAGTGTGTTAAGCTTTGTTTATTGATTTGTGCTTATATACTAATAGCGCTACTTAATCCCATCACCATTGTTTACCTTATCTTGATGTTGGACTGAAACACCCTGGGTAATTCTAAAAATAGCTTACATGCCTTGGGTATAAAAAGACTCAGAGATCACATCCTGAGAGTCTGAAGTAAAACAGAGCTTCCAGCCAGACATTCTGCAAACCACCCAACAGACAAGAGAAAGGACTGCAGCCAATTCATCATGGCACCATCACGAGGGACACTGATCTATGATTCTATAGGATACAACCTAGGGGTTTTCGGCTCTGGTTGGAAGGACACAGATATGATCCAGTGACCATCTCTGAACCATGGATATGTTTGGAGAAAGCCAGGGTTGGGACCCGCTGGTCGCCTGGTTCCATGGAGATGGTCAGATAAGCCAGGTGGTGACTCTCGTGTCAACTGGCTTTGGACCTTGTATGGACTCTATGGACAGTTCTTGGTCATCTCCCTATGCTTGTTGTTACCCCTTCTCTGTGCGTTCATCCACAGATGGAGTAGCGACCCTGGGAGCTCTGACATCATGTCATACTGGAAATACGTGGAGACGCAGTGATATTTTATATGCGCCCATGTAACCAAACAATTCCAGCCATGGTGAGATTGTTCTGTTTGCTATTGTGTGTCGTGGTTCAATAAAGTATTGCCACACTGTTTTACCTTAACCCTGTGTTGTCTGTGTAGTGTATTGCCCACGGGGAGATAGAGCAGGCGTTCAGTGGTATGAGCCGTGGTCCATGCAGTCTTGCTAAAGACAGCCGGGCCAGCGGACGAAAGCACCTACTGACCCCGTTTCTCCACAGCTTTATTCAAAATTTTTCTGATATTGTCCGTCCCATTACTTCCTTGACAAAGAAGGAAAAGCCCTTTAAGTGGTGATCACAGGTTCAAGAAGCTTTTGATCGGCTTAAGATCTTTTTCACATCAGCACCACTGTTGATACACCCAGATCCAACACTTTCTTTCATTGTGGAGGTGGACGCTTCTGATAATGCTTTGGGGGCTATTCTCTCCCAAAGAACTAGAGAGAAGGGTCTGCTACATCCTCGTGCTTTCTTTTCCCGTAGACTAACCTCAGCAGAGAAGAATTACGACGTGGGAGACAAGGAATTGTTGGCTATTATTGCCGCTTTCAAAGAATGGAGGCATCATCTGCAAGGAGCTGCACAACAGATCATAGTGCTGACCATCGCAATTTAGAGTTCCTTAGATCCGCTAGATGTCTTTCTCCTCGTCAGGCTCATTGGAACTTATTTTTAAATCAATTTAACTTTGTTATCTTGCACCGTCCAGGTTCTCGTAATGGAAGGCTGATGCTTTATCCCGAATCCATGCTGCGGATTCCGTACCTGGAGCCCCGTCCAAGACCATTCTATCTGATGCCAATTTCATCAGAGTTATCCACGATCAGGACTTGTGGAAGGAGTGCAGGGAGGCTTATGACGGTGATGTATTTCTGGCCAACCCACCTGTGAATATTAATCTTGTCTTTAAGGGTGGCATGTGGTTCAGAGATCGACGTATCTACGTCCCTGAGATCATCCGTCTGCAGATCCTCAAGTTGGTACATGACTCCAAGTTGGCTGGTCACAGGGGGTACAGAAGACACAAGAGTTCCTGAGCTGATTCTTCTGGTGGCCAACTTGCCTGAAGGATACCAAGGACTATGTTCTCTCTTGCGAGGTATGTGCTCGTTACAAGACTCATGTGGCACTTACGGGTCTTCTACAACCATTACCTGTTCCATCCCGCCCTTGGGGGTCTATATCAATGGACTTTATTGTGGAGCTGCCTACATCGGGGGGCATGAATACAATCATGGTGGTAGTTGATCGCCTGACTAAAGCTGCTCATTTTGTTCCGTGCACCGGCCTCCCCTCAGCTAAAGATACAGTGAACTTGGTTATACAGAATGTCTTTCGGTTGCATGGGGTCCCGGATGAGATCATCTCTGACTGTGGAGTACAGTTCACTTCAAGATTCTGGAAGGGGTTTTGCTCGGCCCTCAATATTAATGTCTGTCTCTCTTCCGCTTACCATCCCCAGACAAATGGTCAGACTGAGCATACCAACCAGACGCTGGAACAATATCTAAGATGCTATGTCAGCCATCTCCAGGATGATTGGTTGGAGTTACTGCCGTTAGCCGAATTTTCATATAACAATTCTCAGGGCGCCTTTACTAAATTTACACCTTTCTTTGCCAATCTGGGTTATCATCCGTGTATCTTACCTAGGTCTCCAATTAATTCTCCGGTTCCGGCAGTGGAGGAAAGTCTGACTGTGACGAGGCAAAATCTGGAGGTTCTGAAGGAATCCCTGACCACAGCTCAAGAACGTTATAAGAGATCGGCTGATAGATTCCGTAAACCTGCACCCATGTTCAAGGTAGGAGATTCCATGTGGTTAACAACTAAGAATCTGAAGTTAAACGTTCCTTCACAAAAACTTGGACAGAAATTCATTGGCCCCTTCAAGATCAATGGTATTGTGAGCTCTGTGGCCTGCCAGCTGAAGCTGCCTAGGACTATGAAGGTACACCCAGTTTTTCATGTATCTTTACTAAAGCCTGTATCTCCTAATACCTTCCAGGGACGTGTTGTGCCACCTCCGCAGCCTGTGGTGATTGATGGGCAAGAACAATTTGTCATGGAGGAAATTATTAATTCCAGGATTTGCAGGAATCGGCTCCAATATCTGATAAGATGGCAGGGATATCCCCCTGAGGAAGACTCTTGGGAACCTGTGGAAAACATCAATGCCCAACAGAAGATTTCTCGTTTTCATCACAGATTCCCTGAGAAACCAGGTCCAGGATCGTCCTGAGGCTGCTTCTAAGGAGGGAGTAATGTCAGGACTCTGAACATTTTTTATTACCTTTTGTGCATTACTGCCCTTTTCCAAGATGGCGTCTTTGGTCTCATGTGCACTGTGTCTTCCTGCTATAAAACTCCACCCCAGCCTTCAGTGTGTGCTTGAGTATTCTGCCTTGCATCCAGCTCCTGACCCTGGTGACTCCCTGGCTATATACCTGCTCCTGTGAACCTGTGTGGTAATCTTGCTACTCTGCTCTGAGTTTCTGCTGCATACACCAGTTTCCAGTAATCCTCCTTCATCTGCTGCTCGTGTTTACTTCCATCTGCATTTGCTGGACATGTAAGCTGTTGCTGCTCTGCAAAAACCTGAGACTATTACCCAGGCCTCCCTGGTTGTGCTAAGATATTATTTGAACTGCCTTATAAGCATAGCTATCTGTGTTTGGACTAAAACAAGGACTTATTCGTGTCAAGTATCCTCAAGAATAACTGTGCTTCATAGACTCTCTGCATGATTGCATTTTCCTCTGAAGTTCCTATAGACTGCTAAGCTGCGTTTAATATTTACACCAAGTGTTGTGGACTTGAGTTTCTCTCTGCACCTGTTTGAAACACTGTGTGATAATATAGATTTTACCACTTATAAAATTGTGTCCTGTAGTTGTCTTGTTCCATGCAAAGAGTCTCCTGAGTTATCCCCTATAATTATTACAGCAGCGGGGACAGGCGTGGCTTCCTGTCCCCCTCTGCTGCTCCACTTGCACAGGGCGGGCACCTTTGACTCAGGGTCCCCATAGCCACTGGCTGGGCCCCCTGGAGCAGTGAGGGCTTTAGGCAGCTGCTGGCCAGTATGCCAGCAGGTGTCAGTGCCTGGGCCCACCGGAGAATTCTTCGGTTCTCTAGTGGGCCAGTACGACACTGTATATCTTCTTAATATATCCTTACCTTGTAATGTCTTCACATCCTGTTCCATCCAGATGTGTCCAGATCCCAGAATTCCAAATGGCGGAAGTTCACCGACCGCCATATTGGGACACTAAAGTGATGGGTGTCTCAGTATGGAAACTGCTGGAGGTACCAGCCTCTTGCGCGGTACCACCAGCAGAAGACCGTCGCACTACACACACACGCACACTGTATTCGCCTTATGCACCACACACACACGCACACACACTGTATACGCCGTACACAGCCTCTTGCACGGTACCACCAGTGGAACACCATCGGGAACACGCCACTGCCAGGATTAGAGGAATGATTCACTGACCTCCGCCATCTTTGTACAGGAGGAGCGCATGCGCAGTTTTTATGTGACCGCCGCAATCTGTCTGCACAAAGATGGCGGCGGTCTGATTTACTGCGCCTGCGCAGATGCGCGACATGTCTACAGGCAGAGGAAGCCGGTCACATTAAAGGGGTTTTCCCACCAACGAAAGTTCATTTTAAAAATTGTCTGTGCATACCACATCTCCTTGGCAGTGGAGGAAGCAAAAGACAATACTGACATTACAGCAGGGGATCACAGAGGATTCATTTTGTCAGGTAAAATATTTCACTGATTGTTTTTAAACAATATTTTACCTCAAAAAATGTAAAAATGTATCCTCTGCAATCTCCTGCTGTACCAACAGTGGAACACCCTCTCACCACACACGCACATTGTATATGCCGTACGCACCACAGAACACACTCACACACACTGTATACACCGTATGCAGCCTCTTGCGCGGTAAAACCATCACGAACACGCCGCCACCGGGATTAGTCGAATGATTCACTGACCGTCTTTGCACAGGAGGAGCGCATGCTCAGTTTTAATGTGACAGCCGCTATCTGTCTGCACAAAGATGGCAGTGGTCTGATTTACTTCGCCTGCTCAAATTCCATGCAGGCACAGTGAATCATTTGGCTGATCACCAGGAGATGTGGAGGGGGCCGTAGGAGGGCAACAACCCAGCATCAGGACCACTACCTCAGCCTTTGTGCAAGGAGGAACAGGAGGAGCTCCTTCAGCAGGCCACAAATGTGCATGTCTCCACAAATGGTTTGAAACCGACTCCATGAGGATGGTCTGAGTGCCCGATGTCCACAGATAGGGGTTGTGCTGTCAGCCCAACACTGTGCAGGACGTTTGGCATTTGCCACAGAACACCAGAATTGGCAAATTTGCCACTGGCGCCCTGTGCTCTTCACAGATGAAAGCAGGTTCACACTTAGCACATATGACAGACCTGACAGTCTGGAGACGCCGTGGAGAGCGATCTGCTGCCTGCAACATCCTTTAGCATGACCGTTTTGGCAGTGGGTCAGTAATGGTGTGGGGTGGCATTTCTTTGGAGGGCTATACAGCCGTCCATGTGCTCACCGGAGGTAGCCTGACTGCTATTAGGTACGGAGATGAGATCCTCAGACCCCTTGTGAGACCATATGCATGTGGCTGGAGTGTGTCAGCAGTTCCTGCAAGATGAAGGCATTGAAGCTATGGACTTGCCCGCCTGTTCCCCAGACTTGAATCCGATTGAACACATCTGGGACATCATGTCTCGCACCATCCACCAACGTGACGTATCACCACAGACTGTCCAGGAGTTGGCGGATGCTTTCAGGAGCATGCCCCGGCATTGTAGGGAGGTCATACAGGCACGTGGAGGCTACAGACACTACTGAGCATCATTTCCTTTTCTTGAGGCATTTCCACTGAAGTTGTATCAGCCTGTAACTTAATTTTCCACTTTGATTTTGAGCATCATTTCAACTCCAGACCTCCGTGGGATAGTAGTTGTGATTTACATTGATAATCTTTAGGTTTTATTGTTCTCAACACATTCCACTATGTAATGAATAAAGATTTACAACTGGAATATTTCATTCAGTGATATCTAGGATGTGGCATTTTAGTGTTCCCTTTATTTTTTTTATTATATATATATATATATATATATATATATATATATATATATATATATATATAACAGTGGGTATGGAAAGTATTTAGACCCCTTTAAATTTTTCACTGTTTGTTTCATTGCAGCCATTTGGTAAATTGGAAAAATGTCATTTTTTTTTCTCATTAAAGTACACTCTGCACCCCATCTTGACTGAAAAGAAAAAAAGAAAAGTATACAATTTTACAAATTTATTAAAAAAGGAAAACTGAAATATCACATGGTCATAAGTATTCAGACCCTTTGCTCAGTATTGCAACAAGTTTTTCACACCTAGATTTGGGGATCCTCTGCCATTATTCCTTGCAGATCCTCTCCAGTTCCGTCAGGTTGGATGGTGAACGTTGGTGGACTGCCATTTTCAGGTCTCTCCAGAGATGCTCAATTAGGTTTCGGTCGGGGCTCTGGCTGGGTCAGACAAGAATGGTCACAGAGTTGTTTTGAAGCCACTCTTTTCATATTTTAGATGTGTGCTTGGGTCATTGTTTTGTTAGAAGGTGAACCTTTGGCCAAGTCTGAGGTCCAGAGCGCTCTGGAAGAGGTTTTCATCCAGGATATATCTGTACTTGGCCGCGTTCATGTTTCCTTCAATTGTTTCCTGTCCCTGCAGCTGAAAACACCCCCATAGCATGATGCTGCCACCACCACGTTTCACTCTTGGGATTGTACTGGGCAGGTGATGAGCAGTGCCTGGTTTTCTCCACACATACCGCTTAGAATTATCACCAAAAAGGTCTATCTTCTTCTCATCAGACCAGAGAATCTTATTTGTCTGGGAGTTCTTCATGTGTTTTTTAGTAAACTTTATGCTGGCTTTCATATGTCTTGCACTGAGCAGAGGCTTCCGTCGGGCCACTCTGCCATAAAGTCCCGACTGGTGGAGGGCTGCAGTGATAGTTGATTTTGTGGAACTTTCTCCCATCTTCCTACTGCATTTGTGGAGCTCAGCCACAGTGATCTTGGGGTTATTCTTTACCTCTCTCACCTAGGCTCTTCTCCCACGATTGCTCAGTTTGGCTAGACGGCCAGGTCTAGGAAGACTTCTGGTGGTCCCAAACTTCTTGTATTTAAGGATTATAGAGGCCACTGTGCTTTTAGGAACCTTGAGTACTGCAGAAATTCTTTTGAAACCTTGGCCAGATCTGTGCCTTGCCACAATTCTGTCTCTGAGCTCCTTGGCCAGTTCATTTGACCTAATGATTCTCATTTAGTCTAACATGCACTGTGAGCTGTCAGGTCTTATATAGACGGGTGTGTGTTAGGTGTCAAGTTCCCGCCGCTGCACAGGGGGAATCTCAAATCATGTCTGCTGCGGTCTCCCATTCTACATCAGCCGCAATGGAGCTTTCTCAGCGGAGACGTCGGTCCCAGCGTCTCACTCAGCCTCATACTGTGCAAAGGGTTTCTGCTGCCTTTCCAGGCTCTGCTTTTGTAGCCAGCACTGGTCAGCGGCGAGCAGGCTTTTCTGGGACTAAGTCCTGCTTTGCACACACTGAGCATGCCCAAGGGAGGACGTCTCATTGGAGGTCAGGGGTCACACGCTCAGGTCCTGTAGCAGCTCCTATTGGACCACTATGAAGGTCCTTGTCTGCTGCAGCTATAAAAGGTTCGCATAGCCGCACAGCCATGTGCTAGTATCAACCTATGTTATGAGCTTTGCTATCTTGTGGTCATGTATGCATGTGGTCAGGGTTGGCTGAAATAAGCCCCTAGAATACCGGCATCTCCCGTGAGGAGTTTTGTGTGTATGGATTCAGGGCTGGCGTATAGCCACTAGAATTCCGGCTCAGCGGAGAAGTTGGTCATGTGCTAGGCTGACTGCATGACCACTCTTTGCTTTTGCTCAGTTAGGTAGCTGTGATCCTCTGTGAGGTTAACAGGGCACAGCATTTTCATATCTTTGCGATTCTGTGAAGTAACAGAGTTCGCTTATACTGCCATATAGCTCCACCATTTGCTAGCAGCAGGTTTCTTTCCTGACGGTGGACCTCGGGTTGCGAACGCACCTATTTAACATATATATTTACTCTGTGCATTCCGCCAGCCCTAACAGTGTGTGCCTTTACAAACTAAGTCCTATCAGTTTAATTAAACACAGCTGGACTCCAATGAAGGAGTAGACCCATCTCAAGGAGGATCACAAGGAAATGGACAGCATGTGACTTAAATATTAGTGTCTGAGCAAAGGGTCTGAATACTTATGACCATGTGATATTTCAGTTTTTCTTTTTTAATACATTTGCAAAAATTACTACATTTCTGGTTTTTTTCAGTTAAGATGGGGTGCTCGTACCCAATATATATATATTGGCTGGTATAGTGTAATGGTTAAGTGCACTGCCTATGACATGGGAGAATGGGGTTCAAATTTCGGATCTTACCTGTGGAAAAATAAATTATATACCGTAATACACTATAATACTTACTCTAGGTACACAACCACCAATCTGGCTCTGCCCTGTTGGAAATAATATACCAGTAGTAGTCCTTGGCCAAGACTACTAACAGTATAGGGACTACCTCAATAAACACGAACAACGAGAGTCATGTCGCCTCGGACATGGCCCGGATGAATAAGGTCCGCGTCAGATGTTGAGGGACCAGGACAATCTGATGATAAATGGGCTATTGGAACAAACCATATATGGACAAGGCAACGTGGAACCTGGATCTGATGAAATGCTACTATAACAGCAGACCAAATGAGAGTGGATATATGAAGCATATGAGGAAACTCTGGATGGATACAAGACCTGCATGTCCACTGACTGAGAAACAACCCGTCACCCAACGTTTCAATATCATAAAGAGAAAGCTATTATCACAACTTGAGATGGATCCACCCCACATGAAGACCTGGAAGAACAACATGTGCAACCTCCTGAAGATCCTGATCAGATCCTGCAACTAAAGAGCACTGCAGCTGATCTGAAACAGAAGATCTTAGATAAACTAAATGCCATCAATACCAGAGATCAACTGCCAAGGCTCAGCAAAGAAACACCATGCTAGAAGATACCAATAGAGCACTTGCATCAATACCACCACCATAATTCAAACCAATACACTGATCTATGCTACTGCCTCAGCATTCATGTAAATGCTTGGCTATACAGCCAGCAAGAACCACAGAAGTATGTGCCCCCCTTGGAAAAGAAGACTGGAGACCAGGATCAAGGTGACACAAAGGGAAGTCAGCCAACTAACAGAAATAAAGAAGGGTGTAAAGATCAAGAATAAGACCAAATTAGACAAGTACAAAGGTCTGACCCAACTGAAGCCCTAGAGACTGCAAAACAGAAGCTCACTGCAAGATGATGAGAACCTGAGGCCAAGAGGATAAATGCCCTGTTCGTCAAAGAACCATCCAAGGTGTACTCCCAACTACAGAGTAACAGCACAAAGGCAGCAACTCCACCTGTAGCAGAGACTGAACAATACTGGAGGATCATATGGGAGAAGGAAAAAACACACAACACCAGTGTAATGTGGCTGCAAGATCTGAGAATGAAACACAGCAACCACCTAGAGCAAGGGTGGGGAACCTCAGGCCCCAGGGCCATTAACGGCCCTCGATGACCTGTTATCAGGCCCCCGAGCAGTTTCTCAGGGACCGCATTCTTGGGCAGGGAGGTGTATTTTGATTACAACCAGCTCATTAATTTCTTCTTGCTCTGTTAGCACACATACCGTGTTCACTTCCGAACACTAAAAGGCATGCAATGAAAGATTACATCCTGAAACCAGTGCCAGAGTGAGGATGTACTTTGTGGGTGGAGTTTGTATGGCCCCTGAAGGAAAATATAAATATCCAAATGGCCCTTGGCAGAAAAAAGATTCCCCACCCCTGACTTAGAGCAAGAACCAGTCACCATTACAGAAGCAGACTTCTAGCAGCGCATCAAGAACATGAGGAGCTGGACAGCACCTGGCCCAGACATGATCCACACCTACTGGCTAAAGAAATTAACAGCGGTTCATGGCAAAGCAGATGAACCAACTGCTAGAAGCAGGCCACCATCCAGATTGGCTAACACAAGGAAGAACAGTGCTAATCATGAAGGATCCTCACAAAGGAACCTGCCTTACAACAACATGGAAACTCCTGTCAGGCATCATAGCCACCAAGCTACAGAACCATATGAACCAGTACATGAAGTCAGCTCAGAAAGGCATTGGGTCCAACACCAGAGGTCTAAGCACCACCTCCTAGTAAATAGAGCAGACTGCTCAAGACTCAAGATCCAGACAGACCAGTCTCAGCACAGCCTGGATTGACTACAGGAAAGCCTATGACTCAATGCTATACACATGGATCTGTGAATGCTTAGCTCTCTACAATGTCAACAGGAAATTAAGAACCTTCCTCAGAAACTCAATGTGGCAATGGAGAACAGCACTGGAAGTCAACTCAAGACAACTAGCACAAGTGACCATCAAATGCGGCATATACCAAGGTGATGCACTGTCCCCATTGCTGTTTTGCATAGGCTTGAACCCCCTCAGTCAGATAATTACGGAGTCTGGCTATGGATACAAGTTCAAGAGTGGAAGCACCATCAGCCACCTCCTCTACATGGATGATATCAAGCTGTATGCGAAAAATGAATGAGACATCAACTCACTGATCCACCTGACAAGGATCTACAGTGAAGTCATAAGGATGTCCTTCGGACTGGAGAAGTGCGGCCGGTTGGTAATAAAGAGAGGCAAGGTAGTCAAGACTGATGGAGTGGAATTATCAGCAGGGCACATAGCAGATGTACAGACATGCTACAAGTACCTTGGCATCCCGCAGGGATATGGTAACCATGATGAGGAGGCAAGGAAAGCAGCAACATCCAAATACCATCAAAGGGTAAGACAGGTCCTGAAGAACCAGCTCAATGGGAAGAATAAAATCCGCACCATCAATACATATGCCCTGCCAGTTATCAGATACCCTGCTGGCATAGTGTGCTGGCCAAAAGAAGAGATGGAAGCTGCAGATGTGAAGACACGAAAGCTCCTCAGAATGCATGGAGGTCTCCACCCTAAGTGTAACACACAAAGATTGTATACCAACAGAAAGGGGAGTGGTTAAGGCTTGATAAGCATCCAAGCCACCATCACAGATGAAACAAGGAATATCCAGGAATACATCAGGAAAATGGCACCAAAAGATGAGATGCTGAGAGAAAGCCTAAGGCAGCAACAACATCAGATCTGGAAGGAAGAACTCCTCATGAGACTTACCATTGACAGATAATGGAGGTGGCTGACATGGAGAAATCCTACTCCAAGACAGCACAGAGGCACTAATCATAGCGGCACAAGAGCAAGCACTAAGTACCAGATCTATAGAAGCAGGAATCTACCACACAAGACAAGACCCAAGGTGCAGACTATGCAAAGAAACCTCAGAAACCGTCCAACACATAGTGGCAGGATGCAAAATGCAAGCAGGAACAGCGTACACCGAATGCCACAGCAAAGTAGCGGGGATTGTATACAGGAACATCGGCACAGCATATGGGCTAAGTCCCCCTAAGTCCAAGTGGGAGACCCCAGAAAAAGTGGTGGAGAATGAAAGGGTTAAAATCCTGGTGGGACTTCAACATCCTGAGGGATAAGCAGGTGTTGGCTAACCAACCAGACATTGTGATAGTAGACAAGGATCAGAAGACAGCAATGATAATAGATGTGGCAGTGCCAAGGGACAGCAACATCAGAAGGAATATTACAAAGCTGGAGAAATACCAGGGCCTCAAAGGAGAACTGGAGAAGATGTGAAAGGTGAAGGCAACAGTGATTCCAGTGGTGATAGGAGCACTTGGAATAGTGACCCCTAAGTTGGAAGAATGGCTACAACAGATCCCAGCAGGAACATCTGAGCTCTCTGTCCAGAAAAGCGCAATGCTGGGAACAGCTAAGATTCTACGCAGAACTCTCAAACTCCCAGGCCTCTGGTAGAGGACCCGAGAATGAGAAAGGACAACAAAGACCACTCCCATTGGGGGTGAGAAGGAAGTATAACAGGCATGCATCTTAGCACTAAAATAGTGCTGCTGTATGCTTTTGTTTGTACATCATGCTGTCATGGCAGCTTCCACCTGTCCACACTTGCTTTATTCTATTCTGAGTTGCTAGCTAGTTTTTTGTAGTATTATTATGACTGAGTTCAAACATAGGGGAGATGTTAAACTTGACCACCACAGGTTCATATGCAGAATAGGTAATTCCTAACCTGACCATGATTTTTCTATGATTGACCATGGAGGTTGGCACTCAAAAATTACACAATGGTGCCCCCACTCAATGTTGACTGATCCTGAGCGTCCTTAATTGCACCCTCAACTGTACACGGAGTGTAAAGGTACCTTCACACTGAACAACTTTCCAACGAGAACGACAACGATCCATGACGTTGCAGCGTCCTGGATAGCGATATCGTTGTGTTTGACACGCAGCAGCGATCTGGATCCCGCTGTGATATCGTTGGTCGGAGCTAGAAGGCCAGCACCTTATTCGTCGCTGCTCACCCGCTGTCATCGCTGGATCGGTGTGTGTGACACCGATCCAGCGATGTGTTCACTTGTAACCAGGGTAAATATCGGGTTACTAAGCGCAGGGCCGCGCTTAGTAACCCGATATTTACCCTGGTTACCATTGTAAAAGTAAAAAAAAAAACAGTACATACTCACCTTCTGATGTCTGTCACGAACCCCGGCGTCCACAGGGTTACGCGCTGCTGCAGGGAGCTTTCCCTGCACTGACTGTGTGAGCGCCGGCCGGCCGTAAAGCAGAGCACAGCGGTGACATCACCGCTGTTACTGCCAGCGCCGCTGACACATTCAGTGCAGGGAAAGCTCTCTGCAGCAGCGCGTGGACGCCGGGGGACGTGACAGACTTCAGAAAGTGAGTATGTACTTTTTTGTTTTACTTTTACAATGGTAACCAGGGTAAATATCGGGTTACTAAGCGCGGCCCTACACTTAGTAACCCGAGTTTACCCTGGTTACCCAGGTGCTGCAGGGGGACTTCGGCATCGTTGAAGACAGTTTCAACGATGCCGAAGTCGTTCCCCTGATCGTTGGTCGCTGGAGAGAGCTGTCTGTGTGACAGCTCCCCAGCGACCACACAACGACTTACCAACAATCACGATCGCTGGTCGTGATCGTTGGTAAGTCGCTCAGTGTAACGGTACCTTAACCCAAAACCACAACAAAAGAATGAAGTGCACACAGACAGAGGGTGAGACACAGGTCTAAAGAAGTGTTGACACAGTTATATATGAATGACAGAAGGAAAAGAAAGGAACCCAAAAAGACCTTTGGTATATATGAAAATCCCCAGACTCTGAATGTAAGAAAATGGGAAAAGAACTGAGAAGGGGAA
Source organism: Ranitomeya variabilis (assembly GCF_051348905.1). Classification (NCBI taxonomy): domain Eukaryota; kingdom Metazoa; phylum Chordata; class Amphibia; order Anura; family Dendrobatidae; genus Ranitomeya; species Ranitomeya variabilis. Next base: position 656,816,921 of record NC_135232.1, on the reverse strand, counting down.
TACACAAACACACCGCAGGAGAAGCCATAGAGAAAACCTCAGCAAAATAATCCTTCACTGGGGAGCTGGGACTCCAAACATCTATATAACTTGGACTATAGACAGCAAAGACTGCATGTGCCAGGAGAATATAAATAGCCTCTTTCAAGATGTGATAGGACAAACCAACAAGGAACTGAAAACACCCGCATGGAAGCAAAACAGCAAAAGAAAGCCAAGAACATTATTAGCAGTTGGACAGAGACAACACAGGCTGTGGTCCAACAGAGAGGAAAGCCGACCCACAGCCAGAGATTACCAGATTGAGTCCTGTAGTCGAGCCAGGACAAGTATACAATTGGAGGTGGTGAGTGACTGTCTCCATATTTGTCTGAGCTCCTCCCTTCAGGATAAGTCAGGTTTTAATTAATGCTGAAAATTATCTGACCTTTAAATTTGTAGACTTTTAGCCCGGGAGAGGTATATTTCATGACGCTTAAGTTTAGGGTCCCATCAAAGAAACGTCATCTTCTCATGGCTAATAAGCTCTCATGAATTGACCAAATTATACGCTAAGTCATTTCATTTTAATAAGTATATCCTATATAGCAGTAGTCCAGTCCAAATTTCATATATTCAGTGTTTGCATCTATCTTAATGCTTACAGAGCACTGCTGTATACTTCCTTATGTGTGCACAGTATTCATCTCCTTGGCTTTTTACCTATTTTGTCACATTACAACCTGTGTTTTAAATATTTTTGTAATCCGAATTGTGTGCGATGTATGAGCATTAAATAGTCTAAGTTGGTGAAGTGAGAAAAATATAGGCAAAAATTCAATTTATGGGATTAATTAACTATAAGTTGGCATGTGCATATGTATTCACTCGTGATGGACGAGCAATAAAAAGCTCGGGTGCTTGTTGTTCGGGTCGAGCAAATTGGAATGCTCGAGTGCTCGACCCGATCAACGAGCCCAATGTAAGTCTATGGGAAACTAGAGCATTTTTCCAGCGGCCCCCTCGGCGGTCTGCAGAGGGACTATAAATTGAGGAATCGATGGGAACAGTGCTCAAATGACATGGGAACAGCATGGGGAAGACCCCTGGATGTATTTCTGACTCTCAGGTCACTGCTGTGAATAATGTTGTCAGAGTCTTACGCCACTTTTACCGACTCACAATAAAACATACTAAAATATTTAGAATTGAGAGTCCTCAATGGTTTATAACTTTTAATGGCTAACTGAAAAGATGGTAACAAATTGCAAGCTTTCGAGACTACTCAGGTCCCTTCATCAGGAATAGACTAATACGAAATCTGAAGACTCACATATTTATGCACAACACAGCACAGAACTAATGCCATAGATAAGACAGGTGACATGAAGCAGAACTACCAATATGGAAGAGTGATAAACAGTTGTGTCCATAAATATTGGAACAGTTCATAGATAAGGAGTTTGAATGTTTTATTGTCCTCTGATTGGGGTCTGGTTCTGTGTTGTGATGCACCCACAAGGTCTGAGGAGCAAATTCCTTAAATGATGTAAAAAGACATATATGTCTGTGTTGTGCATAAATATGTGATTTTTCAGATTTTTTATTAGTCTATGCCTGACGAAGAGACCTGAGTAGTCTGGAAAACTTACAATTTGTTACTATCTTTTCAGTTAGCCATTATAAGTTATCAGCTACCGAGGACTCTCAATTCTAAATATTCTATCTATCTATCTATATCTTTCCTGTAATAAAACAAACAAATACAAAACCAAAATGGATTTTCCTGGGAAATATGTTAAGGAACATCCTTTCCAGGGTAATGACTTGTGTATATAAGGCAAAATAAATAACTGAAAACAAAAATGCTCCTCCACATCTTGGGCTATGTTCACACTTAGTATTTTTTATGCGTTTTTGAACTTTAGCATTGCTTTCAACTAAGACAAATGCATTCACCGTGAAATGTCATTTTAACATTTTACAACCTTATCTGGCCATGTGGTGTGGGACATATCATCAGACACATCCGGTTTCATTTATGAAGGAGGGACTCTGAAAGTCACAAAGCCTATTTTTATAGAGCCATCAGGCAGCCTTTACTATTCTTAAAGGACCAGCAGACAGCCCTCACTATTCTTAGCCATCAGCCAGCTATGCTTTGTTGTTCCCATTAATAAACAGTGGATCTCCTATACTGTTATTGCATATGCAGTAAGTGGCAGGGCTACCCAAAATTTGGACACACCCCAATACTCCTTTGAGGAGACGTACAGGAGGGCCTCATAAAAAAATGTTCCCATTATTAGGAAGTGGATCTCCCATAGTGTTTGCCTACGCCTTTATGGAGCAGCGTATGGGGTTATATTATGCTATGGAGCATCTTATGAGGCCATCAACTTTTATGGAGCAGCATATGGGGTTATATTATGTTGTGGAGCATTTATGGGGCCATCAACCTTTATGGAGCAGCATATGGGGTTATATTATGTTGTGGAGCATCTTATGGGGCCATCAACTTTTATGGAACATGAGATGGGGCATATTATTCTATGGAGCATCTTATGGGGACATCAACTTTTATGGAACATGGGATGAGGCATATTATTCTATGGAGCATCTTATGGGGCCCATCAACTTTTATGGAACATTAGATGGGGCATATTATTCTATGGAGCATCTTATGGGGCCATCAACTTTTATGGAACATTAGATGGGCATATTATTCTATGGAGCATCTTATGGGGCCCATCAACTTTTATGGAACATTAGATGGGGCATATTATTCTGTGGAGCATCTTATGGGGCCATCAACCTTTATGGAGCATTATATGAGGCATATTTTAATATGGAGCATCTTATGGGGCCATCATTAACCTTTGTGCAGCATTTTATGGGGCATATTTTAATATGGAGCATCTTATGGGCACATCATTAACCTTTGTACAGCATTATATGGTTCGTGTTTTGTATGGAGCATCTTATGGGGCCCATCATGAACTGTGTAAAGCAATATATGGTGCTCCTTATTCAATATGGACATTCAAAAACACTTAACCCACTGATGTCTCAATTAATTTTTACTTTTATTGATATCTATTTTTATTTTTGAAATTTACCAGCAGCTGCTGCATTTCCCACCCTAGGCTTATACTCGAGTCAATAAGTTTTCCCATCTTTTTGTGGCAAAATTAGTGGCCTCGGCTTATACTCGGGTCGGCTTATACTCGAGTATATACGTAGCTGGATTTTTAGCGCTGTAATATGGAAAGGATCTGGCTGTATTCTGCAGTGCCAACAAGCAAATGGAGCAGAAAAACTGTGTTCTCTGGATTGCTTTTAAAACAATCAGGATTAAGATCCCCCAAAAATATTATTTCTGGCCCCTGATACCTGGTGCTATGTCTACAAATATCTGTATTAGGCAGCAGCAGCAGACAGAGATGGAATGGACCCTCTAGCTGTATGCACTGAATTCTGTCACATACACTGCCGGCCTGCCTAGCACTGATATCTCTGCAGCTTTATTAGTCCTCCGAAGGACTGTTCGTTGAGATGAATATGTGTATTATTTATGGTATACCCACACTAAGTATGAAGCAAACAAATCTCTCCCTAGCTCAGCAGCAACTCTCCCTACACTGCCTGATTCTGGAGCAGAATGTGGCGAACAGGTCTGATATAGACGTGATGATGCTGTGCGGCCAGCCAATCACTGTAATACCACAACAGACATGGCTGCGACATTACAGTGTGTGGCAGACAATCCCTGCATGTTCATTGGCTCTCTAAAGAGCTCCAAACATGCAGGGCGGTGACCCGAGCTCCCGCCGAGCAAACTCGGAAATACTCGGAGAGCTCCCAAGCATTGTAAGCACTGCAATGCTTGGGGTAGCACCGAGTAGTGGCGAGTATGCTCACTCATCACTATTTCTTATACTAATAGTTATAAAAAACCCAGCTCATAAGTCTGAAAAGCCCCCGACCTCCCCATCTCCAACCCCCCCAGACAGCAACTATTACATGTGATGAAGTGGTTATAATCTCCTAACAAAACAGTATAATAATCAGCCCCACAGTGCTATGTAACCCCTTACCAACCTCAGCCCTCACAATACCCTCAAACTCACACTTTCACCCCCCACCCCAACACTCATCCTCTCATTCACCCCCACAGTCCCCAGTCCCCCTTGCACATCTCAACACCCTCAATACCCCCATCCTCTCACATTCAACCCACCATGACATGCCTAAATTGAATTAATCTAATAAATCCCATCCCCACTTACCAATGAAGTTTGCAGGCAGTGAGGCAGGACCAGGAAGTGTCAAGATAAATGCAAGGTGAGCACTAGGACCCAGCGTGCCTGGGCCAATCCGAGCATGCATAGTGAGATACTAACTGCAGCTTCTTCAGGCCCAGCCAGGGAGCAGCTCCTCGGGTGAGACAGCATTGTACACTGCATGGACTGAGGCTCTGCAACTTGCCCCTGTGCAGACAGGGGAGCCAACATTGTGCTGCTCTCTCCCTGACACCTCAGACGTGGCTCCTGGTGGGCCCTGCATGTGATGGGGCCCGGGACAATGGCCCCCTCTGCCCCCCAGTATTTACGCTACTGGTGGAACCCCCAAGTGAATATATTTTTATCAACTATCCTGTGGATAGGTCATAAATTTATTTTTTTGAAAAAAAACTCTTCCACTAGACTTATTTTTCCAATGCACAACAATTACCTTTTAATCCTAAAAGTAATAGGAAAACACAAAGCCCCATGTCTTAGTATCCAGCAGCATCAAGTGCCAGACCCCTTCTGATTACTTTAATTTTGCTGTCATTCTGCACATTTATATATTTGATTTTGTAATAACTTTTAACTGTTCCATTAACAAGAAAAGTGAAAAAAATATAAACAGAGTAGACAGAGTAACAAATATGGAAATAAATGTACAACAGCAACAATAATGATACAAAACTAAGATGCATTAATTCTAAAATCACAATCTAACAATAGGCAAGGTTGCACACAAGTCACATTCTCAGTAGTAAATACAGGAAAAGATCTTAGAGGGAAAAAAAGAATAAAAGTGACATAAAGGCTCTCAGACGGGAGAGAAAAAGAAAGGATTGGATATGTGGAGTGTAAAGAGCTTTGGTACAGAGAAACGTCTCTCCCTCGTCTGTATCCTAAGAACTTAACGGTAACATTTCCTTAGGTTTGCTTCTATTGTCTGCGGCGGGTTTAGTTTTAACCTAATGATGTGAAAGGCATCTGCTTTGAATACTCCTCAGTCTGTCATTCTTACACCTCTGCATTAAGATCCACAGTTCCATGGTAGTAAGTGCTAATATATGGGCAGACAGCACTTTACTCCCCCTCGTCTCGGCCGACTCTGTACTCAGCCCCCTCCCGATAACTACTAAGAGCACTATGATTTTTGAGATCTCAAAACATGACTAAGATCTCCCATCTCACTGACATGGAGTCAAAATGAAAAAGTGTTGATGGATAAATGTGATGTCATGCAGGGACATGTTGAACTATTAACATGATCCCCATTACTGTCTTTTTGGAGAGACGTATGAGATGATTCACAATTAGGACCAATATGACGACTTGGACCTCTAAACATTTATTCTTAGCCTCCACCTACATCTATGCAACCAGTGTCATATTCCTTGTTTTCACAAGATGTAGTCACAGAGTGAAGCATGCCTTAGAGAGAATCTGTCAGCAGGTTTTGATATGTAATCTGATAGCAGTATGATGTAGGGGCAGAGATCCTGATTCCAGTGATGTGTCACCTATGGTCTGCTTGCTGTCATTTTGATACAATCACAGTTTTCTCTGCTGCAGATGTGTATAACCCCAGTGGTGTATAACCCCACCCACACCACTGATTGGCAGCTTCTGTGTACACTCTATATTGGCAGAAAGCAGCCAATCAGTGGTGGGGGCCGGGTTACATAAAACAAATTGACTAGGAAGCATGAGACAACTAGTCCTGCAGTGATAATCTCCTGCTGATAAAGCACTAATTTTATTGAAACAGCCACACACATCCTAGTAAATGACACCGCTGGAATCAGGGTCTCTGCCCCTATATCATGCTGCTCTCAGATTACATAGCAAAGACCTGGAGACAGATACCCTTTTAAAGAAGGGGTCTCAGTATTTTTTTTTACTGTATGCCTCCTAATAATGTATGTGATATAGTGCAAGTGTGTTAAAATACTTAATGATCACTGTCTTCCCCAGTTTGCAGCACAGTTCTGGTGCTCTCCTGCTCCACGTGACGGCTCTTCACCTCTGCCTGCTAACTCTGTGTAGCGCAATGATTCTTTCCCGATGTAACCCTATGATACCCTGAATGAGGCTCCACTGACTTACATGACAAAACGATTTCCGTGCCACACATTAACCCATATGAAGTCTGTTTTTAAGTCACGTGGGCAAAAAGAAGAGCGGAGCAGCACAGGAAACTGGCAAAGACAGCAATCTGTCACTTTTTTAACACATTTGCACTACATCAGATGTAAATCTGATGGAGAGTTTAGGGAAAAAGGTGTTACAATGGAAAAGTGACATAGTGAATAGAAGAAGTGCCAGTCTGTGCAGCCAAGAATATGGCCAGACATGATATAACAAGTCCATCCACCAGCTAGCATTCTGTTTTTTTATGCCAGGAAAGGAAGAGAAGAATACAGGGAAATGGAAAGCTGTTGTAAAAATCCATATTACATGTCAATATAAGAAAACTTTGTGATGTATCTTAAAAACAGCTTCCTTCTCCATTTATGAGCTGCTTCCTCCTCTCCTCCTAAACTACTCATCCACTTTAAAAAAAACAAAACAAAAAACAAACCCTGAAATCTGTTTTAGTCAAAGCCAGCCAACGCAGCATGGTGTTGGGTTGCAGTCCATAGAGGAGCACTCAGCACAGTGAGAGACCAGACAGATTGTGCTACAGTTTTCAGTAAATGTTTTTCATGTCATTTCTGGTTTCGCAGCTACACCGCTCAGTACTGCTGTGTGATGTCTTCCATGCTGCTGCTACTTCTATCTGTGTCCTGCAGAGAAAGATGAGCAGGAATTCATATCTGTGTGCAGTGTCAGACTGACGTGCCAAGGGCCCACCAGAAACATTGACTTTGGGGGCCCACTTTTCACCTGCATACAAATATTATACTACCCTCATTCACAAATTTACCTTTATCTCTACATACAGTAATAACAAACTAGGTAGTTTGGTTACTGAATGAGATGCTGCTTTTTTTCGGTAGAAAGTAAATTATGTGAATTATGCCAAGTACTGCCCATACAGTGGGGTTGGGGGCCCAGATCTGCACAGGGGCCCACTGGGGCATTCCCCTGTAACCCTGTGGGCCAGTCCGAGCCTGTCTGTGTGTACCGCGCAGGGAAGACATCATGGCAGTAAATCTCCACCCACCACCTAAGCGGTATATCGGAGATAGAGGCTACAGAAGAGTAAAATTATGGGATATGCAGTGACTTGCAAAAGTATTCACACTCTTGGCATTTTTTGTATTTTGCTACCTCACCACAGCATGATACTGCCACCACCATGTTTGACTTTGGGGATGGTTTTCTTAGGGTGATGAGCTGCGTTGGTTTGGCATTTACCTTGGTGGCCAAAAAGTGGTCAATAGCTGAAATATTTGAATACACATTGAAACACACATTCAGCTGAAAAGTAGCGCAGAGACCTGTGGGCTCCCTGCACTGCAACACATGCTGCCAGCAGCTGACGTCGGCATGCGTGTCACAGGTACAGTGTATTGCCATGACATCATGCACCAACTATGACTGACATGGTGAAGTCAGTTGCTGACCTCTCCGCCGGCTATGAAAGAGGATGCAGCACATTATGGAAGCGCAGGATAGTAAGAATTGTTCATTTATTTTGTAAAATGTGTTGGAGAAGAGCAGCATAACTGAGGACCTTATACCAGGAAGTTTCTCAGGTTGGGTGACATTATGCCAGCAAGGGGTCAAGGATGGGGGACATTATTACTGGTAGGTGCCCAGAATGGGGCACATTATTAGTGGCAGGGGCCCAGGGTGGGGTCATTATTACTGGAAGGGGCCCAGAATGGAGGTCATTATAACAGGTAAACAGGAAGGCTCTCAGAATGAGGGACATTTTACCAGGAAGAGTCCCAGGACCGATATCATCATTACAGGAAGAGTACTAGGATGTGGGACATTATTGCACGAATTTCTAACCAACACGCACGTGGGGGCCCAGGTCCGAATTTTGCACTGGGAACCAGAATAGCTCTGAGTATGAACTTTGTATTTTGCAGGGACTGCAGCATATGAGGGAATTATTACAGAAGAGAGCACATTGGGTGGGATTTTTACTGTGGTGGCATCATTATTGGAAAGGGCACTTTAGAAGAAGGCTGTGGGGGCATTATTACCGAATGGTACACATTGAGGAGGATTGTTTACTTGCAGGGAATTATTCCTGAATGGGACAGTCTTGGCTATATTATTAATGGGTGACAATATTATTGAAGATGAAACTTAAGGGGCATTATTAGTTGAGCCACAGATTTGGGGTAGAAGCATGATGGAAAGTTTGTGAAGGTTGGGAATAGATGGGAACAATGCTGGAAAAGTGAGAAGTAAAATGAGTGTGTTTTACAACTTCTGTAGATACAAGTCGTCATGGTGGTCTGGGCCAGATGGAAAAGATAGAAAAGTGAACAACTCCAATAAAAAAGAGCGTCACCTATAAGTCTTTATATTGCTTTACTGTAATCCCTTATAAAGCCTGCAGAACTGGTATTCACCAATGTATGACAGTAATATTGATCTTTTTTTATATATTTTTTGTTTAGTAACAGTTTATTGCAATTCAGTCACTCTATAGTGGTAGAGTTTTAGCGATATTTGTTTTTCTATATAGTATGTTCTGGTAAAAGTAGTGTTTATGGTGTGGCGGTGACAACGGTCAATGTATTGTGTGTTTTGTTCGTAACAGTATGTAAGTATTACTTAGTTCTTGTATAGCTGCAACTGTGGTATATGATAAAATAACATTATATACATAGCTAAATGACATTCGTTAGTTTTGAAATGCAGTGCAATCTGCAAGCAGTATTTTATGGAGTAGAAGGAGCTGATGAGATTGATATATAGCTTTGTGGGAAAAGAGTAGGTAGAACTTATAAACTGTTGTTTGAATAAATATGAGTCAAGTGGGTGGTCCTAATCAGTTATTGACTTTTTTCCCTATGTAAGAATTAGCGCCAGTAGACTGAGAGACTGGAAGACGCAGGCAACTATGAGACACCTTGAAGACCACAGATATATTGCAGAGATACTGAAGGCCACAGGCAGACAGGACTCAGAAGCACTAAAGTTTTAATACCAAGACTCAGGTGTGTATCTTAGTGAGCAGTATAAAGGCCCAGATTTATGATCACATGGGATCACGCCGGGTCATCTGCAAAGCCCACGTGGAGCAGAAATGAGTTTAGCGGTCTGGGGAGAATGAAGCAAAGTACAACATATGGAAGTAAGCAAATAAGACCATTGGTGGTCAATGCTTGATACCATGTTATATTCCTTTAGGACTCCACTTCTATTTTAAGGGCATTTGCTTTGTTTCGACTAATTATTGGTCTACATGACTGGAACATTGGTTTTAATGTATATGTAATAAAAAATGTTCCGGTGTCCTTATATATTGGACCCAATATCCAGTGTTCTTCCACATTGTCAATGTCAAGCAGCTTGGTGGACTACACCGATTACAAAGTTGGATATATTTTCATTCAGGTTCAGCTAAGACTAATTAGATTCTATTCTTACAGTGTGGCCGGCGTTCCCAGCACAAAAGCACTTTTACTTAGCACCTTCATCTTTAGTTTTAATGGTTTTTAATTGATTAATAAGGGTTTTTTCACAAGTGATGAAGTGGCAGTGGGCAGACTTGGGTGTTACACCTTGATCACCATGAAGACTGAGGTTACACAATGCTGTGAATGTAACGCGGGTCGTGCACTTGTTGCTATGGATCCTCTTCATTTTGCTTTCTTTGATCACTTACCTAAGGTCTTTTGACCAGAACTAGGGCTGTGATTGGAATATGCCTCTTGTAATAAGACAAAACAATTCAGAGACAAAGAACATTTACAACCCATCAAATCTGACCTTCCAAGCACCGTGACATTTTAAAAATCAAAACCGGGCACAGCTGCTTCTTTCTGATGGAATAAATAGATTATTTAGACTAGACAAAAAATACGAGGGAGAAAACAGTAGCATAAAGAACATGGACAGGAAAAAGGAATTTGAACCCACAAAAAAGTAAAAGTGTAGACTAAATACTCCTAGGAAGCAATAATAGGCTGCGGGGAAAATTAGAGACCATATATATTATATGCCCTGATGTATGCTGTGGAGACACGGGGGTTCACTCTAGTCCGCTATCCCAAGACCACATTGACCATGGCTCATCCCACTGAACGCCCACTCTCCTTTCCCATGTGCATAATACTACTAAGACAACATAGTGTGATAGAAAAACAGAGTGGCAATACTTTATTGAATCATCAAACAGACAGTAACATATAGTACAGTCCCTGCAAAATAACCAAGATGGTGCAAATTTACAGTCTCACCCTTCCACTGACTCGACGGGATTAGAGCAGCTGCAACTTTGGTGCTTCCAGTGCCAACTACCCCCACCTGTGGCGCGCACAGAGAGGAGGTAACGACAAGCTTAGGAAGCTGACAGTCCATTGAGGTACCTGAATAGGAGACCAGAGGGTCACAACTTGGCTTCTCTGAAAGTCTTCATGGAGCCAGGTGATCGGTGGGTCCCAATCCTGCCTTCCCCAAATGTATTTGTGGCACCCGTGCATGTAGCCTCACAAAATGCTTGCACATGAGATATACATATATATGTATTGCTAGCTATGGTGAGGGCTGGTGTCTCTGCTGGGAAAAACTGCATCCACACATTTTACCCGAACTTTTACTGGAAGATTGTGCACTTTTGCCTGAACCAGGAAGTGTGCACGATCCCTCAGGGTGAGGAGGTTCTTTTGAGAGGTTACAAACTGCAGAGCAGTGAAGATATAGGAAGAGGTAGGAAGATGGAGGTCCCCAGGCAGAGGATAGGGGAGTGCTCTCCCTGCTAAGACAAGCCGCATGAGGCAGGGCAGGTACGGACTGGGACTGAAATTCAGCCCTGCCATTTAAAAATCACACAGGCCCATGCCATCCCCGCCCTTGAGCACCAGATGGGCATATATTACTAATATTACCCTGGATTGAAGAAAGCAAGATTTACTACAAGACCAATATTTCTAATGATACCTGTTGCCTGCTGGGATAAGTGACGGAGTCAGCGACTTTGTGCTCCATCACAACTCTTATCAGTTTGGGTGTCTTGAGAACACTGATTCTGTTAACAACATAGCAGACAAGGCAGCCCATGACCAAACAGGCCCTTCTGGCATTTGCCAGAATTGCCAGATGGCCAGTCCGGCCCTGAGGCAGGGTATCAGCCCCTAGAGCACAGAGACTTACAAGGTCTGTGCTAAACTGAAAGACTGCTTGCTTTTCATACAACTAGCAGCAGTGTGCTTTTGCCCATGAGCTCAGCAGCGCATAGAATCAGAGAGAATGATTGCCACAGGATTTGAGCTGCCTGCTTGCTGAAAGGGATCAGGGATCCAGAAACTGTTTACTTTGGACCCCTGGGGGTCCAAGGAATAATTTACCAGAGGTATAATTAGCAGCAGGAAGGCTACACTACGTCACAGCAGAGAAACTGAACTCTCACCATGCAGGCCTGACCAAAACCCTGCTATGTATATCTGTTTGCAGAACGTCATGAAAAGATACAAACTGATCATTACCTTGTCTAACGCTGATTATTCTCTGCTGCACCATTTCTGCTCCAACTCCCCTGGGAGCCAGCCATAGTTGGGAGGGGGTTAATTATCTGGCACTGTCCATCACCACCTAACTCATTAGTGCCTGGCCATACTAGCCCGAACATCCCAACTGGCACAAACTTTGTTATTAATATTATTAGGCCGGTGTCACACATGCAATTGCAATGCAAGAAACTCGTGCCTCAATACCCAGCACTGCCGCTGGCGGTTCGGACCGACGCATTCAGCTGCATAGAAATACATGCAGCTGCACACTCCAGTCCTGAGTGCCGGCGGCAGTGCTGGGTATTGAAGCAAGAGACTCACGCGAGTTTCACGCATTGCAGTTGCAAGTGTGACATCGGCCTTAACCTCACAATTGACAAAGACTGGCACGAGACCCTGGTTGGACTCGATCAGCATTCGGAACTGCTGTGACCCAGTACCGTTACGGCAGCGGCCCGTATCCATGGGTTCAGTGATGGTCTATAGAGCAAATCTGTATTTTTTCAGCTGGGGGTGTGGTCCCCTAAGTTGGCATCTTGAATAATATCAAATCTATGTCCCTTGTGATGGTGCCATGATGTCCTGACTGCTGTCCTGTGTAGTGTTCTTGGCTGTGTTTTTGTAAAGGGTCTCTGGTTCTCTTATTACAGAGGGATATCCCCTTATATAGTTCACAACTGTTGTCCTTCAAGCCATCATCCAGAGGTCAGAGAGAAGGTGTGTGTCATGGCACAGCTGTCTGGTAACCCAGGACCTGGGGCTCCTTCCCTGTCCCTAAGACTAGGGGGTGTCCTAGCTCACCGGGATAAATCAGATGATGAAGAAGCCGGGGCCTCCGCCCTTGTCTTATGTCTTGATCCAGGATGGGGTTTTGTCTTTGTCCCGTCCTGGTCAGACAGGTGTTAATTGTTTAGGCCTCTCTCTGAAAGAGGGTGGCTATTTAGTTGCCAATTGATCTAGGTCTGCTGTCAGTTATACTCCTGCCAACGGCTGAGTTGGTTGACATCTTGCATGCTTGTGCCTTGTACCGGATATCCTGCTGCTTGTTTGGTTTTGACTCGGTCCGTCTCTTTGTTATGAGTTTGTCTACTGTCTTGGTACTGTGTATTTGCTCGTTCTGGTTTTCTGACCCTTTGGCTACGTCCTGACTACCCTCTGCCTGCTTCTCTTGGACTGCGCTGCTCTCTGTGTATGACCCCTTGGCTACGTCCTGACTATCCATTCTGTCTAATCCCTTGGTAACTTTATCCCATAGTTACCCTTCTAGGAGTTTTCCTTCTGCTCCTAGTTCTCGGAGCTTAGACCACGCCCCCAGCAGCCAGGTGCTTCAGGTCCTATCTGACCTGAAGCAGTCTCTCGCTGCTCCTGCTTCCTGAGAGACCTGTGGGTGGCTCCGCCCCTTGGTAGTCACGTGCTTCAGGTCCTGTTGGTCTGAAGCACGCATCTTTACCGCCTTTGCTCTACTTCAGGTACAGTATCTCTGAGTACAGTCTGCCTTACTCAGGACACGTGCACTGGCTCAGTGAGCAAGTGCAATGCGGTGTTCCTGATACCTTATCTCCTAAGTTAACCCTCTGTCTGTTCTACTCCCCCACCCAGAAAAGAGGGGGCGCTACTGTGCAACGTAGTACGCCAACCCAACAAACACAAACAAGGGTTAATAGAACCGAGGTAACACAAACAAGGGTTAACAGAAAGCTCCAGGTATACAAAACACAGAGATTTCCAACATGGCCGTTTATCCCCTGTTCTGCTAGAAGAAATAAACACATTTAAAATGAAGGAGAAGTGCTCCTTCTCTGCGCTGCTGCGGTCTTCTGGCTCCACATTGTCACAGTAACCCCATGACAGTGTGATGACGAGATTAAATTAGATTGAGTATTTAATCAATCTGCATAGTTCCTCCTTCTCTGTTTTGCAGGTCAACAAGCCACAGGACCCTCCTAATGGTCAATCAACATATTTAGCAAACATCCATTGTTCAATGACCCTGTGTCCCTTCCTTATAAAGATAGCAGACAATACGTTACAACAAACGTTAACTCAAAAGTCAACGTTAAAGGCTCATACAAACAATAATCTGTGTTTCTTGACCAACTAAAAAAGTAACATAAATTCAAATTCCTGGCTTACTGAAAATAGATGTCTGGATAATTGCCGGAGTCCATTGGTACCTCTGCCCATCATAGAGGTACCTTTTGAGCCGATTGCCATGGATCTAGAGGGGCTGAAAATAAAATCTGCCCAGGGCCACCAACACATATTGGTGGTCAATAGAAACCAACTCAGCTGCATATCAAATGCTAAGACAATGGGGCACCTATGGTTGCCCACCCTAAAACAGTTACACCAACTCCAAAAAACATGGCAAATAGGAGAAAAAGGAGTACCAGGTGATAATTTTACTAAAAAACAGTATAAATCTTTATTAAATATTAAAAGAATAAATAAACCACATTAAATAAAGTAACCCATACTCCACGGAGGTACAGACACGGAGAGAGGTAACCACCTTAGCAGTGCAAGGTATCAGGCATTATATTATAGTCTTAATGCAAAAACAAGACCATGGAAAAAGGATGCCCCCATATTAATTAAATAAACACACATCACACAGGATAATATCTAAAAAGTGCAAGGGGACAAGCTTACCCAGGTCTGTGAGATAGAGAGGTGGTCACCCCAAGTACGAATGTCAGCCCCGACGCATATTTTGCTGGCACAAATGCAGCTTTCTCCTTGAGAAAGCTGCATTTCACTTGGTGACAGATCATTCACCCTTGGTATGTTTGAGGAATGCCAAGGAGAGGAATGCTTGGGTCACCAGATGGTTTCTTTCCATGCAGAATTTTAATTTGACCATTGAACATTGGCCTGGGAAATCGCAGGGAAATGCGGATGCCCTGTCAAGGGCCCCCTGTATGATGACAAGTGTTCAACCCCACAACTTTGAACAGGGGGGTATATGTGAGGTAGGGAGGGGGATCATATGCGAGGGTTGATATGTATTCCCCAGGATTCGGACGGAGTTCTATTAGACCCGCTGGAGTGCCTTGTGATCACTAGAGTTGAGCGACTTTCATTTTTTTAAGATCGAGTCGGGTTTTGTGAAACCCGATTTTGTCCAGAGTCGAGTCGAGTGCAGTCGGCCGATTATCGCTAAAAGTCGGGGATCGAACGAAACACGAAACCCAATGCAAGTCAATGGGGAAGCATAGTCGGCAGTGAGTGGAGGCCAGGAAAACACCTACAGTGCCCATTTTAATGCCAAAAACATCCATTCTTGTTTCTGAAGCTTGTCAATCTTAATTAACTTTATAATAATAGTTGGGCATAGGGAATTGGGGGTCATTTGGCAAAAGTTGTGGGGGGAGTAGGGCCGGCTCAAGTTTTTCGTGGGCCCAGGAAATGCGGACTACGTCACGGCGGTGTTGCAGGGAAAGGTAAGTATTTCAACGTTGCAAGTGCTGTGATCCTGAGCAAGCAGGGGGGGCCCACTCGTTCGCATTGGCACTGGCACAGGGCCCCTCAAAGTACAGCGATGTGTGTTTGCATGGCGGGGGCGCCTCCCACCAGCAGCGACACTTTTGCGTACTCTGAGGGGCCCTGTGCCAGTGACGTCGCCAACGAGTATGCCCCCCCACCTGATGAAGGAACCTGCACTTTCATCTGCACCTTCCTCTCTGTCCCTGTGTAAGGTGGTATAACATGCGGGAAGGGGAACCTTACTTTCAGCAGGGTCAGATTCTGGCTGTGTAGAGTATAAGGGGAATGTAGTGGTCTAGGTCAATGTACCAGCAGACTCATCTAGCAGTGGCTGGGCAATGGGCAGGATGAGGAGGAAACAGATATAGGGCCAAAGAATAAAGTAGGCTAAATGCAGTTCAAAATTGGTAACAGGACTAAACAGGCGGCATTGCTTTGTTCAGTGGAGTAGCAAACCCAAGAGCAGCAGACACTGTTTCAAGGGCATAACCACACTAGTAGGCCAAATGCAGTTTAATATCTGATAGTATAGGGCGAAAGCCAGAATGTGGAAGCTCAGCTTTGTTCAGTTGAGGACAACACCAGGCAGGGGCAGACAGACACCTTTAGTAGGCCGGAACAGCCAATTGCATTTTTAAAAATGGTAATTTGGAACTGAAGGTTGAAGCTCAGCTTTATTCAGTTGAGGACAACACCAGGCAGGGGCAGACAGACACCTTTAGTAGGCCGGAACAGCCAATTGCATTTTTAAAAATGGTAATTTGGAACTGAAGGTTGAAGCTCAGCTTTATTCAGTTGAGGACAACACCAGGCAGGGGCAGACATTCACCTTTAGTAGGCCGGAACAGCCAATTGCATTTTTAAAAATGGTAATTTGGAACAGAAGGTAGAAGCTCAGCTTTATTCAGTTGAGGACAACACCAGGCAGGGGCAGACAGACACCTTTAGTAGGCCGGAACAGCCAATGGCATTTTTAAAAATGGTAATTTGGAACAGAAGGTAGAAGCTCAGCTTTATTCAGTTGAGGACAACACCAGGCAGGGGCAGACATTCACCTTTAGTAGGCCGGAACAGCCAATTGCATTTTTAAAAATGGTAATTTGGAACAGAAGGTAGAAGCTCAGCTTTATTCAGTTGAGGACAACACCAGGCAGGGGCAGACATTCACCTTTAGTAGGCCGGAACAGCCAATTGCATTTTTAAAAATGGTAATTTGGAACAGAAGGTAGAAGCTCAGCTTTATTCAGTTGAGGACAACACCAGGCAGGGGCAGACATTCACCTTTAGTAGGCCGGAACAGCCAATTGCATTTTTAAAAATGGTAATTTGGAACAGAAGGTTGAAGCTCAGCTTTATTCAGTTGAGGACAACACCAGGCAGGGGCAGACAGACACCTTTAGTAGGCCGGAACAGCCAATTTTATAAAAAAAAAGCAGTTAATAAGAGGCAGAAGGTAGAAGCTCAGCTTTATTCAGTTGCAGCTTCTTGGCAATAATATAAAGAAGACGCGACAGGACAACACTCGGTGGATGCCATATCTGTGTTTTCAATGGAAAAAAACCTTTCAGTTAACTACTTGCAGGAGCAAGTTTTTGTAGCTGGTGGACAATTTTTTTTAAAAAAAGCAGTTAATAAGAGGCAGAAGGTAGAAGCTCAGCTTTATTCAGTTGCAGCTTCTTGGCAATAATATAAAGAAGACGCGACAGGACAACACTCGGTGGATGCCATATCTGTGTTTTCAATGGAAAAAAACCTTTCAGTTAACTACTTGCAGGAGAAAGTTTTTGTAGCTGGTGGCCAATTTTTGTACTGTACCAGTTTTTTGTTGTATGTGTTTTTGTTTTTAATGTTAAAATGTCTGCATTTGATATCTCTCCAGTATTTTCTTTTTTATAAGCAAAATACTGCAGTTTTACATCGGTTACATGGATACACAGGCAGCTTGGTGGTGAGTGGAGGAGTATTTAAAGTAGGGACCGCAGACAGGCTATCAAAGGCCTAAAATAACAAACAATAGGCTCATGGCAGCTTTACAGCGGTTACATGGATACACAGGCAGCTTGGTGGTGAGTGGAGGAGTATTTAAAGTAGGGACCGCAGACAGGCTATCAAAGGCCTAAAATAACAAACAATAGGCTTATGGCAGTTTTACAGCGGTTACATGGATACACGGGCAGGCAGCTTGGTGGTCAGTGGAGGAGTATTTAAAGTAGGGACCGCAGACAGGCTATCAAAGGCCTAAAATAACAAACAATAGGCTCATGGCAGCTTTACAGCGGTTACATGGATACACGGGCAGGCAGCTGGTGATGAGTGGAGGAGTATTTAAAGTAGGGACCGCAGACAGGCTATCAAAGGCCTAAAATAACAAACAATAGGCTCATGGCAGCTTTACAGCGGTTACATGGATACACAGGCAGCTTGGTGGTGAGTGGAGGAGTATTTAAAGTAGGGACCGCAGACAGGCTATCAAAGGCCTAAAATAACAAACAATAGGCTTATGGCAGTTTTACAGCGGTTACATGGATACACGGGCAGGCAGCTTGGTGGTCAGTGGAGGAGTATTTAAAGTAGGGACCGCAGACAGGCTATCAAAGGCCTAAAATAACAAACAATAGGCTCATGGCAGTTTTACAGCGGTTACATGGATACACGGGCAGGCAGCTTGGTGGTCAGTGGAGGAGTATTTAAAGTAGGGACCGCAGACAGGCTATCAAAGGCCTAAAATAACAAACAATAGGCTTATGGCAGTTTTACAGCGGTTACATGGATACACGGGCAGGCAGCTTGGTGGTCAGTGGAGGAGTATTTAAAGTAGGGACCGCAGACAGGCTATCAAAGGCCTAACATAACAAACAATAGGCTCATGGCAGTTTTACAGCGGTTACATGGATACACGGGCAGGCAGCTTGGTGGTCAGTGGAGGAGTATTTAAAGTAGGGACCGCAGACAGGCTATCAAAGGCCTAAAATAACAAACAATAGGCTCATGGCAGTTTTACAGCGGTTACATGGATACACGGGCAGGCAGCTTGGTGGTCAGTGGAGGAGTATTTAAAGTAGGGACCGCAGACAGGCTATCAAAGGCCTAAAATAACAAACAATAGGCTCATGGCAGTTTTACAGCGGTTACATGGATACACGGGCAGGCAGCTTGGTGGTCAGTGGAGGAGTATTTAAAGTAGGGACCGCAGACAGGCTATCAAAGGCCTAAAATAACAAACAATAGGCTCATGGCAGCTTTACAGCGGTTACATGGATACACAGGCAGCTTGGTGGTGAGTGGAGGAGTATTTAAAGTAGGGACCGCAGACAGGCTATCAAAGGCCTAAAATAACAAACAATAGGCTCATGGCAGCTTTACAGCGGTTACATGGATACACGGGCAGGCAGCTGGTGATGAGTGGAGGAGTATTTAAAGTAGGGACCGCAGACAGGCTATCAAAGGCCTAAAATAACAAACAATAGGCTCATGGCAGCTTTACAGCGGTTACATGGATACACAGGCAGCTTGGTGGTGAGTGGAGGAGTATTTAAAGTAGGGACCGCAGACAGGCTATCAAAGGCCTAAAATAACAAACAATAGGCTTATGGCAGTTTTACAGCGGTTACATGGATACACGGGCAGGCAGCTTGGTGGTCAGTGGAGGAGTATTTAAAGTAGGGACCGCAGACAGGCTATCAAAGGCTTAAAATAACAAACAATAGGCTCATGGCAGTTTTACAGCGGTTACATGGATACACGGGCAGGCAGCTTGGTGGTCAGTGGAGGAGTATTTAAAGTAGGGACCGCAGACAGGCTATCAAAGGCCTAAAATAACAAACAATAGGCTCATGGCAGTTTTACAGCGGTTACATGGATACACGGGCAGGCAGCTTGGTGGTCAGTGGAGGAGTATTTAAAGTAGGGACCGCAGACAGGCTATCAAAGGCCTAAAATAACAAACAATAGGCTCATGGCAGTTTTACAGCGGTTACATGGATACACGGGCAGGCAGCTTGGTGGTCAGTGGAGGAGTATTTAAAGTAGGGACCGCAGACAGGCTATCAAAGGCCTAAAATAACAAACAATAGGCTCATGGCAGCTTTACAGCGGTTACATGGATACACAGGCAGCTTGGTGGTGAGTGGAGGAGTATTTAAAGTAGGGACCGCAGACAGGCTATCAAAGGCCTAAAATAACAAACAATAGGCTCATGGCAGCTTTACAGCGGTTACATGGATACACGGGCAGGCAGCTGGTGATGAGTGGAGGAGTATTTAAAGTAGGGACCGCAGACAGGCTATCAAAGGCCTAAAATAACAAACAATAGGCTCATGGCAGCTTTACAGCGGTTACATGGATACACAGGCAGCTTGGTGGTGAGTGGAGGAGTATTTAAAGTAGGGACCGCAGACAGGCTATCAAAGGCCTAAAATAACAAACAATAGGCTCATGGCAGCTTTACAGCGGTTACATGGATACACAGGCAGCTTGGTGGTGAGTGGAGGAGTATTTAAAGTAGGGACTGCAGACAGGCTATCAAAGGCCTAAAATAACAAACAATAGGCTTATGGCAGTTTTACAGCGGTTACATGGATACACGGGCAGGCAGCTTGGTGGTCAGTGGAGGAGTATTTAAAGTAGGGACCGCAGACAGGCTATCAAAGGCCTAAAATAACAAACAATAGGCTCATGGCAGCTTTACAGCGGTTACATGGATACACGGGCAGGCAGCTGGTGATGAGTGGAGGAGTATTTAAAGTAGGGACCGCAGACAGGCTATCAAAGGCCTAAAATAACAAACAATAGGCTCATGGCAGTTTTACAGCGGTTACATGGATACACGGGCAGGCAGCTTGGTGGTCAGTGGAGGAGTATTTAAAGTAGGGACCGCAGACAGGCTATCAAAGGCCTAAAATAACAAACAATAGGCTCATGGCAGCTTTACAGCGGTTACATGGATACACAGGCAGCTTGGTGGTGAGTGGAGGAGTATTTAAAGTAGGGACCGCAGACAGGCTATCAAAGGCCTAAAATAACAAACAATAGGCTCATGGCAGCTTTACAGCGGTTACATGGATACACGGGCAGGCAGCTGGTGATGAGTGGAGGAGTATTGAAAGTAGGGACCGCAGACAGGCTATCAAAGGCCTAAAATAACAAACAATAGGCTCATGGCAGCTTTACAGCGGTTACATGGATACACAGGCAGCTTGGTGGTGAGTGGAGGAGTATTTAAAGTAGGGACCGCAGACAGGCTATCAAAGGCCTAAAATAACAAACAATAGGCTCATGGCAGCTTTACAGCGGTTACATGGATACACAGGCAGCTTGGTGGTGAGTGGAGGAGTATTTAAAGTAGGGACCGCAGACAGGCTATCAAAGGCCTAAAATAACAAACAATAGGCTTATGGCAGTTTTACAGCGGTTACATGGATACACGGGCAGGCAGCTTGGTGGTCAGTGGAGGAGTATTTAAAGTAGGGACCGCAGACAGGCTATCAAAGGCCTAAAATAACAAACAATAGGCTCATGGCAGCTTTACAGCGGTTACATGGATACACGGGCAGGCAGCTGGTGATGAGTGGAGGAGTATTTAAAGTAGGGACCGCAGACAGGCTATCAAAGGCCTAAAATAACAAACAATAGGCTCATGGCAGCTTTACAGCGGTTACATGGATACACAGGCAGCTTGGTGGTGAGTGGAGGAGTATTTAAAGTAGGGACCGCAGACAGGCTATCAAAGGCCTAAAATAACAAACAATAGGCTTATGGCAGTTTTACAGCGGTTACATGGATACACGGGCAGGCAGCTTGGTGGTCAGTGGAGGAGTATTTAAAGTAGGGACCGCAGACAGGCTATCAAAGGCCTAAAATAACAAACAATAGGCTCATGGCAGTTTTACAGCGGTTACATGGATACACGGGCAGGCAGCTTGGTGGTCAGTG
Organism: Ranitomeya variabilis; assembly: GCF_051348905.1. Classification (NCBI taxonomy): domain Eukaryota; kingdom Metazoa; phylum Chordata; class Amphibia; order Anura; family Dendrobatidae; genus Ranitomeya; species Ranitomeya variabilis. The sequence goes on along the minus strand of NC_135232.1, from coordinate 656,795,602 downwards.
GAGGAGTATTTAAAGTAGGGACCGCAGACAGGCTATCAAAGGCCTAAAATAACAAACAATAGGCTTATGGCAGTTTTACAGCGGTTACATGGATACACGGGCAGGCAGCTTGGTGGTCAGTGGAGGAGTATTTAAAGTAGGGACCGCAGACAGGCTATCAAAGGCCTAAAATAACAAACAATAGGCTCATGGCAGCTTTACAGCGGTTACATGGATACACGGGCAGGCAGCTGGTGATGAGTGGAGGAGTATTTAAAGTAGGGACCGCAGACAGGCTATCAAAGGCCTAAAATAACAAACAATAGGCTCATGGCAGCTTTACAGCGGTTACATGGATACACAGGCAGCTTGGTGGTGAGTGGAGGAGTATTTAAAGTAGGGACCGCAGACAGGCTATCAAAGGCCTAAAATAACAAACAATAGGCTTATGGCAGTTTTACAGCGGTTACATGGATACACGGGCAGGCAGCTTGGTGGTCAGTGGAGGAGTATTTAAAGTAGGGACCGCAGACAGGCTATCAAAGGCCTAAAATAACAAACAATAGGCTCATGGCAGTTTTACAGCGGTTACATGGATACACGGGCAGGCAGCTTGGTGGTCAGTGGAGGAGTATTTAAAGTAGGGACCGCAGACAGGCTATCAAAGGCCTAAAATAACAAACAATAGGCTCATGGCAGTTTTACAGCGGTTACATGGATACACGGGCAGGCAGCTTGGTGGTCAGTGGAGGAGTATTTAAAGTAGGGACCGCAGACAGGCTATCAAAGGCCTAAAATAACAAACAATAGGCTCATGGCAGTTTTACAGCGGTTACATGGATACACGGGCAGGCAGCTTGGTGGTCAGTGGAGGAGTATTTAAAGTAGGGACCGCAGACAGGCTATCAAAGGCCTAAAATAACAAACAATAGGCTCATGGCAGCTTTACAGCGGTTACATGGATACACAGGCAGCTTGGTGGTGAGTGGAGGAGTATTTAAAGTAGGGACCGCAGACAGGCTATCAAAGGCCTAAAATAACAAACAATAGGCTCATGGCAGCTTTACAGCGGTTACATGGATACACGGGCAGGCAGCTGGTGATGAGTGGAGGAGTATTTAAAGTAGGGACCGCAGACAGGCTATCAAAGGCCTAAAATAACAAACAATAGGCTCATGGCAGCTTTACAGCGGTTACATGGATACACAGGCAGCTTGGTGGTGAGTGGAGGAGTATTTAAAGTAGGGACCGCAGACAGGCTATCAAAGGCCTAAAATAACAAACAATAGGCTCATGGCAGCTTTACAGCGGTTACATGGATACACAGGCAGCTTGGTGGTCAGTGGAGGAGTATTTAAAGTAGGGACCGCAGACAGGCTATCAAAGGCCTAAAATAACAAACAATAGGCTCATGGCAGTTTTACAGCGGTTACATGGATACACGGGCAGGCAGCTTGGTGGTCAGTGGAGGAGTATTTAAAGTAGGGACCGCAGACAGGCTATCAAAGGCCTAAAATAACAAACAATAGGCTCATGGCAGTTTTACAGCGGTTACATGGATACACGGGCAGGCAGCTTGGTGGTCAGTGGAGGAGTATTTAAAGTAGGGACCGCAGACAGGCTATCAAAGGCCTAAAATAACAAACAATAGGCTCATGGCAGCTTTACAGCGGTTACATGGATACACAGGCAGCTTGGTGGTGAGTGGAGGAGTATTTAAAGTAGGGACCGCAGACAGGCTATCAAAGGCCTAAAATAACAAACAATAGGCTCATGGCAGCTTTACAGCGGTTACATGGATACACAGGCAGCTTGGTGGTGAGTGGAGGAGTATTTAAAGTAGGGACCGCAGACAGGCTATCAAAGGCCTAAAATAACAAACAATAGGCTCATGGCAGCTTTACAGCGGTTACATGGATACACAGGCAGCTTGGTGGTGAGTGGAGGAGTATTTAAAGTAGGGACCGCAGACAGGCTATCAAAGGCCTAAAATAACAAACAATAGGCTCATGGCAGCTTTACAGCGGTTACATGGATACACAGGCAGCTTGGTGGTGAGTGGAGGAGTATTTAAAGTAGGGACCGCAGACAGGCTATCAAAGGCCTAAAATAACAAACAATAGGCTTATGGCAGTTTTACAGCGGTTACATGGATACACGGGCAGGCAGCTTGGTGGTCAGTGGAGGAGTATTTAAAGTAGGGACCGCAGACAGGCTATCAAAGGCCTAAAATAACAAACAATAGGCTCATGGCAGCTTTACAGCGGTTACATGGATACACAGGCAGCTTGGTGGTGAGTGGAGGAGTATTTAAAGTAGGGACCGCAGACAGGCTATCAAAGGCCTAAAATAACAAACAATAGGCTTATGGCAGTTTTACAGCGGTTACATGGATACACGGGCAGGCAGCTTGGTGGTCAGTGGAGGAGTATTTAAAGTAGGGACCGCAGACAGGCTATCAAAGGCCTAAAATAACAAACAATAGGCTCATGGCAGCTTTACAGCGGTTACATGGATACACAGGCAGCTTGGTGGTGAGTGGAGGAGTATTTAAAGTAGGGACCGCAGACAGGCTATCAAAGGCCTAAAATAACAAACAATAGGCTCATGGCAGCTTTACAGCGGTTACATGGATACACAGGCAGCTTGGTGATGAGTGGAGGAGTATTTAAAGTAGGGACCGCAGACAGGCTATCAAACATACCTCCCAACCGTCCCGATTTCAGCGTGACAGTCCCGCTTTGGCACCGGGGTCCCGCTGTCCCGCTTCGGGCATTTAAAATCCCGAATTTGCGGCCGCCGGTGAAGCCCCGCCCACTTCCGGGACGTAGAGAGAGCCCGATTAGGTTTGTGGCTGTTTTTTTTTTCTTATACATGCTGGGTCTCCTCCCGACCGATCCCTCCCCCGCCCCCGCCCCCTGTGTGTGCGGCGCTGCCACGCTGAGGAAGAGAGCCAGCAGCGATCAAGATGAGAGGTCAGCGACTCACTACCTGAGGTGTGTGCACAGAGCTCCGGCGTCTCCTGCTCTTAGCTGCTATCCCGGCAGAGAAGGAGAGACGGGGGAGGTGCCGGGACAGTGCAGAGCTGTGAGCAGCCGGAGAAACTGAAGAGCTGCACATGGACAGATCAGCCGCCCCTGCACCACAGAGGAGATTGTGTGTGTGTGTGATGTGTGTGTGTGTGTGAGATGTGTGATGCTGCATTTGTGTGTGTGTCATGTGTGTATGAGGTATCTGGTGTGTGTGATGGCTGGGTGTGTGTGTGTGATGGCTGGGTGTGTGTGTGTGATGGCTGGGTGTGTGTGTGTGATGGCTGGGTGTGTGTGTGTGATGGCTGGGTGTGTGTGTGTGATGGCTGAGTGTGTGTGTGTGATGGCTGGGTGTGTGTGTGTGTGTGATGGCTGGGTGTGTGTGTGTGTGATGGCTGGGTGTGTGTGATGGCTGGGTGTGTGTGATGGCTGCATGTGTGTGATGGCTGCGTGTGTGTGTGTGTGATGGCTGCGTGTGTGTGTGTGTGTGTGATGGCTGCGTGTGTGTGTGTGATGGCTGCGTGTGTGTGATGGCTGCGTGTGTGTGATGACTGCGTGTGTGTGTGATGACTGCGTGTGTGTGTGATGGCTGCGTGTGTGTGTGATGACTGCGTGTGTGTGTGATGGCTGTGTGTGTGTGTGATGGCTGCATGTGTGATGCATTTGTGTCAAAGCTGCATGTGTTTGTGAGCTGCGTTTGTGATGCTGCGTGTGTATGTGTGATACTGTGTGTGTGTGATGCTGCATGTGTGTGAGCTGCGTGCCTGTATGTCATTATACAGTATGGAGAACTGTGGCCATAATACAGTATGGAGCATCATGTGCGGTCATTATACAGTATGGAGCATCATGTGCAGCCAGTATACAGTATGGAGCATCATGTGCGGTCATTATACAATATGGAGCATCATGTGTGGCCATTATACAGTATGGAGCATCATGTGTGTTCATTATACAGTATGGAGCATCATGTGCAGCCAGTATACAGTATGGAGCATCATGTGCGGTCATTATACAATATGGAGCATCATGTGTGGCCATTATACAGTATGGAGCATCATGTGCGGTCATTATACAATATGGAGCATCATGTGCAGTCATTATACAGTATGGAGCATCATGTGCAGCCAGTATACAGTATGGAGCATCATGTGCGGTCATTATACAGTATGGAGCATCATGTGCGGTCATTATACAGTATGGAGCATCATGTGCGGCCAGTATACAGTATGGAGCATCATGTGCGGTCATTATACAGTATGGAGCATCATGTGCGGTCATTATACAATATGGAGCATCATGTGTGGCCATTATACAGTATGGAGCATCATGTGTGTTCATTATACAGTATGGAGCATCATATGCAGCCAGTATACAGTATGGAGCATCATGTGCGGTCATTATACAATATGGAGCATCATGTGCAGCCAGTATACAGTATGGAGCATCATGTGCGGTCATTATACAATATGGGGCATCATGTGCGGTCATTATACAGTATGGAGCATCATGTGCGGTCATTATACAGTATGGAGCATCATGTGCGTTCATTATACAGTATGGAGCATCATGTGCGGCCATTATACAGTATGGAGCATCATGTGCGGTCATTATACAGTATGGAGCATCATGTGCGGTCATTATACAGTATGGAGCATCATGTGCGTTCATTATACAGTATGGAGCATCATGTGCGGCCATTATACAGTATGGAGCATCATGTGCGGCCATTATACAGTATGGAGCATCATGTGCGGTCATTATACAGTATGGAGCATCATGTGCGGTCATTATACAGTATGGAGCATCATGTGCGGCCATTATACAGTATGCATGCGGTCATTATACAGTATGGAGCGTCATGTGTGTTCATTATACAGTATGGAGCGTCATGTGTGGCCATTATACAGTATGGGGCATCATGTGTGGTCATTATACAGTATGGAGCACTGTGTGGCCATATTTTTTTGTTTATAACTATTGTATATGAAACAGTGTGATCAGCAGTGCTAAATGGGTGTGCTTGGGACGTGGATATGGGTGTGACTAATTATGAATGGGTGTGGTCAGAGGCGTGGCCTAAAATTTGCCGCGGCGCGCAAAGCGCGCCGCAAACTTTGTCCCTCTTTCCCATCTTCAAAAGTTGGGAGGTATGTATCAAAGGCCTAAAATAACAAACAATAGGCTCATGGCAGCTTTACAGCGGTTACATGGATACACAGGCAGCTTGGTGGTGAGTGGAGGAGTAGTGCAAGGAGTGTCTGTCCCAGTACTCCCAAAACATAAATAGATGTTAATGTCTCGCAAAACAACCAAAACAAAAAAAAAGGTGGCATACTTAGGTACAGGGGTGGGCTCATCTACTGAGTTTCTGACATAGTAATTTGGCAGTAACTATTTAATGGTGCCAATATAGGACACAGACACAGACTACTTTAAGTTGCATCATAGATGTCTACAAATTTGTATTGTCAGTACCAGACATTGAATGATGTCAGCGAATAGACTAAAGATTGGTGGAGCTGTGCGACATAATTTTGCACGTGGTAGAGCACATTTTGAGCTGGGGTAGGGGGGAACTCTCTTGAGGCCGGCGGGACCGCCCCATGGCCCCTCATGTTACAACGGTGTGTCTGACGTTGGGTGCGCACCACCACCGCCAGAGACACTACATTGTACTATGAGGGACCCAGTAGCAATGCCGTCAACCAAAAGCGAGCACACCCACCTCTTCAGACAAACAGCAGTCTCACGGGTGCTTGCGCCAAGTCGCGATACCACGGCCCCGTGTGGGGAGTTTTGCCATTTAGGGAGGTGTAAACATGTCGTATGCTGTACAATCAGCTGCAGCAAATTAGACATTAGAAAAGTAATTCACAGGCAAGAGCTTTTCATAGGAAAGCTAGGTGTCGGCCGGGCAAGGTGGGGCAAAAGATTTCGAAATCCAGTTGTGGTTCATTTTAATGAATGTTAGATCGTCAACATTTTGGGTAGCCAGACGAGTCCTTTTTTCGGTTAATATTGAACCTGCAGCACTGAATACTCTTTCTGATAGGACACTTGCTGCCGGGCAAGCAAGCTCCTGCAATGCATATTCTGCCAATTCTGGCCAGGTGTCTAATTTGGAGGCCCAGTAATCAAATGGGAATGACGGTTGAGGGAGAACATCGATAAGGGATGAAAAATAGTTAGTAACCATACTGGACAAATGTTGTCTCCTGTCACTTTCAATTGATGCAGCAGTACCTGTCCTGTCTGCGGTCATAGCAAAATCACTCCACAACCTGGTCAGAAAACCCCTCTGTCCAACGCCACTTCTGATGTGTGCACCCCTAACACTCCTAGTCTGCTGCCCCCTGGAGCTCGTGTGAGAACGATCACGTGCGCTGTGTGCTGGGAATGCCTGAAGCAAACGGTCAACAAGAGTTGATTGTTTGGTTGCTAATATTAGTTCCAAGTTCTCATGTGGCATAATATTTTGCAATTTGCCTTTATAGCGTGGATCAAGGAGGCAGGCCAACCAGTAATCGTCATCGTTCATCATTTTCGTAATGCGTGTGTCCCTTTTTAGGATACGTAAGGCATAATCCGCCATGTGGGCCAAAGTTCCAGTTGTCAAATCTCCGGTTGTGATTGGTTGAGGGGCAGTTGCAGGCAAATCTACGTCACTTGTGTCCCTCAAAAAACCAGAACCCGGCCGTGACACGCAACCAATTTCCTGTGCCCCCGGGAAAGGTTCGGCATTAAAAATATACTCATCCCCATCATCCTCCTCGTCCTCCACCTCCTCTTCGCCCGCTACCTCGTCCTGTACACTGCCCTGACCAGACAATGGCTGACTGTCATCAAGGCTTTCCTCTTCCTCTGGTGCAGACGCCTGCTCCTTTATGTGCGTCAAACTTTGCATCAGCAGACGCATTAGGGGGATGCTCATGCTTATTACGGCGTTGTCTGCACTAACCAGCCGTGTGCATTCCTCAAAACACTGAAGGACTTGACACATGTCTTGTATCTTAGACCACTGCACACCTGACAACTCCATGTCTGCCATCCTACTGCCTGCCCGTGTATCCTCCCACAAATAAATAACAGCACGCCTCTGTTCGCACAATCTCTGAAGCATGTGCAGTGTTGAGTTCCACCTTGTTGCAACGTCTATGATTAGGCGATGCTGGGGAAGGTTCAAAGACCGCTGATAGGTCTGCATACGGCTGGCATGTACAGGCGAACGTCGGATATGTGAGCAAAGTGCACGCACTTTGAGGAGCAGGTCGGAGAACCCAGGATAAGTTTTCAATAAGCACTGCACCACCAGGTTTAAGGTGTGAGCCAGGCAAGGAATGTGTTTCAGTTGGGAAAGGGAGATGGCAGCCATGAAATTCCTTCCGTTATCACTCACTACCTTGCCTGCCTCAAGATCTACTGTGCCCAGCCACGACTGCGTTTCTTGTTGCAAGAACTCGGATAGAACTTCCGCGGTGTGTCTGTTGTCGCCCAAACACTTCATAGCCAATACAGCCTGCTGACGCTTGGCAGTAGCTGGCCCATAATGGGACAACTGGTGTGCAACAGTGTCATCTGCCGATGGAGTGGTTGGCAGACTGCGTTCTGTGGAAGAGCTGTAGCTTCTGCAGGAGGACGAGGAGGAGGAGGAGGAGGGGGTGCGAACGCCTACAGCCAACTGTTTCCTAGACCGTGGGCTAGGCACAACTGTCCCTAAATTGATGTCGCCTGTGGACCCTGCATCCACCACATTCACCCAGTGTGCCGTGATGGACACATAACGTCCCTGGCCATGCCTACTGGTCCATGCATCTGTAGTCAGGTGCACCTTTGTACTCACAGATTGCCTGAGTGCATGGACGATGCGCTGTTTAACATGCTGGTGCAGGGCTGGGATGGCTTTTCTGGAAAAAAAGTGTCGACTGGGTAGCTTGTATCGTGGTTCAGCGTACTCCATCAGGGCTTTGAAAGCTTCGCTTTCAACTAACCGGTAGGGCATCATCTCTAACGAGATTAGTCTAGCTATGTGGGCGTTAAAACCCTGTGTACGCGGATGCGAGGATAAGTACTTCCTTTTTCTAACCAGAGTCTCATGTAGGGTGAGCTGGACTGGAGAGCTGGAGATCGTGGAACTTTCGGGTGTGCCGGTGTACATGGCAGACTGAGAGACGGTTGGAGACGGTATTGTTTCCGCCGGTGCCCTAGATGCAATATTTCCTCCTACAAAACTGGTGGTTCCCTGACCCTGACTGCTTTTGGCTGGCAAAGAAACCTGCACAGATACTGCCGGTGGTGCGGAAAATGGTGGCCTTACAGTGACGGAAGGGATGTTGCGTTGCTGACTAGCTTCATTGGCCGAGGGTGCTACAACCTTAAGGGACGTTTGGTAGTTAGTCCAGGCTTGAAAATGCATGGTGGTTAAGTGTCTATGCATGCAACTAGTATTTAGACTTTTCAGATTCTGACCTCTGCTTAAGCTAGTTGAACATTTTTGACAGATGACTTTGCGCTGATCAGTTGGATGTTGTTTAAAAAAATGCCAGACTGCACTCTTCCTAGACTCGGATCCCTTTTCAGGGATTGCAGACTGAGCTTTAACCGGATGGCCACGCTGTCCTCCAACAGGTTTTGGCTTTGACACGCGTTTTGGGCCAGATACGGGCCCGGCAGATGGAACCTGTTGCGATGTTGATGCCTGCTGCGGCCCCTCCTCCACCTCCGCTTCTGAACTACTGCCGCCTGCACCCTGTTCCCCCAATGGCTGCCAATCGGGGTCAATAACTGGGTCATCTATTACCTCCTCTTCGAGCTCGTGTGCAACTTCGTCTGTGTCACTGTGTCGGTCGGTGGTATAGCGTTCGTGGCGGGGCAACATAGTCTCATCAGGGTCTGATTGTGGATCTGTACCCTGAGAGGGCAATGTGGTGGTCTGAGTCAAAGGAGCAGCATAGTACTCTGGCTGTGGCTGTGCATCAGTGCACTCCATGTCAGAATATACTTGTAATGGGCATGGCCTGTTAAATGTTTCACTTTCTAAGCCAGGGACGGTATGTGTAAAGAGCTCTATGGAGTGACCCGTTGTGTCGCCTGCTGCATCCTTCTCTCTTGTTGTAGTTTTTGCTGAGGAGGACAAGGAAGCGACTTGTCCCTGACCGTGAACATCCACAAGCGACGCGCTGCTTTTACATTTACCAGTTTCGGAAGAGGAGGCAAAAGAGCTAGAGGCTGAGTCTGCAATGTAAGCCAAAACTTGCTGTTGCTGCTCCGCCTTTAAAAGCGGTTTTCCTACTCCCAGAAAAGAGAGCGTTCGAGGCCTTGTGTAGCCTGACGACGAAACTGGCTCCACAGCTCCAGACTTAGGTGGAATATTTTTATCCCCACGACCACCTGATGCTCCACTACCACTACCATCATTACCAGCTGACAATGAACGCCCACGACGACCTCTTGCACCAGACTTCCTCATTGTTTTAAAATCTTAACCAAAGTAACTTTATTTGTTGCTGTCAAACAACTTACACGGTGAGCTATAACTTCAGTATGATTTCAATATCCCTTAACAGGTTGGTGAGACCACAAGGAAAATCAGGCACAATGTTACACACTCTGTTTTCTGTGGCACAAAATCACAGAGATGACACACACGCAGGACTGTCACTCAAGCACTAATGTCAATATTAATCTCCCACCTAATTTATTTATTTTTTTTTTTCAGGGAGACTTTAGAAACCAAATAATATTAAAAAACCCAAAAAAATAAATAGCCTTTCTATGGCCCACTGAATGAGAGAGAGAGGTGGCACACCCAGGAGTCAAGACTGGCACACAAGCTGAAAGGGCAATATTACTCTCCCACTGTTTTTTTAAGTTTTTTTTTTTTTATTTTCAGGGAGACTTTAGAAACCAAATAATATTAAAAAAACCAAAAAAATAAATAGCCTTTCTATGGCCCACTGAATGAGAGAGAGAGGTGGCACACCCAGGAGTCAAGACTGGCACACAAGCTGAAAGGGCAATATTACTCTCCCACTGTTTTTTTATGTATTTTTTGTTTTTTAAGGGAGACTTTAGAAACCCAATAATATTTTAAAAAAAAAATAAATAGGCTTTCTATGGCCCACTGAATGAGAGAGGTGGCACACCCAGGAGTCAAGACTGGCACACAAGCTGAAAGGGCAATATTACTCTCCCACTGTTTTTTTTTTTTTTTTCAGGGAGACTTTAGAAACCAAATAATAAGAAAAAAAATAAATAAATAAATAGGCTTTCTATAGCCCACTGAATGAGAGATAGCACACACAGCAGTGGCACACAAGCCCTGACTGAGGCCAATATTTTTCTCCCACTGATTGATGTAGTGTTTTTGTGTTGAGGTAGATTTTAGAACACAAATCAAGGAAAAAACAAAAATGCTTTCTATGGCCCACTGAATGAGAGAGGTGGCACACCCAGGAGTCAAGACTGGCACACAAGCTGAAAGGGCAATATTACTCTCCCACTGTTTTTTTATGTATTTTTTGTTTTTTAAGGGAGACTTTAGAAACCCAATAATATTTAAAAAAAAAAAATAAATAGGCTTTCTATGGCCCACTGAATGAGAGAGGTGGCACACCCAGGAGTCAAGACTGGCACACAAGCTGAAAGGGCAATATTACTCTCCCACTGTTTTTTTATGTTTTTTTTTTTTTCAGGGAGACTTTAGAAACCAAATAATATTAAAAAAACCAAAAAAATAAATAGGCTTTCTATGGCCCACTGAATGAGAGAGAGGTGGCACACCCAGGAGTCAAGACTGGCACACAAGCTGAAAGGGCAATATTACTCTCCCACTGTTTTTTTTTTTTTTTTTTTTTCAGGGAGACTTTAGAAACCAAATAATAAGAAAAAAAATAAATAAATAAATAGGCTTTCTATAGCCCACTGAATGAGAGATAGCACACACAGCAGTGGCACACAAGCCCTGACTGAGGCCAATATTTTTCTACCACTGATTGATGTAGTGTTTTTGTGTTGAGGTAGATTTTAGAACACAAATCAAGGAAAAAAAAAAAAATGCTTTCTATGGCCCACTGAATGAGAGAGGTGGCACACCCAGGAGTCAAGACTGGCACACAAGCTGAAAGGGCAATATTACTCTCCCACTGTTTTTTTATGTATTTTTTGTTTTTTAAGGGAGACTTTAGAAACCCAATAATATTTAAAAAAAAAATAAATAGGCTTTCTATGGCCCACTGAATGAGAGAGGTGGCACACCCAGGAGTCAAGACTGGCACACAAGCTGAAAGGGCAATATTACTCTCCCACTGTTTTTTTATGTTTTTTTTTTTTTCAGGGAGACTTTAGAAACCAAATAATATTAAAAAAACCAAAAAAATAAATAGGCTTTCTATGGCCCACTGAATGAGAGAGAGGTGGCACACCCAGGAGTCAAGACTGGCACACAAGCTGAAAGGGCAATATTACTCTCCCACTGTTTTTTTTTTTTTTTTTTTTTCAGGGAGACTTTAGAAACCAAATAATAAGAAAAAAAATAAATAAATAAATAGGCTTTCTATAGCCCACTGAATGAGAGATAGCACACACAGCAGTGGCACACAAGCCCTGACTGAGGCCAATATTTTTCTACCACTGATTGATGTAGTGTTTTTGTGTTGAGGTAGATTTTAGAACACAAATCAAGGAAAAAAAAAAAATGCTTTCTATGGCCCACTGAATGAGAGAGGTGGCACACCCAGGAGTCAAGACTGGCACACAAGCTGAAAGGGCAATATTACTCTCCCACTGTTTTTTTATGTTTTTTTTTTTTCAGGGAGACTTTAGAAACCAAATAATATTAAAAAAACCAAAAAAATAAATAGGCTTTCTATGGCCCACTGAATGAGAGAGAGGTGGCACACCCAGGAGTCAAGACTGGCACACAAGCTGAAAGGGCAATATTACTCTCCCACTGTTTTTTTATTATTTTTTTTTTTCAGGGAGACTTTAGAAACCAAATAATAAGAAAAAAAATAAATAAATAAATAGGCTTTCTATAGCCCACTGAATGAGAGATAGCACACACAGCAGTGGCACACAAGCCCTGACTGAGGCCAATATTTTTCTCCCACTGATTGATGTAGTGTTTTTGTGTTGAGGTAGATTTTAGAACACAAATCAAGGAAAAAAAAAAATGCTTTCTATGGCCCACTGAATGAGAGAGGTGGCACACCCAGGAGTCAAGACTGGCACACAAGCTGAAAGGGCAATATTACTCTCCCACTGTTTTTTTATGTATTTTTTGTTTTTTAAGGGAGACTTTAGAAACCCAATAATATTTAAAAAAATAAATAAATAGGCTTTCTATGGCCCACTGAATGAGAGAGGTGGCACACCCAGGAGTCAAGACTGGCACACAAGCTGAAAGGGCAATATTACTCTCCCACTGTTTTTTTATGTTTTTTTTTTTTCAGGGAGACTTTAGAAACCAAATAATATTAAAAAAACCAAAAAAATAAATAGGCTTTCTATGGCCCACTGAATGAGAGATAGCACACACAGCAGTGGCACACAAGCCCTGACTGAGGCCAATATTTTTCTACCACTGATTGATGTAGTGTTTTTGTGTTGATGTAGAATTTAGAACACAAATCACGGAAAAAATAAATAGGCTTTCTATGGCCCACTCAGTGAGAGATGGCACACACAGGGATGGCACTGTAGCAGAAATGCCAATCTTAATCTCCCACAAAAAAAAAAAAAAAAAAAAAAACAGGGACTGTCCTACAATTACTATCTCCCTGCAGTAATCTAAGCCAGGTATGGCAGGCAGCAATAGGAGTGGACTGATGCACAAATTAAATAAAAAGTGTGGACAAACAAAAAAGATAGCTGTGCAGAAAGGAACAAGAGGATATGTGCTTTGAAAAAAGCAGTTGGTTTCCACAGTGGCGTACACACAGCAATACAGCTATCACGGAGCCTTCTAGGGCAGCCCAATGAGCTACAGCGCTGAGGAAAAAAAAAAAAAAAAAATAGCTTCCACTGTTCCTGCACACCGAAGGTGGTGTTGGACAGTGGAAATCGCTACAGCACAAGCGGTTTGGTGGTTAGTGGACCCTGCCTAACGCTCTCCCTGCTTCTGACGAAGCGGCAGCAACCTCTCCCTAAGCTCAGATCAGCAGCAGTAAGATGGCGGTCGGCGGGAACGCCCCTTTATAGCCCCTGTGACGCCGCAGACAGCAAGCCAATCACTGCAATGCCCTTCTCTAAGATGGTGGGGACCAGGATCTATGTCATCACGCTGCCCACACTCTGCGTTCACCTTCATTGGCTGAGAAATGGCGCTTTTCGCGTCATTGAAACGCGACTTTGGCGCGAAAGTCGCGTACCGCATGGCCGACAAGCACAGGGGTCGGATCGGGTTTCATGAGACGCCGACTTAGCCAAAAGTCGGCGACTTTTGAAAATGATCGACCCGTTTCGCTCAACCCTAGTGATCACAGCAGGACGCCTGTGAATCACAGGGAAAATAAAAGTAAGCATGGACCTGATCAAGCTATTTGGCGCCTAGGCATTGTTCAGGAAAAGCCGGTATGGGCTTTTATTTTTTAAACGGACTGCAAGAAGGAAGTGGGGCTGGTCCGTTTCCTCCAGGCCGGGTCTTTCAAGTGGCCTATGGCCACAGATTACAGTTTGAGAGAAAAACCCTGCAGGAAGGGTTTGCGTGTGTCGGTTTTGGTCTTCCATGCAGGCAGACAGTAGGCTCTGCAGAGCTCAATGGTGTGGGGCAACTCAGAGCCAAGCGGAGCAAAAGGCCTGACACCCCCAGCGTACATGGCGGTGCAGTTACCCACGACTGGGTGCAATGGCGGTGCCATCCGGAGGATCTGATTTATTTCTTTTGTTTGTGAGTACGCTGTTTTATTAAAAGAGACTTTACTTTGAAGTTTTTCTGGGTCACCGCCTCATCCCTGCACAGTGTGGACACCGCTGCACTACACACACATACAATTGTCCGCATTGCTACACATGACAGAGAAATATAGAAAAACCCCTTATCCAACTCATCCATGGAGTGTGGGCTCCAACAATACTACCAGCTACAATTCTGATAATAAGAAACTCTACTCTAGGGATCCAAGGTTAACACCAGACAATTGATTGTAAATGTATCAGTCTGAATCCAGAAAGGCGACATTGGTCATCTCATGTACAGGGTGGGCCATGTATATGGATACACCTAAATAAAATGGGAATGGTTGGTGATATCAACTTCCTGTTTGTGGCACATTAGTATATGGGAGGGGGAAAACTTTTCAAGATGAGTGGTGACAATGGTGGCCATTTTAAGGTTGGCCATTTTGGATCCAATTTTATTTTTTCCAATGGGAAGAGGGTCATGTGACACATCAACCTTATTGAGAATTTCACAAGAAAAACAATGGTGTGCTTGATTTTAATGTAACTTTATTCTTTCATGAGTTATTTACAAGTTTCTCTTTGTTTACAGCCATTGACATGTCGCAGAGGTTAACATGTCAGGAGCGGATAGAAAATTGTGTTGATGTCTTGTGAACGCAGTACCCGGGTCATTGCAGCCGATTTCAATGCAAGACACCCTGTCAAGAAAATTGTCATCATTCCCATGTTATTTAGGTGTATCCATATAATTGGCCCACCCAAAAAAGTTTGCCTCATCACTGAACATAATGTTCTGTGTAAACTGATGGTCCTGTTCCAATTTTTGTTTTGCCCATTCTGCAAATTTAGCGTGCCAATCTGGCATCAGTCGAACATCCCTTTGGCGGATATTAGCTTCTCACAAATGGCTCCCTTACAAAATCCAGCTGCTGCAGCATCTCAACGCGGATGACCCAGCTCAGTGCTCTGAAAAGTTTTCCTCCTCCCATATACTAATGTGCCACAAACAGGAAGTTGAGACCACAAACAGGAAGTTGAGATCACCAACCATTCCCATTTTATTTAGGTGTATCCATATAGGTGTATCCATATACATGGCCCACCCTGTATAATGTTGATATCAGCTGTCTAGAACTACTACGGCTGGGCAGATCCACCATAAATAAGTCATAGTGCAGCAGCAAGTTCTGTACAGCCAGCAATTACCAGTGACAGATTTATGCCACTTATGAAGAGACACAAGGACCTTATGAACTTCTTGCCTAGTTCTGTCTCGCAGTCTTTATGGTATGTATGGACTTGTTGAGGAACATTGGGAGAGAAGTGAGTTCCGTTGCTTTAGATGCTCATAGAACAAGATGGCTGAGGTAAAGTCATGGCTAAAAGGTTTGAGACCAACGCAAATGTAGTTTTTTTTCAAAGTTTGCTGCATCAGCGTGTTTTTACCTTTTAGTCAGCTATTTCTATGTTTACTGAAATGCATGACTTAGGAGAAGAGGTGTTCATATGAGAAGGAGTTTTGGAGGAGTTATCTGTGACTGTTGTGTGGTTTGTAAGTGTGATAATTCCCTTCCTTCTCCTTCTTTGGTTTTTCCCCTGTCCTCCACTCCCTGGTGCATTCCTCTGTTATATGTGAGTGAATTTTTGTATGTCTGCTATTTTCAGTTACCCTTGCTTGTGATGCCTTGTTCATTGGGTTGGTGTCCTGCAGTGCACAGTAGCGCCTCTCTTCCCTGGGTGGTGGAAGAGAACAGATGGAGAGCTAATTCAGGAGATAAGGCAAGAGTGGCAGCCCCAGCATCTTCACATTCAGAAGTATCCCGGGGAATAGAGCGAGCTATGGCACCCCTTTGTGGTAGGGACAGGGAAGAAGCCCCAGGTCCCATGTCACCCAACAGCTAATTCGTGACAGGGACATTGGCTCCATCATGCTGGGAAAAACATTGTTCATCACCAAATCACTCCTGGACAGTTGGTAGAAGTTGCTCTTGTTGGATGTTTAAATGCCATTCATTATTCATGATGATTTCTTAGGCAAAATTGTGAATGAGCCCTCTCCATGGATAAAAATCCCCTACGCATCTCAAGATGCTTTACTGTTGACAGACACAGGACTCATGGTAGCGCTCAGTTTTCCTTCTCCAAACATATTTAGAATTGAGAGTCCTTAGTGGTTGATACCTTTTAATGGCTAACTGAAAAGATGGTAACAAATTGCAAGCTTTCGAGACTACTTCAGTCCCTTCATCAGGCATAGACTGATAGAAATTCCGAAGAATCACATATTTATGCACAACACAGCACAGAAAAATGCCATACGGCCATACGTAGATAAGACAGGTGACGTGAAGCATAACTACAGCAGATAAACAGTTATGTCTATAAATATTGGAACAGTTCATAGATAAGTAGTGTAAATGTTTTATTGTCCTCTGATTGGGGTCTGGTTCTATTCTATGTTATGATGCCCCCAAGGAGCAAATTCCTTAACTGATGTAAAAAGACATAAATCCATGCAACACGAGATATATATCTTTCCTTCTCCAAACAATCATTCTTCCAGATATCCCAAACAGTCTGAAGGGGGCTTCATCAGACAAAACAACTTTACACAAGTCTTCTGCAGTCCAATCCCTGTACTTGCTGCAGAATGTCAGTCTGCCCTTGATGTTTTTCTTGGAGATAATTGACTTCTTTGCTGCCTTTCTTGACCTAGAACATCCTACCCTCACTGACACCAGCTAGTTACCATTCATTGAGAAAGTTTTGCACTGGTACTAAACTAACACCATAGCTGAATTCTCTATAGGAGATGGTCCTGGCACTTTCTGGTCTTTCTTAGGTGCCTGGATGTACAATAACAAATTGTATTGTGGTACCATGTTAGCTAGAAAAATCGATGTGAATCGCAGAAAAATATTCACAGCAATTAGGTGCCTGGAGAGTTTCATCACATCAATTAAACCTCACTTTGAAGTTCTTGATGATCAGATAGGGTAAATCTAACAAGCATCTATGTCCTTAAAGCTGTTTTGATGTAAACCAATGATAACTGTACGTTTTTTCTTGGCGGTAACTATGGATAACCCTTTTACTTCCCCGAAGGTGGTTTGCATGTTAATGACCGGGCCAATTTTTACAATTCTGACCACTGTCACTTTATGAGGTAATAACTCTGGAACGCTTCAACGGATCCTGGTGATTCTGAGATTTTTTGTGACATATTGTACTTCAAGATAGTGGTAAAATTTCTTTGATATGACTTGCAATTATTCGTGAAAAAAAAAACAGAAATTTGTCAGAAATGTAGAAAATTTTGCAATTTTCCAACTTTGGATTTTCATGCCTTTAAATCACAGACATATGTCACACAAAATACTTAATAAGTAATATTTCCTACATTTCCTACACTGCACATGATCAGCAAGTTTCCTATGACCCGAACGTCGTCATGATGACATGGGTCACCATGGCAACGATCGGGACCCCGTGTCCCACAGTGGGGTCGGCGATCCAAAGGCAGAGGGCCTGTCAGCCTTCTTCTGGCTCCCGGCATGCTGTGATTGGGTTCGATTGCAGCATTTCGGGGGTTAAAGTGCTGGGAGCGGTGCATGACTGCTCCTTGCACTTAGTGCCGGGTGTCAGCTGTCAAAATCAGCTGACACCTGGCAGCGATCACACACACCACCAGTGTGCGATCGAAATGACGTATTAATCCGTCCCTGGTCAAATAGACCCAGGGCACATGGACGGATTATTACATCAGATGTCAGAAAGGGGTTAACTTTTAACTAAAGAAGACAATGATTTCAAGCACCTGCTCCCTTTTTATAATTCAATCAGCATGTCAGTGGTATCAGCTGTCTTGTCCTCGTTAACACTTTCTCCTAAGCTAAGGCCGGGGTCACACTAGCGAGTTTTACGGACGTATGAGAGGTGCAGAAAATACGGATTGCATACGGTACAATGATTCTCTATGGCCCACCTCCTATCTTATTTTACTGATCCGTATTATACGGTCTTGTACGGCCGTAGAAAATCGCAGCATGCTGCGTTTGTCACCGTATTGCACAAAAAAATCGCCAATGAAAGTCTATGGGGGCGAGAAAAATACGGATTACACACGGACCGTGCGTGTGACTTGTGAGAAATATGCAGCGGTGTTCTCTAGAAAAGCCGGCAATTCAGTGCGGTGTACAGTAAAATCACACTGACAGAATAGAATAGAATAGGTAGAATAAATGTCTACACATAGGATAGGTATATATATATATATATATATATATATATATACACTCACCGGCCACTTTATTAGGTACACCATGCTAGTAACGGGTTGGACCCCCTTTTGCCTTCAGAACTGCCTCAATTCTTCGTGGCATAGATTCAACAAGGTGCTGGAAGCATTCCTCAGAGATTTTGGTCCATATTGACATGATGGCATCACACAGTTGCCGCAGATTTGTCGGCTGCACATCCCAAAGATGCTCCATACAAGGCAGGATGGATCCATGCTTTCATGTTGTTTACGCCAAATTCTGACCCTACCATCCGAATGTCGCAGCAGAAATCGAGACTCATCAGACCAAGCAACGTTTTTCCAATCTTCTACTGTCCAATTTCGATGAGCTTGTACAAATTGTAGCCTCAGTTTCCTGTTCTTAGCTGAAAGGAGTGGTACCCGGTGTGGTCTTCTGCTGCTGTAGCCCATCTGCCTCAAAGTTCGACGCACTGTGCGTTCAGAGATGCTCTTAGGCCTACCTTGGTTGTAACGGGTGGCGATTTGAGTCACTGTTGCCTTTCTATCAGCTCGAACCAGTCTGCCCATTCTCCTCTGACCTCTGGCATCAACAAGGCATTTCCGCCCACAGAACTGCCGCTCACTGGATTTTTTTTATTTTTCGGACCATTCTCTGTAAACCCTAGAGATGGTTGTGCGTGAAAATCCCAGTAGATCAGCAGTTTCTGAAATACTCAGACCAGCCCTTCTGGCACCAACAACCATGCCACGTTCAAAGGCACTCAAATCACCTTTCTTCCCCATACTGATGCTCGGTTTGAACTGCAGGAGATTGTCTTGACCATGTCTACATGCCTAAATGCACTGAGTTGCCGCCATGTGATTGGCTGATTAGAAATTAAGTGTTAACAAGAAGTTGGACAGGTGTACCTAATAAAGTGGCCGGTGAGTGTATATATATATATATATATATATATATATATATATATATATATATGTCAGTGAGACACATATATATATATTTATTTATATTTACTTCAGCGCGATATAGCAGAAAAGCCGGTATTTCAATTGCCGGCTTTTCATTTCTCCTTCCCAAACCCGACATGATATGAGACATGGTTTACATACAGTAAACCATCTCATATCCCTTTTTTTTTTGCATATTCCACACTACTAATGTTAGTAGTGTGTATGTGCAAAATTTGGGCGCTGTAGCTGTTAAAAGATACCTTGAGTCGCGGTGATGCGCCCCCTGCTGGATGTCTTCATGAACTCGAGCCTGGGAAAAGTTCCCACGCTCGAGTTCATATGAAGATATCCAGCAGAGGGCGCATCACCGTGACTCAAGGTAACTACAGGTCACCCTGCTTTCCATTCATTCCAAGGGGTTTTACAGGCACGAGCACTGAATTAGCAGAGCTCCTGGCTGTAAAATGATTTAACCCCTTCAGATGGATTTACATCGTGGGACGTGACCAGAACGCCGGAAGGTATGGGATATTGTTGATTTTTTATTTTTCCTTTTTTATAGAATGAGGGTCTTCAGGTGGATTAAGAGTCTAATAAAATATTACAACACCCTGTGTCTTTATTTCATTAAAGTACTTTGTAATAATGTGTGTGTGTTTTCTTAACCATTTCATACTATTGTATTAATAATGGATAGGTGTCATAATTGACGCCTCTCCATTATTAATCTGGCTTAATGTCACCTTACAATAGCAAGGTGACAGTAACCCTTCATTACCCCATATCCCACAGCTACACGGGAGTGGGAAGAGAGTGGCCAAGTGCCAGAATAGGCGCATCTTCCAGATGCGCCTTTTCTGGGGTGGCTGGGGGCAGATGTTTGTAGCCAGGGGGGCCAATAACCATGGACCCTCTCTAGGCTATTAATATCTGCCCTCAGTCACTGGCTTTACCGCTCCGGCGGAGAAAATTGCACGGGAGCACACGCCAATTTTTTCCGCCATTTAACCCTTTATTTTAACAGCTACAGCGCCCAAATTTTGCACATACACACTTCTTACATTAGTATTGTGGAATATGCAAAAAAAAAAAGGGATATGAGATGGTTTACTGTATGTAAACCATGTCTCATATCATGTCGGGTTTGGGAAGGAGAAATGAAAAGCCGGCAATTGAATTACCGGCTTTTCTGCTATATCGCGCTGAATTAAATATAAATACAGTATATATCTATAATATAATGCTGGGAGCGTCACTCTGTCCGAAGCCTTTATAGACTGCGCAAGCGCAAGCACATTACAACAGAATGGGGGCGCGGGATGGGAGCAGCACATGACAGAATGATTGCGCATGATGGGAGCAGCACATGACAGAATGGGGGCGCACACATGACAGGATGGGGCGCAGGATGGGAGCACATGATAGGATGGGGGTGCAGGATGGAGCAGCACATGATAGGATGGGGGCGCAGGATGGAGCAGCACATGACCGGATGGGGGCGCAGGATGGAGCAGCACATGACAGGATGGGAGAACAAGATGGGAGCAGCACATACCAGGATGGAGACCATATACCAATATAAATGCTCGCCACCCAGGCGTAGAACCGGTTCAATAGCTAGTATATATATATATATATATATATGTGTGTGTCTCAATGACATACATACACTGTACATATATACTGTATATATGTTTTAACGAACATTTGAGAGAGAAAGATGGGAGCAACATATGGCAGAATGGAAACATGGAACAAGCAGAATGGGTGCAGCACATTACAACAGAATGGGGGCACAGGATGGGAGCAGCACATGACAGAATGGGGGCACACACATGACAGGATGGGGGTGTAGGATGGAGCAGCATATGACAGGATGGGGGCACAGATGGGAGCACGACAGGATGGGGACGCAGGATGGAGCAGCACATGATAGGATGGGGGCGCAGGATGGAGCAGCACATGACAGGATGGGGGCCCAGGATGGAGCAGCACATGACAGGATGGGAGAACAAGATGGGAGCAGCACATACCAGGATGGAGACCATATACCAATATAAATGCTCGCCACCAGGGCGTAGAACGGGTTCAATAGCTAGTATATATATATATATGTGTGTCTCAATGACATATATACAGTGGGGCAAAAAAGTATTTAGTCAGTCAGCAATAGTGCAAGTTCCACCACTTAAAAAGATGAGAGGCATCTGTAATTTACATCATAGGTAGACCTCAACTATGGGAGACAAACTGAGAAAAAAAAATACAGAAAATCACATTGTCTGTTTTTTTATCATTTTATTTGCATATTCTGGTGGAAAATAAGTATTTGGTCAGAAACAAAATTTCATCTCAATACTTTGTAATACATCCTTTGTTGGCAATGACAGAGGTCAAACGTTTTCTGTAAGTCTTCACAAGGTTGCCACACACTGTTGTTGGTATGTTGGCCCATTCCTCCATGCAGATCTCCTCTAGAGCAGTGATGTTTTTGGCTTTTCGCTTGGCAACACGGACTTTCAACTCCCTCCAAAGGTTTTCTATAGGGTTGAGATCTGGAGACTGGCTAGGCCACTCCAGGACCTTGAAATGCTTCTTACGAAGCCACTCCTTTGTTGCCCTGGTGGTGTGCTTTGGATCATTGTCATGTTGAAAGACCCAGCCACGTTTCATCTTCAATGCCCTTGCTGATGGAAGGAGGTTTGCACTCAAAATCTCACGATACATGGCCCCATTCATTCTTTCATGTACCTGGATCAGTCGTCCTGGCCCCTTTGCAGAGAAACAGCCCCAAAGCATGATGTTTCCACCACCATGCTTTACAGTAGGTATGGTGTTTGATGGATGCAACTCAGTATTCTCTTTCCTCCAAACACGACAAGTTGTGTTTCTACCAAACAGTTCCAGTTTGGTTTCATCAGACCATAGGACATTCTCCCAAAACTCCTCTGGATCATCCAAATGCTCTCTAGCAAACTTCAGACGGGCCCGGACATGTACTGGCTTAAGCAGTGGGACACGTCTGGCACTGCAGGATCTGAGTCCATGGTGGCGTAGTGTGTTACTTATGGTAGGCCTTGTTACATTGGTCCCAGCTCTCTGCAGTTCATTCACTAGGTCCCCCCGCGTGGTTCTGGGATTTTTGCTCACCGTTCTTGTGATCATTCTGACCCCACGGGGTGGGATTTTGCGTGGAGCCCCAGATCGAGGGAGATTTTCAGTGGTCTTGAATGTCTTCCATTTTCTAATTATTGCTCCCACTGTTGATTTCTTCACTCCAAGCTGGTTGGCTATTGCAGATTCAGTCTTCCCAGCCTGGTGCAGGGCTACAATTTTGTTTCTGGTGTCCTTTGACAGCTCTTTGGTCTTCACCATAGTGGAGTTTGGAGTCAGACTGTTTGAGGGTGTGCACAGGTGTCTTTTTATACTGATAACAAGTTTAAACAGGTGCCATTACTACAGGTAATGAGTGGAGGAAAGCCAGAAATCTTGATTGTTTGTTTCTGACCAAATACTTATTTTCCACCAGAATGTGCAAATAAAATGATAAAAAAACAGACAATGTGATTTTCTGTATTTTTTTTTCTCAGTTTGTCTCCCATAGTTGAGGTCTACCTATGATGTAAATTACAGACGCCTCTCATCTTTTTAAGTGGTGGAACTTGCACTATTGCTGACTGACTAAATACTTTTTTGCCCCACTGTATACATACACTCACCGGCCACTTTATTAGGTACACCATGCTAGTAACGGGTTGGACCCCCTTTTGCCTTCAGAACTGCCTCAATTCTTCGTGGCATAGATTCAACAAGGTGCTGGAAGCATTCCTCAGAGATTTTGGTCCATATTGACATGATGGCATCACACAGTTGCCGCAGATTTGTCGGCTGCACATCCCAAAGATGCTCCATACAAGGCAGGATGGATCCATGCTTTCATGTTGTTTACGCCAAATTCTGACCCTACCATCCGAATGTCGCAGCAGAAATCGAGACTCATCAGACCAAGCAACGTTTTTCCAATCTTCTACTGTCCAATTTCGATGAGCTTGTACAAATTGTAGCCTCAGTTTCCTGTTCTTAGCTGAAAGGAGTGGTACCCGGTGTGGGCTTCTGCTGCTGTAGCCCATCTGCCTCAAAGTTCGACGCACTGTGCGTTCAGAGATGCTCTTAGGCCTACCTTGGTTGTAACGGGTGGCGATTTGAGTCACTGTTGCCTTTCTATCAGCTCGAACCAGTCTGCCCATTCTCCTCTGACCTCTGGCATCAACAAGGCATTTCCGCCCACAGAACTGCCGCTCACTGGATTTTTTTTCTTTTTCGGACCATTCTCTGTAAACCCTAGAGATGGTTGTGCGTGAAAATCCCAGTAGATCAGCAGTTTCTGAAATACTCAGACCAGCCCTTCTGGCACCAACAACCATGCCACGTTCAAAGGCACTCAAATCACCTTTCTTCCCCATACTGATGCTCGGTTTGAACTGCAGGAGATTGTCTTGACCATGTCTACATGCCTAAATGCACTGCGTTGCCGCCATGTGATTGGCTGATTAGAAATTAAGTGTTAACAAGAAGTTGGACAGGTGTACCTAATAAAGTGGCCGGTGAGTGTATACAGTACTGTATATATGTTTTAACGAACATTTGAGCCCATAAATCTATTAGATGTTGGTTTTGCAAGCCTGCGAGAAAATCTCACAGTACGGATGCCATACGGATTACATACGGAGGAACACATGCGCAAAATACGCTGCCACACCCTGCCTACGGATGACATACGGATCACTATTTTTGGAACATTTCTGCGTATTACGGCCATAAAAAATAGACCGTATTTTCATACGCTGAGTGTGACGCCGGCCTAAAGAGAAGGTCACTGAAATTATGTAAGCAGGTCATTTTATGGCAAGGCAGAAAATCCGTGGTAATGCTTTTTTTTGTACGTTTGCTTACGTCCATGCTTATTCTTTAATGTGGTATAAATGGGGCACACTTGATGGTATATGATTCTTGCACAATCCATGATACATTCTTTTATAAATGTTCGCTTTATGTACATAAGTGAGCCCATTGAATCATGCGTCTACAAAGAGTGAACATCTATGATTCTATCTATCTATCTATCTATCTATCTATCTATCTATCTATCTATCTATCTATCTATCTATATCTATCTATCTATCTATCTATCTATCTATCTATCTATCTATCTATCTATCTATCTATCTATCTATCTATCTATCTATGTCTGTCTATCTTTCTATCTATCATCCATCATTCTGAGGACACAAAGCCCCAGCATTTTCACTCCTCAGCTAGTCAGCCGTTCACACATTCTCGCCTATGATGCATTTTTGTATTCTCATTAACTTCTTTAGTCCCCCTCCCTTACAGAATCTTCTTTCTCCTTCCTGAGATGTAATGTCACATTTTAATGCTTCTGATTATATAACTGACCTATTCCACTGCCTCCTCTTGAGAGGATAATGCTTTTATCTTCCTGTTGCCTTGATTAATTGAGCTCACTGTACAGTGCAGGATTTATGCAAACACCCAGCGTTGCGGTAAGAAACCCTCAATCCGCGCATTGGTAATGTGCCACACTCTTCAGGAAGGACGAGGGACTCCATAACCTTTTGTGTTTCACAGAAAATGGAGAAAATATAGATTTATAGAAAGGATGACATTATGTGCAAATATCTGATTGCTTAAATTACATTTATTTTTGTTGCGGCAGTATGCATAGACTGCAATGTCAGTACTGACCTTGCATCTCCTGGTGCAAATTAATAGGCTCATGCATCCCTAAACAGCTGCTACTTCAGGTCAGAGGAGCGGCGGTTAATCCAGATATTGCAGCATGTTTATTTTCCATGAAACACGGACATCTGACTAGCGGCAGATGCAGACGACCTTATATTCTCTCATCCAAGAGCATTGGGTCGATTTTGATAATCACACTCTGATCCGAGTTTGAAAAGTGTGTTATCATAGTGTGATCTGATTCTCTCAGATGAAAAGTAGATGGAGAAAATTTTTTTACATCTTCTCCGTTCTGTCAGTGCACAGAAATAAAGACCACATTCAGATGTCATCCAAGTGCAGCCTGATGGATTCCACAGACTCATTAACTTGCATGTTCAAGCAGGGCTGGATTAAGGCAAAGTGGGGCCCTAGGTAAAAGTTTAAAATGGGGCCCTAAATACTAACATATTGCACATCACACAGAAGCATTTCTGTTGTATTTACATGTGCTGAGTTCAGGCCACTAAACGAGTGTGATCGACAATATTGAAGTCGTTCGACGCTCGTTTCCCGGCTTCTTTACACCAACTGAGAAAGAATGATGGGAACAGAACAATCACTATTAGATCAATATCTCCCCATACAGTATCATGTTATAAGTAGCACATCTATAGTTTACACCGGCGATGTGCTGCTGAGAACGATGATTTTTGTTTCGGCATAAACAATCCAATCACTTGATGAATATGCAGCATTTTGCTTGTTTAGTATAATACACCCCATAGTCCTCCACAGAGTATAAAGTGCACCACAGTCCTCCATATTGTAAAATGCAAACACCATAGTCCTCCATATAATGTGCCCCATAGTCCTCCATATAGTATAACACACTCCCCATAGTCTTCCATATAGTATAATACACTCCCCATAGTCCTCAATATAGTATAATACACTCCCTATAGTCCTCCATATATTAAAATACACTCCTCAGTCCTCCATATAGTATTATACACTACCCATAGTCCTCCATATAGTATAATACACTCCTCAGTCCTCCATATAGTATAATACACTCCTCATAGTTCTCCATATATTAAAATACACTGCTCAGTCCTCCATATAGTATAATACTTGCCTCATCGTGCTCCATATAGTATTATACACTCCCCATAGTCATCCATATAGTATAATACACTCCTCCATCCTTTATACTTTATAATACACTACTCAGTCCTTCATATAGTATAATGTGCCCCATAGTCCTCCATATAGTATAGTACAGTACACTCCCCATAGTCCTTCATATAGTATAATACATTGCCCATAGTCCTCAATATAGTATAATACACTCCCAATAGTCCTCAATATAGTGTAATACACTCCCTATAGTCCTCCATATATTAAAATACACTCCTCAGTCCTCCATATAGTATTATACACTATCCATAGTCCTCCAAATAGTATAATACACTCCTCGGTCCTTCATATAGTATGCACTCCTCATAGTCCTCCATATAGTATAATACACTCCTCATAGTGCTCCATATAGTATAATGCACCGCCATAGTCATACATGTAGTACAATTCACTTTCCATAGTATAATGCACCCCATAGTTCTTCATATAGTATAATGTATTTCCCATAGTCCTCAATATAGTATAATGCAGCCCACATATAGTATAATGCTGTCACCCCAGAGTATAATGCAGCCACCTCACAGAATATAATGTAGCCCCCTGAGTATAATGCAGCCCCTCCATACAATATAATGTAACCCCCATAGAATATAATGCAGCCCACTCATATAGTATAATGCAGCCCCTCCATAGCATATATGGTAGCCCCCTCATAGAGTATAATGGAGCCCCCCTAGAATGCATGATACTCTATGAGGGGGATACATTGTAATCACCCCTCATATAATATAATACATTTAATACATAGAATTTAATACATAGAATATAATGTAGCCCCCCAGAGAATATAATACAGCCCACCTCCCCATAGGAGGAGCAGTCAGCGCTGGCAGGGGAGGGTCGGTGCTGGTGGCAGGTGACTGGCTGGGGACCCCTGGGGGAGCGGAGGCCTAGGCAGCTGCCTGGTCTGCCTGCCACTAACACCAGCCTTGTGTCCGAGTGCCGTATGAATATCAGATCAAACATAGAATACAATGTAGCCTTTTTATAGAGTATGATGCAATCACCCCTCATATAATATAATAAATTTAATACATACAATTTAATACATAGAATATAATGTAGCCCCAAAGAGTTTGATGCAATCCTCCCCCATAGAATATAACACAGCCCCCTATAGACTATAATACAGCCCCCCATAGAATATAATAAAGCCCCCCATAGAATATAATGTAGGCCCCATAGAATCTAATACAACCCCCTAGAATATAATGTAGGCCCCTCATAGAGTATGATGCAATCACCCCTCATATAATATAATAAATTTAATACATAGAATGTAATACATAGAATATAATGTAGCCCCATCAAAGAGTTTGATGCAATCCTCCCCCATAGAATATAACACAGCCCCCCATAGAATATAATACAGCCCCCCATAGAATATAATAAAGCCCCCATAGAATATAATGTAGGCCCCATAGAATCTAATACAGCCCCCTAGAATATAATGTAGGCCCCATAGAATCTAATACAGCCCCCCATAGAATATAATATAGGACCCCATAGAATATAATACAGCCCCCCATAGAATATAATACAATCCCCATAGAATATAATACAGCTTTCCATAGAATATAATGTAGGCCCCATAGAATATAATACAGCCCCAATAGAATAAAATACAGCCCCACATAGAATATAATACAGCCCCCCCATAGAATCTAATACTGCCCCCCATAGAATATAATGTAGGCCCCCATAGAATATAATACAGCCCCCCATAGAATATAATACAGCCCCCATAGAATATAATACAGATTCTCATAGAATATGATGTAGGCCCCATAGAATATAATACAGCCCCTATAGAATATAATACAGCCCCCACATAGAATATAATACAGCCCCCCATAGAATTTTATACAGCCCCCCATAGAATATAATGTAGGCCCCCATAGAATCTAATACAGCCCCCCATAGAATCTAATACAGCCCCCATAAAATATAATACAGCCCCTCCATAGAATATAATGTAGGCCCCATAGAATATAATACAGCCCCCCATAGAATATAATGTAGGCCCCCATAGAATCTAATACAGCCCTCCCATAGAATCTAATACAGCCCGCCATAGAATATAATGTAGCCAACCCCCCTCCCCTCACTCTCCTTTATTAAAAAAACAAAACACAATCCTCACCTCTCCTCATGCCCCACGCTGCTCCAGACTCAGCTCCGGTCTCAGCAGCTGCAGTCTGCCTGGGCCTGTACACGGCAGGTGCGCTATGATGTGACGTCATCGCACATCCGCAGTGTTAGAGGCAGAGGAGAATAATGGGAGAGGGAGCGTCAGCTGACGCTCTCTCTTCCATCATTGCATTGAACTGTACTGGCATCTTAGATGCCGGTATAGTTGAACGAGTCAGCGCTGGCAGGGGGGCAGTCAGCGCTGGCAAGGGGGCAGTCAGCGCTGACAAAGTTGGGTCGGCACTGGCTGGGGAGGGTCGGCGCTGGCAGCAGGCTACTGGCTGGGGGCCCCTGGGGGAGCGGGGGCCTAGGCAGCTGCCTGGTCTGCCTGCCGCTAAGGCTGGCTTTGTGTCCGAGTGCCGTACGAATATCAGATCAAACTTGGGCATGCTGCAATTTTTTTTTCCTGGACCGGCTCCATCGAAGGAAAAAATTGGACATGTGCACGGCCCCATAGAACAACATTGGTCCAACTGCAATCTGATATTTTGTCTTATTGGACTGAAAATACTGTTGTTTGCACCTGCCTCAATTCTGTATGCATTCACAATCTTTTCTGAAATATCTTTATTGTGAAGCAGAAATAATGCATCTCAACAGGGGCATACATAGAAATCATGGGTGTCAGGACTCTGAACATTTTTTATTACCTTTTTGTGCATTACTGCCCTTTTCCAAGATGGCGTCTTTGGTCTCATGCACTGTGTCTTCCTGCTATAAAACTCCACCCCAGCCTTCAGTCTGCGCTAGAGTATTCTGCCTTGCATCCAGCTCCTGACCTCTGGTGACTCCCTGGCTATATACCTGCTCCTGTGAACCTGTGGGGTTATCCTGCTACTCTGCTCTGAGTTCCTGCTGCATTCACCAGTTCCAGTAATCCTCCTTCATCTGCTGCTCATGTTTACTTCCATCTGCATTTTCTGGACATGTAAGCTATTTCTGCTCTGCAAGAACCTGAGACTATTACCCAGACCTCCCTGGTTGAGCTAAGATATTATTTGCGTTAATCTAATTGAAGTAAAGCTGACCGCACCACCGCTTATAGTAACAGCTGAGCCTGTCACCTGCACTGGTAGTATGGCCGCCGGACCGCTGGTGCTATTGCCGAAACCACATGCCGGTATATCCAACGCTGAAGAAAGAAAAGGCATCACTCACCGATCCTCCGAGACAGGTTACTTTATTAACTTACAATAACATCTTCACGGCCGAGGGTGCTGATGTACATTAGTGTAATAATTATAGGGGATAACTCAGGAGACTCTTTGCGTGGAACAAGACAACTACAGGACACAGTTTTATAAGTGGTAAAGTCTATATTATCACACGGTGATTCAAACAGGTGCAGAGAGAAACTCAAGTCCACAACACTTGGTGCAAATATCAAAAGCAGCTCAGCAGTCTATAGGAAACTTCAGAGAAAAATGCAATCACGCAGAAAGTCTATGAAGCACAATTATTCTTGAAGATACGTGACACGAATAAGTCCTTGCTTAGTCCAAAACACAGATAGATATGCTTATAAGGCAGTTCAAATAATATCTTTGCTCAACCAGGGAGGTCTGGGTAATAGTCTCAGGTTCTTGCAGAGCAGAAACAGCTTACATGTCCAGCAAATGCAGATGGAAGTAACACGAGCAGCAGATGAAGGAGGATTACTGGAACTGGTGTATGCAGCAGGAACTCAGAGCAGAGTAGCAGGATAACCCCACAGGTTCACAGGAGCAGGTATATAGCCAGGGAGTCACCAGAGGTCAGGAGCTGGATGCAAGGCAGAATACTCTAGCACAGACTGAAGGCTGGGGTGGAGTTTTATAGCAGGAAGACACAGTGCACATGAGACCAAAGACGCCATCTTGGAAAAGCGCAGTAATGCACAAAAAGGTAATAAAAAATGTTCAGAGTCCTGACAATGGGGCTCCATAGCAGAAGTTTTAGTCTGGCTAAACCCCAACCCAACAAAAAAAAAAATATTCGGCGGGGTCACAGAGGAACATACCTCACAACTTTGCAGTCCTTACAAAGTAATTTTCCTCCTACTGAAGCCATGGATTCCCCTTTCATTGCACCTATAAAGTATGTTATTAATAAAGTTCCCCAAACACAATATGATGCCCCCACAGTGATTTCCTCCACAGTACTCTCCAAATGCACAGTATGATGACCCTACTGTACCCCATCTCAACTGCCCCAGCAAAGTATGGTGACCCAGCACAGTCTGATCCCACAGCTGTGACACCAACAAAGCTGGCATTTTCCCACACTCAAGAGTTAATCTGAGTTCAGGCTGTGAGGGAGCGCAGCTTCAGTAATGTCACCGCTAGTTACTGAAGTTCCGCTCACAGCATTTCATTCATTCCCCAGTAGTTTACAACCGGCTGGTCGCATTAGCACCGCTCCCGGTTGTAAACTCTATATACCCCAGATATGGATTACGGTGTGGGACTGACTGTATGCTGGACAGGTATGGGTATATTGTTGTTTTTTTATATTACATTTTTTTACAGGAGATCGAGGGCGTCGCATGGATTACCACTAACAATAAAATGGTCAAACTATGTTTAGTGTTTTATTTCATTCAAAGACCTTTTTTCAGGCTGTGTCTTTTTTAACCCTTTACAAACTTTAGGATTAGTTATGGAGAGATGTCTTATTGACACCTCTCCATTACTAAGCCGGCTTAATGTCACCTTACAATACAAAGGTGACATTAACCCCTTATTACCCCATATGCCACTGCTACAGGGAAGTGGGAAGAGAGAGACTAATGCTACTTTCACACTAGCGTCGCTTGCTGTACATATCAATGCGTCATTTTGGAGAAAAAACACATCCTGCAAAGTTGCCCGCAGGATGCGTTTTTTCTCCATAGGCTAGCATTAGCGACGCATGGCCACACGTTGCATCCATCGTGCGACGGATGCATCGTGTTTTGGTGGATCGTCGGCACAAAAAAAGTTACATGTAACTTTTTTTGTGCATCGTGTCCGCCATTTCCGACCGCGCATGCGCGGCTGGAACTCCGTCCCCTCCTCCCCGGACATTACAATGGGGCAGCGGACGCATTGAAAAACTGCATACGCTGCCCCTGTTGTGCTACTTAACACACTGTCCGTCGGTACGTCGGCCCGACGGATTGCGACGGCCCGTACCGACGGACTAGTGTGAAAGTAGCCTAAGTGCCAGAATTGGTGCATCTTACAGATGTGCCTTTTCTGGGGTGGCTGGGGTCAGATGTTTTTAGCCAGGGGGTCAGTCACTGGCTTTCCCTCTAGCGCAGAAAATTGCACGGGAGCCCACGCCAGTTTTTTCTGTAAATACATTCTTTTATTTAATACAATACACACAGGTCCCAAATTTTACACAAACATACTACACATACTACTAACAGTATTAGTCACTGACATATATAGATCTAACTGTTCTGCAATGGTTTACTGTATGTAAACCATGTCTGCTATCCTGTCAGCTTCTGCAAAGATTTGACAGAAGCAAACAAATCTGTCTATGAAATATAAAGATATATATATATATATATATATATATATATATATATTCATCACTGGCATATATATGTATATATATATATGTATATATATATATATATATATATATATATATATATATATATATATAGATCAAAATTGGAACAGTATCCCGTATTACCACAATTGTAGTGCAGCGTTTTCCCAACCAATGTCCAAATGGCTTCCAATAATAGATGTAAAAAAGGAAAACAGCACAAAAAATAAAGAAAAAATGAGCTTTAATGCCTGAATGGCGTGGCGACTTTTCGGATATGGTATCCTTTCTCAAGCAGTGAAAATACAAATGAGGTGAGTATATATAGGAAACATACATGTTTTTCAATAAAAGGTCATTAACAATATTTGACTATTTCAAACATCAGAACAATAACAATCATTTGACCAAAAAGGTGCAATCAGTGCCATTATAGTGAGTCAATTCAATATATGATTTATATAAAAAATACCATATAGTGCACAGTGATGGCATTTAAAATTTACTAAATAGTCAATCAAATCGATTCAGGTGTCCCAAATCTGTGAAACAAAAATATATCACACACTTACAAGTAGCCTAACATGTGTTCGAGACTTCAGCGTCTTCCTGACATTAGTGCGCATGTCTATGACGTCGACACAAGGACCCAGGGAATTATGGTCCGCATTTGCGCACTACTACGCTGAAGGCATCAGCGCCATATTAGAAAAGGTGCATACCCAATTGAGAAACATTCTCAAAGAAAGATTTTCAAAGAAAAGGGAAATAAATATATCGCTATTATTCTGCACAACTTCAACGACCCTTTTATTACTAATTATAGTGTCATACTCAGAATATATGATGGTCCAAGTCTGCGCAATTATCTTTATCAAAAGTAGCACGATATATAACGTAATCCCCAAACAGAGAACCACACTCATTTGTTTTAAGCAATATAAAACAACGTAATGGGCACAAATGGTTTGAGCATAAACTCAATATATAGCGTAAAACAGTCCCGGACCCCCCACAATGAAGCAAGGAGTCTTGAACTGGAGTAAGGGAATAGGGACACAAAGGGGGTGGAAAATCCCCCATGTATCACCAATTCCCTGCACTCACGCTACAAAACCAATTGTGTTAAAGCCACCATTTCAAAAAAAAAGAAAACAAAAGAAAATCAATGAGTGTTGTCTCATAATTCATTTAATGCACCTATTCAAAATTTACAATGTCATCATGAAATTGGTTGATATAATAATTTGCAAATAATGCCAGTTTCATAGAATGGGACATCTGAAAGGAAAAAAAATAAAAAAAATAAATTAAAATCTCTAAAAATTCTATACAAAATATTTTATAGCAGTGAAGGTACAGAAGAAAGAACCACTATATTTTTTTTATATAATTTGATTTAACTTGAAGTCTACATTAAGACCATATGGTTTCAACGTATTTAGTTTCATGATCCATTCCAATTCTCTTTTTTTAAGTAATCGTACACGATCCCCCCCTCTCCTCTGGACAGGTATCTTGTCTATGATGCGGAAGCGTAATTGTTTCTCCGTATGTGATTTTTCAACAAAATGCTTGGACACAGGTAAGTCCATACGTTTCTTCCTTATGGTATGTTGGTGTTGATTAATCCGTGTTTTAAAATCACAAGTTGTTTCACCGACATACCATAAGGAACAAGGACATTGTAATAAGTATACAACAAACTCAGAAACACATGTCAGAAAATGCTGTATCTCATATTTTTTCTGAGTCACAGGATGAAAAAAACTAGATCCATTAAGCATTAAGGTGCAATTAATACATGAAAGACAAGGAAAACAAGCCTTTCTATCATGTCCAGAGAGCGTAGTCTGATTAGATCTTTTAAACGAGCCAATATCTGACTTCACTAAACTGGAAGCAATGGTACGATTTCGTCTGTAAGAAAAAATAGGTGGCCTTGAAAATTCTGGTACATGTGGTAGAAATTTATGTAACATGCCCCAATGTTTGTGTATGATATTTGAAATCCCACCACTTTCCTCACAAAAGGCTGTCACAAATGGTATGCGATCACATCCTTTTTCCCTCAGTTTTTTCTGAAAAAGGTCTTCTCTTTTAATTAAATCAACTTTGTTTTTCTGAACTTTCAGTAATTTATTTGGGTAACCCCTATCCACAAACTTTTTTAGAGTACCCTCAATAGACTTTTCCAATGAGTCATCCTCACTTTCAATCCTCTTAGTTCTAATCAGTTGACTAAATGGAATGGATTCTTTGGTTTTTCTTAGGGTACTGTCACACTCTGCAACTTTCCAACGATCATGACCAGCGATACGACCTGGCCGTGATCGTTGGAAAGTTGTTGTGTGGTCGCTGGAGAGCTGTCACACAGACCGTTAAGGCATCTTTGTTGCCCGAAATGCGTCCAGGTGCTGGTTGCTCTCCGTCACCTTCATGCTGGTCATGTTCTAGCAGCGTTTTAAATGTTTAAATAAAATTTTGCATTTTTATCCCGGAGCTGGATCCACACCGTTTCTTTCTTACATAATAACAACTGCACCACCCTTGTCAGCATTTTTAATAATTATACTGTCAACATGTGCCAATTCATGAAGAGCTTCCATTTCACTTGTTGACATATTAGGATGCAAGAAATCTTTAGTACATTTACTTTTCAATTTTTCCAAATCATTATTTACTGCTGATATAAATGCATCTATTACCGAGGAATTTTCAGGTGGAACAAAATTACTTTTTTTGGGCAGTGAAAGTTGTTTGCAGTTTAATTCACTACTACGGGTTTTTCCTGTTTGAGCTATATTACAAAACCATTCCTTTAGTTTAATAGATCTAAAAAATCGCTGAATGTCAATATTCAATTGGAACCAATTCACATGAGTGCTTATACCAAACGACAGTCCCTTATTTAAAATCGATATCTGGTTCTCAGTCAAAAATTTATTTGAAATAATTACTACCAGACTTGTTCCTTGCTCCTTGTCGCCATTTGTTTCTCTACCGGTGATTTGTTTTTCCCTCTTTTCTCTTTTTTGCCGTCTCCGATGTTTTTTTCTTCCCCTTTTCCTGCTGGTTTCATTCTTTCTTTTAGTGATTCCGGTCCTGAAAAAATCATAATTAGACATCACATTTTTACCAGTTTCAAAATTGTCTTTGTTTATCCAATTACCTTTTCTCCAAGTTCCTGAATTTTCTCTTTGCCAATTGTAGATATTTCCATCTCTATAGTCATCCATATCACGATTCCATTTCCTACGCTTTACATCTTCCAGTTCAATACGCAATTTATCCATTTTAATTTTTAACGACTCTTTAAAAGCATTTAATTCATCTTCCTTCATAAGACATTTTATTTCAAGTTCCACCTGAGCTATTTCGAAACTAAGTTTCTTAGTCTCCTGTTGCAAATATTCGATATTAAGGAGAATAATGTCCAAGCCATATTTGTTCGAAATCATACTAAATTTAGCACAAAAAGATACATCATTAGACATTAGATTTGGGCGAATATTGGAACGGAGTCCTCTAGGAATTTTCTTGACTCTATAGTATTCACTTAGAGTTACCAAATGTAATTGTACAGTTATAGACTTTTTTGTGATATTTTCATATTTCATTTTCAAATCATATAGTGATGGTGTACTTAGGAAGGCAGCACCCACTTCCATTCCACCCAATATTCTTTCCCCATCCTCACTGGTATAAGTCAACAAATTTTCCATAGCCCACACTGAACTATAAGAAAAACACACTAAAAAGACAAAAGAAAAAGAAAAAGTAGAAAAAATAGAAAAAATAGTCCGATGCAAATTTCCACAAACCATAGTATATGGATCAAAATTGGAACAGCATCCCGTATTACCACAATTGTAGTTCAGCGCTTTCCCAACCAATGTTCAAATGGCTTCCAATAATAGATGTAAAAAAGGAAAACAGCACAAAAAATAAAGAAAAAATGGGCTTTAATGCCTGAATGGCGTGGCGACGTTTCGGATATGGTATCCTTTCTCAAGCAGTGAAAATACAAATGAGGTGAGTATATATAGGAAACATACATGTTTTTCAATAAAACGTTATTAACAATATTTGATTATTTCAAACATCAGAACAATAACAATCATTTGACCAAAAATGTGCAATCAGTGCCATTATAGTGAGTCAATTCAATATATGATTTATATAAAATATACCATATAGTGCACAGTGATGGTTGTTTCTTCTGTATCTTCACTGCTATAAAATATTTTGTATAGAATTTTTAGAGATTTTAATTTATTTTTTTTCTCTTTTTTCCTTTCAGATGTCCCATTCTATGAAACTGGCATTACTTGCAAATTATTATATCAACCAATTTCATGATGACATTTTAAATTTTGAATAGGTGCATTAAATGAATTATGAGACAACACTCATTGATTTTCTTTTGTTTTCTTTTTTTTGAAATGGTGGCATTAATACAATTGGTTTTGTAGCGTGGGTGCGGGGAATTGGTGATACATGGGGGATTTTCCACCCCCTTTGTGTCCCTGTTCCCTTACTCCAGTTCATGACTCCTTGCTTCATTGTGGGGGGTCCGGGACTGTTTTACGCTATATATTGAGCTTATGCTCAAACCATTTGTGCCCATTACGTTGTTTTATATTGCTTAAAACAAATGAGTGTGGTTCTCTGTTTGGGGATTACGTTATATATCGTGCTACTTTTGATAAAGATAATTGCGCAGACTTGGACCATCATATATTCTGAGTATGACACTATAATTAGTAATAAATGGGTCGTTGAAGTTGTGCAGAATAATAGCGATATATTTATTTCCCTTTTCTTTGAAAATCTTTCTTTGAGAATGTTTCTCAATTGGGTATGCACCTTTTCTAATATGGCGCTGATGCCTTCAGCGTAGTAGTGCGCAAATGCGGACCATAATTCCCTGGGTCCTTGTGTCGACGTCATAGACATGCGCACTAATGTCAGGAAGATGCTGAAGTCTCGAACACATGTTAGGCTACTTGTAAGTGTGTGATATATTTTTGTTTCACAGATTTGGGACACCTGAATCGATTTGATTGACTATTTAGTAAATTTTAAATGCCATCACTGTGCACTATATGGTATTATTTATATAAATCATATATTGAATTGACTCACTATAATGGCACTGATTGCACCTTTTTGGTCAAATGATTGTTATTGTTCTGATGTTTGAAATAGTCAAATATTGTTAATGACCTTTTATTGAAAAACATGTATGTTTCCTACATATACTCACCTCATTTGTATTTTCACTGCTTGAGAAAGGATACCATATCCGAAAAGTCGCCACTCCATTCAGGCATTAAAGCCCATTTTTTTATATTTTTTGTGCTGTTTTCCTTTTTTACATCTATATATATATATATATATATATATATATATATATATTGCTCAAAAAAATAAAGGGACGTGGTACAGTATATAGCACAGCCACGTAGTATATAACACAGCCCACATAGTATATAACACAGCCCATGCAGTATATAACACTGCGCACGTAGTATATTACACTGCCCACGTAGTATATAACACTGCCCAGGTAGTACATAACACTGCCCACGTAGTATATAACACTGCCCACGTAGTATACAACACTGCCCACGTAGTATACAACACTGCCCACGTAGTATACAACACTGCCCACGTAGTATACAACACTGCGCACGTAGTATATAACACTGCCCAGGTAGTATATAACACTGCCCAGGTAGTATATAACACTGCCCACGTAGTATATAACACTGCCACATAGTATATAACACTGCGCACGTAGTATATAACACTGCGCACGTAGTATATAACACTGCCCACGTAGTATATAACACTGCCCACGTAGTATATAACACTGCCCACGTAGTATATAACACTGCCCACATAGTATATAACACTGCCCACTTAGTATATAACACTGCCCACGTAGTATATAACACTGCCCACTTAGTATATAACACTGCGCACGTAATATATAACACTGCGCATGTAGTATATAACACTGCTCACGTAGTATATAACACTACGCATGTTGTATATAACACTGCCCACGTAGTATATAACACTGCCCACATAGTA
The DNA here is from genome assembly GCF_051348905.1 of Ranitomeya variabilis. Lineage (NCBI taxonomy): Eukaryota > Metazoa > Chordata > Amphibia > Anura > Dendrobatidae > Ranitomeya > Ranitomeya variabilis. The sequence goes on along the minus strand of NC_135232.1, from coordinate 656,757,724 downwards.
TATAACACTGCCACATAGTATATAACACAACCCACATAATATATAGCATCCACACAGTATATAACACTGCCCACATAGTATATAACACTGCCCATGTAGTATATAACACTGCCCATGTAGTATATAACACTGCACACATAGTATATAACACAGCCCACGTAATATATAGCATCCATGCAGTATATAACACAGCCCACATAGTATTTAACATTGCCCACGTAGTATATAAAATTGCCCACGTAGTATATAACACTGCCCATGCAGTATATAACACAGGCCACACAGTATATAACACTGCCCACGTAGTATATAGCAGCCTCGCAGTATATAACACAGCCCAAGTACTATATAGCACTGTGGGCACCATATCCCTGTTAAAAAAAGAATGAAATTAAAAAATAGTTATATACTCGCCCTCCGAAGTACAGCGAAGCTGTCCCTATGCGCACAATGCGGCCGCCAGCTTCCGTTCCCAGCGATGCATTGCGAAATTACCCAGATAACTTAGGGGTCTTGCGAGACCGCTACGTCATCTGCAAGACCGCAATGCAAGGCCTGGAGCATTGCGATATGCGGGAAAGGTGCCGGAAGGTGAGTATATAATGATTTTTTTTTTTTTTCTTATTTTTAACATTAGATCTTTTTACTATTGATGCTGCATAGGCAGCATCAATAGTAAAAAGTTGGTCACACAGGGTTAATAGCAGCATTAACGGACTGCATTACACCGCCGCATAGCGCGGTGTAACACAGCCATTAATTCTGTGTGAGTGCTGACAGGAGGGGGCACTGACAGAGAGTAGGAAGGGGCGAACTCGTGGCCGGACTGTGCCCGTCACTAATTGGTCGCGGCCTACTGGCTGCGACCAATCAGTGTCACGGAAATCCCGCGTCGGACAGACAGACAAACAGATGGAAGTGCCCCTTAGACGATTATAAATATAGATAGTGGAATGTGATGAGAACAATAAAACCTAAAAATTATCAATGTAAATCACAACTAATATCCCTCAGAGGTCTGGAGTTGGAATGATGCTCAAAATCAAAGTGGAAAATGAAGTTACAGGATGATCCAACTTCAGTGGAAATGCATCAAGACAAGGAAATGATGCTCAGTAGTGTGTGTGGCCTCCACGTGCCTGTATGACCTCCCTACAATGCCTGGGCATGCTCCTGATGAGGCGACGGATGGTCTCCTAAGGGATCTCCTCCCAGACCTGGACTAAACTTCTGGACAGTCTGTGGTGCAATGTGACATTGGTGGATTGTGTGAGACATGATGTCCCAGATTTGTTCAATTGGATTCAGGTCTGGGAAACGGGCGGGCCAGTCCATAGCTTCAATACCTTCATCTTGCAGGAACTGCTGACACACTCCAGCCACATGATGTCTGGCATTGTCCTCCATTAGGAGGAACCCAGGGCCAACCGCACCAGCATATGGTCTCACAAGGGGTCTGAGGATCTGATCTCGGTACCTAATGGCAGTCAGGCTACCTCTGGCGAGCACATGGAGGGATGTGCGGTCCTCCAAAGAAATGCCACCCCACACCATTACTGACCAACTGCCAAACCGATCATGCTGAAGGATGTTGCAGGCAGCAGATCGCTCTCCACAGTCTCTCCAGACTCTGTCACGTCTGTCACATGTGCTCAGAGTGAACCTGCTTTCATCTGTGAAAAGCACAGGGCGCCAGTGGTGAATTTGCCAATCCTGGTGTTCTGTGGCACATGCCAAGTGTCCTGCATGGTATTGGGCTGTGAGCACAACCCCATCTGTGAACATCAGGCACTCAGACCATACTCATGCAGATATATTCAGATCCAGGAGTCTGATCCATGTATCTTTCAAATTCCATCTTTCAAATTACATATTTCAAATTACTTTGAATTAGACTGAATTGGACTGGAATTGACTGGAAGGTAACAGAATATCAAACCATTACAATGTTTCGGTTTCTTTTCTCTTTCATACCCATACTACTTTCCTTCTTACAATCTCCTGTAATTCCTCCACCTAGTAAAGAGCTACTCATTTCTCCCTCCATACTCCCCAACTATCTCACCTTCTCCTGAGAACTGTTCCTCCACATACAATCCTTTTTCTCCAGACACACACGGCTGCATCATGTCCTATCCTGCTCCCACCTTCTAACGCTCTGTCTGCTACTCCTCATCGCTGGTGATGTATCCCCAAATTCTGGCCCGATCAACACATCCCCACACTCATTTCTAACCCCCTGCCACAATCCTCTACACGTTTTCTGTTATGACCCCAATGGCAGAGGGTCTCAGGAATAAATACCAAGTCTGCAAACACAAAAAACCAGCTCATAGGGCAGTGGTAACTGGGCTGACCATATATCTAATCCTAGCACCACAAATAGAAGCAGCCGGGGAACGTGCCTACGTTGGTTCTAGACGTCTCGCGCCAGCCGGAGAACTAACTAACCCTAGAAGGGAAAAGAAAGACCTTTCTTGCCTCCAGAGAAAAGACCCCAAAAGTTGGATACAAGCCCCCAACAAATAATAACGGTGAGATAAGAGGAAAAGACAAACATAAGCATGAGCTAGGTATTTAGCAAAGAGAGGCCCACTAGCTAATAGCAGAATATAGTAAGATGACTTATATGGTCAGCAAAAAACCCTATTAAAATATCCACGCTGGATATTCAAGAACCCCCGAACTGACTAACGGCCGGGGGGAGAACACCAGCCCCCTAGAGCTTCCAGCAAGGTCAGAAATCACATTTAGTACAAGCTGGACAAAAATAGGAGCAAGCAAATAACTCAAAAAACAAAGAAGCAAGACTTAGCTTAATTTTGCAAGAGCCAGGACCAGCAGACAGGAGCAACAGAAGGATCTGATTACAATGATGCCAGGCACTGGACTAAGGATCCAGGAAGTCAATATAGCGACACCCCTGGACTAACGACCCAGGTGAGTTCCAAACTGGAGAAAGACAATCCCAGAGTCATACCACTAGTGACCACAAGAGGGAGCCAAAAAGTCAATTCACAACAGTACCCCCCCCTTAAGGAGGGGTCACCGAACCCTCACCAAGACCACCAGGGCGATCAGGATGAGCAGCGTGAAAGGCACAAACTAAATCGGCCGCATGCACATCAGAGGCAACCACCCAGGAATTATCCTCCTGACCATAGCCCTTACACTTGACCAGATACTGAAGCCTCCGCCTGGAGAGACGAGAATCCAAGATCTTCTCCACCACGTACTCCAACTCGCCCTCAACCAACACCGGAGCAGGAGGCTCAACAGAAGGAACCACAGGTACAACGTACCGCCGCAACAAAGACCTATGGAACACGTTGTGAATGGCAAACGACACCGGAAGATCCAAGCGAAAGGACACAGGATTAAGGATTTCCAATATCTTGTAAGGACCGATGAAGCGAGGCTTAAATTTAGGAGAGGAGACCTTCATAGGAACAAATCGAGAAGACAGCCATACCAAATCCCCAACACGAAGTCGGGGACCCACACCGCGGCGGCGGTTGGCAAAACGCTGAGCCTTCTCCTGTGACAACTTCAAGTTGTCCACCACATGATTCCAGATCTGCTGCAACCTATCCACCACAGAATCTACCCCAGGACAGTCAGAAGGCTCCACATGTCCCGAGGAAAAACGAGGATGGAAACCATAGTTGCAGAAAAATGGCGAAACCAATGTAGCGGAACTAGCCCGATTATTAAGGGCAAACTCAGCCAACGGCAAGAAGGTCACCCAATCATCCTGATCCGCAGAAACAAAACACCTCAAATAAGCCTCCAGAGTCTGATTAGTTCGCTCCGTTTGTCCATTAGTCTGAGGATGAAAGGCAGACGAAAACGACAACTCAATGCCCATCCTAGCACAAAAGGATCGCCAGAACCTGGAAACAAACTGGGATCCTCTGTCAGACACAATATTCTCAGGAATGCCGTGTAAATGAACCACATTCTGAAAGAACACAGGAACCAGATCGGAAGAGGAAGGCAGCTTAGGCAAAGGTACCAAATGGACCATCTTAGAAAAGCGATCACATACCACCCAGATGACAGACATGCCCTGAGACACCGGGAGTTCTGAAATGAAATCCATGGAAATGTGTGTCCAAGGCCTCTTCGGGACAGGCAAGGGCAAGAGCAATCCGCTGGCACGTGAACAGCAAGGCTTAGCTCGAGCACAAGTCCCACAGGACTGCACAAACGACCGCACATCCCGTGACAAGGAAGGCCACCAAAAGGACCTAGCCACCAGATCTCTGGTGCCAAAAATTCCCGGATGCCCTGCCAACACCGAGGAATGAACCTCGGAAATGACTCTGCTGGTCCACTTATCAGGAACAAACAGTCTGTCAGGTGGACAAGAGTCAGGTCTACCAGCCTGAAATCTCTGCAACACACGTCGCAAATCTGGAGAAATGGCTGACAAGATAACTCCCTCTTTAAGAATACCAACTGGTTCTGCGACTCCCGGAGAGTCAGGCACAAAGCTCCTTGAAAGAGCATCAGCCTTCACATTCTTTGAACCTGGTAAATACGAGACCACAAAGTCAAAACGGGAGAAAAACAATGACCAGCGGGCCTGTCTAGGATTCAGGCGTTTAGCAGACTCGAGATACATCAAATTTTTGTGATCAGTCAAGACCACCACACGATGCTTAGCACCCTCGAGCCAATGACGCCACTCCTCAAATGCCCACTTCATGGCCAACAACTCCCGATTGCCAACATCATAATTCCGCTCAGCAGGCGAAAACTTCCTCGAGAAAAAGGCACAAGGTCTCATCACAGAGCAACCAGGGCCTCTCTGCGACAAAACGGCCCCTGCCCCAATCTCAGAAGCATCCACTTCAACCTGAAAGGGAAGTGAGACATCAGGCTGGCACAAAACAGGCGCCGAAGTAAACCGGCGCTTCAACTCCTGGAAAGCCTCCACGGCTGCAGGAGCCCAGTTAGCAACATCAGAACCTTTCTTGGTCATATCCGTCAAAGGTTTAGCAATGCTAGAAAAATTAGCAATAAAACGACGGTAGAAGTTAGCAAAACCCAAGAACTTCTGAAGACTCTTAACTGACGTGGGTTGAGTCCAATCATGAATAGCACGGACCTTGACTGGGTCCATCTCCACCGCAGAAGGGGAAAAAATAAACCCCAAAAAGGGAACCTTCTGTACTCCAAAGAGACACTTTGAGCCCTTAACAAATAAAGCATTCTCGCGCAAAACCTGAAACACCATCCTGACCTGCTCTACATGCGAGTCCCAATCATCAGAAAAAAACAGAATATCATCCAGATAAACGATCATAAATTTATCCAGATACTTCCGGAAAATATCATGCATAAAGGACTGAAACACTGAAGGAGCATTAGAGAGCCCAAAAGGCATCACCAAGTACTCAAAATGACCTTCGGGCGTATTAAACGCGGTTTTCCATTCATCTCCTCGCTTAATGCGCACAAGGTTGTATGCACCACGAAGATCTATCTTGGTGAACCACTTGGCACCTTTAATTCGGGCAAACAAGTCTGACAACAGAGGCAAAGGATACTGAAATTTAACAGTGATTTTATTCAAAAGCTGATAGTCAATACAAGGTCTCAAAGATCCGTCCTTCTTGGCCACAAAAAAGAATCCCGCACCAAGAGGGGAAGAGGAAGGATGGATATGCCCCTTCTCCAGAGATTCCTTGATATACGAACACATTGCGGTATGCTCAGGTACAGACAGATTAAATAGTCTTCCCTTAGGAAATTTGCTACCTGGGATCAAATCTATGGCACAGTCACAGTCCCTATGAGGAGGCAGAACACTGGACCTGGACTCGCTGAACACATCCTGATAATCAGACAAATACTCAGGAACTTCCGAAGGAGTAGAGGAAGCAATAGACACCGGCGGGGAATCACCATGAATACCCTGACAGCCCCAACTTGACACAGACATTGCCTTCCAATCCAAGACTGGATTATGAGTCTGTAACCATGGCAAACCCAAAACGACCAAATCATGCATTTTATGCAGAACAAGAAAACGAATCACCTCCCGATGTTCAGGAGTCATGCACATGGTTACCTGTGTCCAAAACTGCGGTTTATTTTCAGCCAATGGCGTAGCATCAATACCCCTCAGAGGGATAGGATTAACCAACGGCTCAAGAACAAAACCACAGCGCTTGGCAAATGACAGATCCATAAGACTCAGGGCAGCACCTGAATCCACAAACGCCATAACAGGGTAAGAGGACAATGAGCAAATTAAAGTTACAGACAAAATAAATTTAGGTTGCAAATTACCAATGGTGACAGGACTAACAACCCTTGTTAGGCGTTTAGAGCATGCTGATATAACATGTGTAGAATCACCACAGTAAAAACACAACCCATTCTGACGTCTATGATTTTTCCGCTCATTTCTGGTCTGAATTCTATCACATTGCATCAAATCAGGTGTTTGTTTAGACAACACCACCAGAGGATTAGCGGTTATGCGCTCCCGCAAACGCCGGTCAATTTGAATAGCCAGCGCCATGGAATCATTCAGACTTGTAGGAATGGAGAAACCCACCATCACATTCTTAATGGCTTCAGAAAGGCTATTTCTGAAGTTTGCGGCCAGAGCACACTCATTCCACTGAGTAAGCACGGACCATTTCCGAAATTTTTGGCAATACACTTCAGCTTCATCCTGGCCGTGAGAAATAGCCAGCAAGGCTTTTTCTGCCTGAACCTCAAGATTGGGTTCCTCGTAAAGCAATCCGAGCGCCAGAAAAAACGCATCAATATTTGCCAATGCCGGATCTCCTGGCGCTAGCGAGAAGGCCCAATCCTGAGGGTCGCCCCGTAAAAAAGAGATAACAATTTTAACTTGCTGAGCTGAGTCTCCAGATGAACGGGGTCTCAGAGATAGAAACAATTTACAATTATCCCTGAAATTCCTAAACTTAAATCGGTCTCCAGAAAACAGTTCAGGAATAGGTATTTTAGGTTCAGACATAGGACTACTGGTAACAAAATCTTGTATGCTTTGCACACGAGCAGCAAGCTGGTCCACACTTGTAATCAAGGTCTGGATATTCATGTCTGCAGCAAGCTCAAGCCACTCAGAGGTAAAGGGGAGGAAGAGAGGAAAAAAAAAAAAAACCTCAGAATTTCCTTTCTTATTATCCCACTTCTGCAATGCATTAAACATTCAATGTAGGCCTGGCATACTGTTATGACCCCAATGGCAGAGGGTCTCAGGAATAAATACCAAGTCTGCAAACACAAAAAATCAGCTCATAGGGCAGTGGTAACTGGGCTGACCATATATCTAATCCTAGCACCACAAATAGAAGCAGCCGGGGAACGTGCCTACGTTGGTTCTAGACGTCTCGCGCCAGCCGGAGAACTAACTAACCCTAGAAGGGAAAAGAAAGACCTTTCTTGCCTCCAGAGAAAAGACCCCAAAAGTTGGATACAAGCCCCCAACAAATAATAACGGTGAGATAAGAGGAAAAGACAAACATAAGCATGAGCTAGGTATTTAGCAAAGAGAGGCCCACTAGCTAATAGCAGAATATAGTAAGATGACTTATATGGTCAGCAAAAAACCCTATTAAAATATCCACGCTGGATATTCAAGAACCCCCGAACCGACTAACGGCCGGGGGGAGAACACCAGCCCCCTAGAGCTTCCAGCAAGGTCAGAAATCACATTTAGTACAAGCTGGACAAAAATAGGAGCAAGCAAATAACTCAAAAAACAAAGAAGCAAGACTTAGCTTAATTTTGCAAGAGCCAGGACCAGCAGACAGGAGCAACAGAAGGATCTGATTACAACGATGCCAGGCACTGGACTAAGGATCCAGGAAGTCAATATAGCGACACCCCTGGACTAACGACCCAGGTGAGTTCCAAACTGGAGAAAGACAATCCCAGAGTCATACCACTAGTGACCACAAGAGGGAGCCAAAAAGTCAATTCACAACAGTTTTCCCAACTATGATAACCTCATACCGATTCATCCAGCTCCAACTCCCCCGGTACCCCTACCTGGAGCACTATGGAACGCACGCTCCAGCTGGCTGTCATCTACCGCCCCCCAGAACTAGCCATCTCCATCTTTCTCGACCACTTCACCACCTGGCTACTTAATTTCCTCTCTGCCGACATCCCCACTATCGTCATGGGTGACTGCAATATCCCCATTGATACTTCCACTTCAGATGCCTCTAAACTTTTATTGCTCACTGCCTCCTTCGGCCTCACTCAATGATCCTCTGAGGCCACTCACAAAGATGGCCACACGTTGGACCTCATCTTCACCCGCCTCTGCTTCCTTACTAATCTCACTAACTTACCCCTCCCCCTGTCTGACCACAACCTACTGACATTCTCTTCCCTCTCCTCTCAATTCTCTACTCCATCCCACTGCACCTCCTTCCTCCCCTCTCATTTCTGCTGAAGACTTTGCCTCTTTCTTTAAACAGAAGATCAATACGATCAGAGAAAGCTTTGGCCCACAGCGCCCAATGCCCCTCTTAGGTGCTCAATCCTGTTTCTCCAAAACCAGCTTCTCTACCCTCCTGTCAAGATCATACTGTCACGCTCATGCCCTGACTGGTAGGCGTGAGCTCGGGGGGGTTTGTGGCCCCACTGTACCACAAACCAGACTACCCTGGAAGGGGGGTGACTATGACAGCTGCCTGGGTTTTCACTGGAGCCTCCGATGGTGAGGTCAGGCTTGTGCAGCAGGCAGCTGCCAGGTGCTACTCCAGGTGTCATGATTCTCAATGGCGAGAGAACATAGCCCAGCATATATGAGAACTAGCTCTTGGAAGATGGAAACTATACTGACCATGAACTAAACCTGCCGCACAACTAGAAGTAGCCGGGTAGCATGCCTACGTTTTTTAACCCTAGATGCCCAGCGCCAGCCGGAGAACTACCTAATCCTAGCAGAGGAAAAGACAGTCCTGGCTCACCTCTAGAGAAATTTTCCCAAAAGGCAGACAGAGGCCCCCACATATATTGGCGGTGATTATAGATGAAATGACAAACGTAGTATGAAAATAGGTTTAGCAAAATCGAGGTCCGCTTTCTAGATAGCAGGAAGACAGAAAGGACACTTTCATGGTCAGCAGAAAACCCTATCAAAACACCATCCAGAAATTCCTTTAAGACTCTAGCATTAACTCATAACACCAGAGTGGCAATTTCCGATCACTAGAGCTTTCCAGACACAGTAACGAAACAGCAGTTGTGAACAGGAACAAAATGCAAAAACACACAAGGACAAAAGTCCAACTTAGCTGGGAGTTGTCTAGTAGCAGGAACAAGCACAGAAGGCTTCTGATTACATTGTTGACCGGCAAGAAACTGACAGAGGAGCAAGGTTATATAGCGACTCCCACATCCTGATAGGAGCAGGTGAACAGAGGGGATGATGCACACAAGTTCAATTCCACAAGTGGCCACCGGGGGAGCCCAGAATCCAATTTCACAACATCCAGGGTGGTGTCTGGCTGAGGCTGCTGATCCCACTTGGGAGATAGGAACACCAGGATTGGTGCGGGCATCGGGCAGGACTAGCAGAAGGGCACGGCTGAAACTCAGACGAGTAGGCTGGCATGGCTGAGATGCAGGGCTGGCAGAGACACGACAGAGAACACAGGGCTGACAGGCATGGCAGAGAACACGGCTGGCAGGCACGGCAGAGAACACAGGGCTGGCAGGCATGGCAGAGAACACAGGGCTGGCAGGCATGGCAGAGAACACATGGCTGGCAGGCATGGCAGATGTTTTGAACTCTATTTTTGAGCTCCCTCTAGTGGTCACAAGCGGTACTGTGTAGTGTTGTCTTTCTGCAGGTTGCAGCATCAGCTGGTTCGTTATCCTTGGTTGGTTTCCTATTTAGCTCACCTGGAGACTCAGTTCCTTGCCTGCTATCAATGTATTCAGTGCTCTTCAGATTCCTCGTGTCTACCTTGCTCCCAGTCTCTCCAAGACAAGCTAAGTTTTTGTTTGATCATTTTTTGATTATCAGCGTTCATTATGTTTTTAGTCCAGCTCGCTAAAATGTGATTTCCTCGCTTGCTGGTTGCTCTAGGGGACTGAGTTTCTCCCCCCACACCGTTAGTTGGTGTGGGGGTTCTTGAAATCTCAGAGTGGATATTTTGTAAGGGTTTTTTACTGACCGCATAGATTCCCTTTTCTATTTTCTGCTATCTAGTATTAGTGGGCCTCATTTGCTGAATCTGCTTTCACCCCTGTGTATGTGCCTTCCTCTTACCTCACCGTTATTATTTGTTGGGGGCTTCTATATCTTTGGGGATTATTTCTCTGGAGGCAAGAGAGGTCTTTCTTTCTCTCTAGGGGTAGTTAGTTCCTCAGGCTGGCTCGAGACGTCTAGGATTTTTAGGCACGTTCACCGGCTACTTCTAGTGTGTTTGGATAGGTTCAGATTTGCGGTCAGTCCAGTTTGCCACCTCCCTAGAGCTTGTCCTATGTTTGTTACTTAGCTGGAGTAATTTGTGATCCTCAACCACTAAGGATCATAACAGTATAGCAGGCCAAAAAGTGTTTAATGCATCGCAGAAGTGGGATAAAAAGAAGACCTGAGTACATTTTTTTTTTTCCTCCCGCTTTTCCTTTGCTGCAGTCTGTTTAGCTTCTTTCATCCCCTTGAACTCTGGGTGGTTTTGAGCTCAGCTGCAGACATGAATGTTCAGACTCTGACTTCTAGTGTGGATCATCTTACTGCACGGGTGCAAAGTATTCAGGATTTTTTTATTCATAGCCCTATGTCAGAACCAAAGATACCCATTCCTGAGTTGTTTTCTGGAGATAGATCTAGGTTTCTAAATTTTAAGAATAATTGTAAGTTATTTCTATCTCTGAGACCTCGTTCCTCTGGTGATTCCGCTCAGCAAGTTAAAATTGTTATCTCCTTGTTGCGTGGCGACACTCAAGATTGGGCTTTCTCTCTGGCGCCAGGAGATCCTGCATTGCTTAATGTAGATGCATTTTTTCTGGCTCTTGGACTGCTTTATGAGGAGCCTAATCTTGAGAATCAGGCAGAAAAAGCATTGCTGGCTATCTCTCAAGGTCAGGATGAAGCAGAGGTGTATTGTCAAAAATTTCGGAAATGGTCGGTGCTTACTCAATGGAATGAGTGTGCCCTGGCTGCAAATTTCAGAGAAGGTCTTTCTGAGGCCGTTAAGAATGTTATGGTGGGGTTTCCCACCCCTACAAGTCTGAGTGATTCTATGGCTTTAGCCATTCAGGTTGATCGGCGTTTGCGGGAGCGCAAATCTGCTCATCCTTTGGCGGTATTTTCTGGACAGAGACCTGAGTCTATGCAATGTGACCGAACTCTGACCAGAATTGAGCGACAAAGTCATAGACGTCAAAATGGGTTGTGCTTTTACTGTGGTGATTCTACTCATGTTATCTCAGCATGCTCTAAACGCTTAAAAAAAATCGCTAAACCTGTCACCATTGGTACTATACAGCCTAAATTTATTTTGTCTGTTACTTTGATTTGTTCTTTGTCGTCCTGCCCGGTTATGGCTTTTGTGGATTCGGGTGCTGCCCTGAATCTGATGGATTTGTCGTTTGCCAGGCACTGTGGTTTTGTCCTGGAGCCTTTGGAATTTCCTATTCTTCTGAGGGGAATTGATGCTACGCCATTGGCTGAGAATAAGCCTCAGTATTGGACGCAAATGACCATGTGCATGACTCCCGTACATCAGGAGGTGATTCGCTTTCTTGTTCTGCATAATTTACATGATGTTGTCGTTTTGGGTCTGCCATGGCTGCAAGCTCATAATCCAGTTTTAGATTGGAAAGCTATGTCTGTGTCAAGTTGGGGTTGTCAGGGAATTCATGGCGATACTCCGTTGGTGTCTATTGCTTCTTCCACTCCTTCTGAGGTCCCTGAGTTTTTGTCTGACTACCAGGATGTATTTGATGAGCCCAGGTCCAGTGCCCTGCCCCCTCATAGGAATTGTGAATGTGCTATAAATTTAATTCCTGGTAGTAAATTCCCTAAGGGACGACTTTTTAATTTGTCTATACCAGAGCATGCCGCGATGCGGAGTTATATAAAGGAGTCTTTGGAGAAGGGACATATTCGCCCATCCTCTTCCCCTCTTGGTGCAGGATTTTTTTTTGTGGCCAAGAAGGACGGTTCTTTGAGACCTTGTATAGATTATCGTCTTCTGAATAAAATTACAGTCAAATTTCAGTATCCTTTTCCACTATTGTCTGATTTGTTTGCTCGGATTAAGGGTGCCAGTTGGTTCACCAAGATAGATCTCCGTGGTGCGTATAACCTTGTGCGCATTAAGCAGGGAGATGAATGGAAAACAACATTTAATACGCCCGAAGGCCATTCTGAGTACTTAGTGATGCCTTTTGGACTCTCTAATGCTCCTTCTATGTTTCAGTCCTTCATGCATGACATCTTCCGAGAATATCTGGATAAATTTATGATTGTTTATCTGGATGACATTTTGGTCTTTTCTGATGATTGGGAGTCCCATGTGAAGCAGGTCAGGATGGTGTTTCAGGTCCTGCGTGCTAATGCTTTATTTGTGAAGGGTTCAAAATGCCTCTTCAGAGTACAGAAGGTCTCCTTTTTGGGTTTTATTTTTTCTCCTTCTACTGTGGAGATGGACCCAGTCAAGGTCCAGGCTATTCATGACTGGACTCAGCCCACGTCTGTTAAGAGTCTTCAGAAGTTCTTGGGTTTTGCTAATTTTTACCGTCGTTTCATCGCTAATTTTTCTAGCGTGGTTAAACCTTTGACGGATTTGACCAAGGAGAGTTCTGATGTGACTAATTGGTCTCCTGCGGCCGTGGAGGCCTTTCGGGAGCTGAAGCACCGGTTTTCTTCAGCTCCAGTCTTATGTCAGCCAGATGTCTCTCTCCCCTTCCAGGTCGAGGTTGATGCTTCTGAGATTGGAGCAGGGGCTGTTTTGTCGCAGAGAAGCTCTGATGGCTCTGTGATGAAGCCATGTGCTTTCTTTTCAAGAAAGTTTTCGCCTGCCGAGCGGAATTATGATGTTGGTAATCGGGAGTTGTTGGCTATGAAGTGGGCATTTGAGGAGTGGCGACATTGGCTCGAAGGAGCTAAACATCGTGTGGTGGTCTTGACGGATCACAAAAATCTGATTTACCTTGAATCTGCCAAGCGCCTGAATCCTAGACAGGCTCGTTGGTCGTTGTTTTTCTCCCGTTTCAACTTCGTGGTCTCATACCTGCCTGGTTCGAAGAACGTGAAAGCTGATGCACTTTCTAGGAGTTTTGTGCCTGACTCTCCGGGAGTTTCTGAGCCGGCTGGTATTCTCAGAGAGGGAGTTATTTTGTCTGCCATTTCCCCAGATTTGCGACGAGTGCTGCAGAAATTTCAGGCGGATAGACCTGACCGTTGTCCACCAGAGAGACTGTTTGTCCCGGATAGATGGACCAGCAGAGTTATTTCCGAGGTTCATTCTTCGGTGTTGGCGGGTCATCCTGGGATTTTTGGTACCAGAGATTTGGTGGCTAGGTCCTTCTGGTGGCCTTCCTTGTCGCGGGATGTGCGTTCCTTTGTGCAGTCTTGTGGGATTTGTGCTCGGGCTAAGCGTTGCTGTTCTCGTGCCAGCGGTTTGCTTTTGCCTTTGCCTGTTCCGAAAAGGCCTTGGACACACATTTCCATGGATTTTATTTCGGATCTTCCAGTATCTCAGAAAATGTCTGTCATCTGGGTGGTGTGTGATCGTTTTTCCAAGATGGTCCATTTGGTGCCCTTGCCTAAGTTGCCTTCTTCCTCCGATTTGGTTCCTCTATTTTTTCAGAATGTGGTTCGCTTGCACGGCATTCCTGAAAATATTGTGTCTGATAGAGGATCCCAGTTTGTGTCCAGGTTTTGGCGGACTTTTTGTGCTAAGATGGGCATTGATTTGTCTTTTTCGTCGGCCTTCCTTCCTCAGACTAATGGCCAAACCGAGCGAACTAATCAGACGTTGGAAACTTATTTGAGATGTTTTGTTTCTGCTGATCAGGATGATTGGGTGACTTTTTTGCCTTTGGCCGAGTTTGCCCTTAATAATCGGGCTAGTTCTGCTACTTTGGTTTCGCCTTTTTTCTGCAATTCTGGTTTCCATCCTCGTTTTTCCTCGGGTCAGGTTGAGCCTTCTGACTGTCCTGGGGTGGATTCTGTGGTGGATAGGTTGCAGCAGATTTGGAACCATGTGGTGGACAATTTGAGGTTGTCACAGGAGAAGGCTCAGCGCTTTGCCAACCGCCGCCGCGGTGTGGGTCCCCGACTTCGTGTTGGGGATTTGGTGTGGCTGTCTTCTCGGTATGTTCCTATGAAGGTCTCCTCTCCTAAATTCAAGCCTCGCTTCATCGGTCCTTATAAGATCTTGGAAATCCTTAACCCGGTGTCTTTTCGTTTGGATCTCCCAGCATCGTTTGCCATTCATAATGTGTTCCATAGGTCTTTGTTGCGGAGGTATGTGGTACCTGTGGTTCCTTCTGTTCCTCCTGCTCCGGTGCTGGTCGAGGGCGAATTGGAGTACGTGGTGGAGAAGATTTTGGATTCTCGTATCTCTAGACGGAGGCTTCAGTATTTGGTTATGTGGAAGGGCTATGGTCAGGAGGATAATTCCTGGGTTGTCGCCTCTGATGTTCATGCGGCCGATTTGGTTCGTGCCTTCCACGCGGCTCATCCTGATCGCCCTGGGGGTCTTGATGAGGGTTCGGTGACCCCTCCTCAAGGGGGGGTACTGTTGTGAACTCTATTTTTGGGCTCCCTCTAGTGGTCACAAGCGGTACTGGGTAGTGTTGTCTTTCTGCAGGTTGCAGCATCAGCTGGTTCGTTATCCTTGGTTGGTTTCCTATTTAGCTCACCTGGAGACTCAGTTCCTTGCCTGCTATCAATGTATTCAGTGCTCTTCAGATTCCTCGTGTCTACCTTGCTCCCAGTCTCTCCAAGACAAGCTAAGTTTTTGTTTGATTATTTTTTGATTATCAGCGTTCATTATGTTTTTAGTCCAGCTCGCTAAAATGTGATTTCCTCGCTTGCTGGTTGCTCTAGGGGACTGAGTTTCTCCCCCCACACCGTTAGTTGGTGTGGGGGTTCTTGAAATCTCAGAGTGGATATTTTGTAAGGGTTTTTTACTGACCGCATAGATTCCCTTTTCTATTTTCTGCTATCTAGTATTAGTGGGCCTCATTTGCTGAATCTGCTTTCACCCCTGTGTATGTGCCTTCCTCTTACCTCACCGTTATTATTTGTTGGGGGCTTCTATATCTTTGGGGATTATTTCTCTGGAGGCAAGAGAGGTCTTTCTTTCTCTCTAGGGGTAGTTAGTTCCTCAGGCTGGCTCGAGACGTCTAGGATTTTTAGGCACGTTCACCGGCTACTTCTAGTGTGTTTGGATAGGTTCAGATTTGCGGTCAGTCCAGTTTGCCACCTCCCTAGAGCTTGTCCTATGTTTGTTACTTAGCTGGAGTAATTTGTGATCCTCAACCACTAAGGATCATAACAGGCAGAGAACACAGGGCTGGAAGAGAACACAGGACTGGCAGGCATGGCAGAGAACATGGCTGATTGATGTGGTGTATGAAGAAACTTGTAGGGACCTGTTCACACTGGAGGTGCAGGTACGGATATGAAGTATGGAGGAACAAGTAGGGACCTGTTCACACAGGAGGTGCAGGAAAGGAAACAAGCAGAAAGGAATGAGGTATGAAGGAACAGGTTGGGCCCTGTTCACACTGGAGATGTAGGTACGGAAACAAGCCAGAAGGAAAGGAGAAAGAAGGAACAGGTTGGGACCTGTTCAGACAAGAAGAGAACTGCAAGGCTGCGGATAGGAGCGGTAAAGCAGCAAGAGATAGCGCAGCAATAAAAGCTAAGCAGAGCAGAACCACAAGGAATATGGAGAGGAGCTGCAGCAAGAGATTACTGCAGCTGCAGAAGCTAAGCAGAGCGGAGCCACAAGGAATATGGAGAGTAGCTGCAGCAAGGTTTCTGCAGCAGCAAAGCAGAGCAGAACCGCAAGGAATGCGGAGAGGAGCTGCAGCAAGATATTACTGCAGCAGCAGAAGATAAGCAGAGTAGAAAGGAGCAGAACCGCAGGAGTGTGGAGCAGAGGTAAAGCCACAAAGGTACAGAGCAGGCAGAGCCGCAAGAGTGCAGAGCATAAGCAGACTGAGAAACACAAGTAAAGACACAACAAGGAAGGAAACCACAGACAAGGACACCGAGATAAGACTAAATTCAGACAAGGAAATGGAACAAGACAAGAAACAAGAACAAAGACACAGGGACCAGGATATTCTGCCTCCTGGAGGGCGGACAACAAGATCAAGGCAAGAACACAGAGAAAAGCCTCCAGAGAGGAAGTAACTCAGAGCAAGGCCTGGCAAACTCAGAAGCAAAACACAAACTGAGCTAACACATTGCACAGGCCCAGTCCACTGGGTGGAGCTGCACTAAATACTGGAGGCCACCTGGCAATTGGTCAGGAACAGATTAGACAGATGCACCTGATTCCTATAAGAACCAGAGAGTTCAGGTGCCGCCCCCTATGCACACAGCCAGGAAGCATGCAGAGAGCAGAGATACAGAATATGGAGCTGGCGAGAAACAGAAATCGCAACGTGACCTGGAGCAGTGGGTAAGATAGTGTGAGAGATGAGAGGCCATGTTGTGATGCCAGCAAAGTTGTTACACATTCTTCCTGTCAAGATCACACATCACCACTTGCATGCTTGACCCGCTCCCATTCCACCTCATCCCTAACCTTGCCACGGTCTTCATTCTAACCCTAACACACCTCTTCAACCTCTCACTCACAACAGGTGTCTTCCCCTCATCCTTCAAACATGCCAAGATCACACCCATCCTCAAAAAGACCTCCATCAACCTATCCTCTGTGTCTAGCTACCGCCCGATATCTCTTCTCCCTTATGCCTCAAAACTACTGGAACAACATGTCCATCTTGAAATGTCCTCCCACCTCTCCTCCTCCTCCCTCTTTGACCGGTTACAATCTGGCTTCTGACCCCATCACTCAACTGAAACTGCCCTAACTAAAGTTACTAATGAACTACTAACTGCCAAGAGCAAGCGACACTACTCTGTTCTCCTTCTCCTGGACCTGTATTCTGCCTTTGACACTGTGGACCACTCCCTTCTGCTACAGATCCTCTCATCTCTTGGTATCACAGACTTGGCCCTATCCTGGATCTTGTCATATCTAACAGATCGAACATTCAGTGTCTCCTTCCACACCACCTCCTCACTTCGCCCCTTGTCTGTCGGTGTTCCTCAAGGCTCTGTTCTAGCACCCCTACTCTTCTCCATCTACACCTTTGGCCTGGGATAGCTCATAGAATCCCACGGTATGCAGTATCATCTCTACGCTGATGACACACAGATCTACCTATCTGGACCTGACCTCACCTCCTTACTCACCAAAATCCCACACTGTCTGTCTGCTATCTCGGCCTTCTTTTCTGCTCGCTTTCTAAAACTGAACATGGACAAAACAGAATTCATCATCTTTCATCCATCTCACTCTACCCCTCCACCAAACCTATCCATCAATGTCAATGGCTGCTCACTTTCCCCAGTCCTACATGCTCGGTGCCTTGGGGTGATCCTTGACCCTGCCCTTTCTTTCAAGCCACATATTTAAGCCCTTGCCTCCTCCTGCCGACTCAAACTCAAAAATATTTCTTGGATCCGCTTATTCCTTGACCACGAAACCACAAAAAAACTAGTGCACGCCTTTATCATCTCCCGCCTTGACTACTGCAACCTCCTACTCTCTGGCCTCCCCTCTAGCACTCTGGCACCACTCCAATCCATCCTATACTCTGCTGCCCGACTAATCTACCTGTCTCCCCGCTACTCCCCAGCCTCTTCCCTATGCCAAGCCCTTCACTGGCTTCCTACTGTCCAGAGACTCCAGTTCAAAACCCTTACTAAGACATACAAAGACATCCACAACTTGCCTCCTCCATACATCTGTGACATGGTCTCCCGATACTTACCTACAAGCAACCTTCAAATCTTTCAAGATCTCCTTCTCTACTTCCCTCTCATCTCTTCTTCCCACAACCGCATCCAAGACTTCTCCCATGCTTCCCCCATACTCTGGAACTCTCTACCCCAACACACCATACTCTCGCCTACTATAGAAACCTTCAAAAAGAACCTGAAAACTCACCTCTTCTGACAAGCCTACAGCCTGCAGTGATCCTCAACCTACTGAACCACCGCACAACCAGCTCTACCCTCTCCTAGTGTATCCTCGCCCATCCCCTGCAGACTGTGATCCCTCGCGGGCATGGTCCTCCCTCCTTCCGCACCTGTTAGTGCCTTGTTTTTTGCTCATGTTTAATGTATTTGTCTATATTTGCCCCCTTTTAACATGTAAAGCGCCATGGAATAAATGCCGCTATAAAAAATTTATAATAATAATGGAGTTGGTTTCTATCCGTTTGTGCAGACACATGCACATTTGTGGCCTGCTGGAGGTCATTTTGCAGGGTTCTGGCAGTGCTCCTCCTGTTCCTCCTTGCATAAAGGCTGAGGTAGCGGTCCTGCTGCTGGGTTGTTGCCCTCCTACGGCCCCCTCCACGTCTCCTGGTGTACTGGCCTGTCTCCTGGTAGCGTCTCCAGCCTCTGGACACTACGCTGACAGACACAGCAAACCTTTTTGCCACAGCTCATATTGATGTGCCATCCTGGATGAGCTGTACTACCTGAGCCACTTGTGTGGGCTGTAGAGTTCGTCTCATGCTACCACGAGTGTGAAAGCACAACCAACATTCAAAAGTGACCAAAACATCAGCCAGAAAGCATTGGCACTGAGATGTGGTCTGTGGTCCCCACCTGCAGAACCACTCCTTTATTGAGTGTGTCTTAATAATTGTCAATAATTGCCATCTGTTGTCTATTCCATTTGCACAACAGCATGTGAGATTGATTTTCAAACAGTGTTGCTTCCTAAGTGGACAGTTTGATTTTACAGAAGTTTGATTTACTTGGAGTTATATTCTGTTGTTTAAGTGTTCCCTTTATTTTTTTGAGCAGTGTATATATATATATACTAGCTGAAGAGCCCGGCATTGCCCGGGCATAGTAACTAACTGTGGTTAGTTATAACAAATTACAATGATTGTTTGTCTGTAACGGAAATCCCGCGTCGCTGATTGGTCGTGCCAGCCGGCCGTAACCAAACAGCGATATTGGCGTGGAATTTAAACACCGCTTTGTTGATTGGTCTCGTGGTTCAAATCCCGCGCCAATTCGCCTGTGGCTGATTGGTCGCGGGTGGTTGGTGCGACCAATCAGCGATGCGGGATTTCTGTTACAGACAAACAGATGGAAATGGACCCTAGACGATTAATATATATATTGTAGGGATTTCACTCATTCAGGTGCGACGGCTGACACTTAGGAGGCAGGTTCCAACAAAAGTTCAAAAGTTTATTGCTTTATAAACCAGTTTAGCATAAACAGGAAAAACAAATAGCCTTTAACTCAGGCAAAAGGGAAAAAACAAGTGTCCATTCCTTCAGGCTCAGTGCTGGAGCCTTAACACACTGGAGGCTAGCACCTCCACACATATCCACTGTGTTAAGCATTAGCCTGTCTTATATAGAGCTAACCACACCCAGTAACCCATCACAAGATTAGCCATGTGGTCTGACATCACCACAGGTCCTGGAACACATATATATACATGGTTATGTGCAACAAAGAAATACTCCGGGCTACATTACAGCAACAAGCCACCTATGCGACACATATCTCCCGTCGACTACACACCCTTTAGCCATGCAACATACCTCCCCCCTCTGCCTAAAGCCGTGGGGCTTGGCACTTTTCCCCACTAAACAAGGGATTCTTGATAGGGCATCCGCAATACCGTGCAGCTTTCCGGCCCTATGTTCCACATGGAAACTGAAGTCCTGCAGGGCTAAGAACCAACGGGTGACCCTAGCATTTCTACCTTTTGTTTACCTTCGTGTGTCCTGGCAACTCTGAAAACAGGACCCTGTTTTTCTGGAGTAACTCCCGGCACTGCTGTTTCTGGGTCTTCGATAGCGTCTCCGCTATAGTAACCGCTCCAACCTCACCTTCTGGGTTGCTTAACAACGATGGAGTTAATGTCGGCTCTCTATCTTGCCACGGCTTGATGAGGTTGACATGGTATACTTGGAATGGTTTCCGTCTTCCAGGTTGGTGAATTTTATAATTTACTTCACCAAGTTTCTCGACAACCTCATATGGCCCTTGCCATTTGGCCAAGAACTTGCTTTCCACCGTCGGAACTAACACAAGAACTCGGTCTCCCGGATTGAACTGCCTCACTCTTGCAGACCGGTTGTAGACTCTGGCCTGAGCTTCTTGTGCCTGGAGGAGGTGTTCTTTCACGATAGGCATTACCTTTGCAATCCTCTCCTGCATCAGGGCCACATGCTCAATGACGCTTCTGTGGGGCGTAACTTCGGCTTCCCAGGTTTCCTTGACTATATCCAGGAGTCCTCGCGGATGTCGGCCATATAGAAGCTCAAACGGTGAGAACCCTGTGGAGGCCTGTGGCACTTCACGAATGGAAAACATCAGATAGGGTAAGAGACAATCCCAGTCTCTACCGTCTTTCTCTATAGCTTTTCTCAGCATGCTCTTCAGTGTCTTGTTAAATCTCTTAACAAGGCTATCTGACTGGGGATGGTACACCGAGGTCCTCAATTGGGAGATTTTTAGGGCTTTGCATAACTCCCTCATCACCTTGCTCATGAAAGGTGTCCCCTGGTCAGTCAGGATCTCCTTCGGCAGACCTGTCCGGGAAAAGACATGGACCAACTCGCGGGCTATACTCTTCGAGGAAGAATTTCTCAAGGGAATTGCCTCAGGATAGCGTGTGGCATAGTCCAGGATGACTAATATATACTGATGGCCCTGGGCTGATTTAACTAAGGGACCAACCAAGTCCATGGCAATTCTCTCGAACGGCACCTCAATAATGGGCAGTGGCACAAGGGGGTTCCGGAAATGAGGAGTGGGAGCAGTTAGCTGACATGTTGGGCAGGACCTGCAATAGTTCACTATTTCCCAGTGACACCCAGGCCAATAGAACCTCTGCACAACCCGTTCCTGCGTTTTTTCCACCCCTAGGTGTCCACCCAAGATGTGTGAATGGGCCATGTCCAACACCTTCCGTCTATATGGACCCGGCACTACCAACTGCTCTACCAACTCCTCCCTTATCTTCGTGACCCAGTACAACAACTCCCCTCTCATCAGAAAATGGGGAAATCTTGTGTCTGCCCCCGGCTCCTGTACCACCCCGTCAATAACTGTGACATTATTAAAGGCTTCCCTCAGAGTGGGGTCCCTATGTTGGGCAGTCCCAAAATTTTCACCGGTTACCTCTAACTCCATAATGTCAGATGTAGGGGACACTTCCTCCTCATCCCCAACCAGAACACAAAAAGGAAACCTGTCTGTCTCTGGGTGTGGTGACACCCTTCCAGGGTTCATTGGTTCCCTACTCTTGCTAGGGAGCTCAGAACCTTTTCCCACAAATCCCAAAACATACAGAAATCCCGGCCAATAATTATAGGGTGCAACAAGTCCTGCACGACGCCGACTATGTGGGACTCAGTGCCACATGCCGTTTCAATGTCCACCCTGGCCAAAGGGTAGTCCTTGGCATCACCATGTATGCACCGCACGCCGACCTTCTTTCCCGGGAGCAGGTGGAGAGGGAAAGTGGCCCTCACCAGGGTCACTAAGCTCCCTGAGTCTAACAGCGCCATTGCTGCTCGACCGTTCACCCTTACGGGACACGCTTGAGGTCCCTCGTTGGGCGGAGAGTTCACATTGCAGGCTGGATACGCATAGTATGAACAACGGCGTCCCATGCTGCAGTCCATCTGCTCAGTGGTTTGGGAACAACGGGCAGCTATATGTCCTGGCCCGTGGCACCTCCAGCAAATAATATCACCCGTAGGGACCTTGGGCACCACCTCCCCTGCCCTTTGTGACCTTGGACGCGCCACCCCTTTTTGGGACTCAGCAGCTTTCTGGGACCCCCAGTATGGCATGGGCTGCCTCCCAAAGGAGCCTTCCATCCCTTGGTATCTCTCGACCAGTCCGATCAGTTCGTCGGCATTCTGGGGATCACCCTGGGCAACCCAAGTCTGTATGGACCTCGGGAGGGAATGCACAAACCGATCCATCATCACTCGTTCCACCATCTGTGCAGGTGTACATAACTCTGGCTGCAGCCATTTCTGGACCAGGTGCAACAGGGCAAACATTTGGGAGCGAGGCGGTTTGTCCCGGTGATAGGCCCAGCAGTGAACTCGCTGTACCCTAACAGTCAGTGTCACCCCAAAACGTGTGAGAATCTCGACTTTCAATTTGTGATACTCTTTGGCATCTTGCAAGGTCAAATCATAGTACGCCTTCTGGGGTTCTCCCGTCAGGTATGGCGCCAGTACCTCTGCCCACTGCTCTGGCGGGAGTTTTTCCCTCTCAGCGACCCTCTCAAACACCGTCAGGAAGGCCTCAACATCATCCCCGGGGGTCATTTTCTGTAATGCGCGTCTTACTGTCTTCCGGACGTGGGTGTCATCAGCCAAACCTGGGGTTGGGGCGCTCGTCTTGCCCTGGATGGCGGTTGCCAGAAGCTGCATCTTCTGCTGTTGCTCCTCCTGGTTCTGTTGCATCTGCTGCCATTGCTCCTGCTGGCTCTGTTGTATCTGGAGCGCCCCCACCGCCGCAGGGCCGAGGGGTACCCAGTACCGGGCCTCCGAGTCTCTGCTCTGGGGTTGTCACGGCAGCTAGGCCCCGGTCCGTGACCCTGCCGTGGGGCGCACAGCGAATAATAGGTGTGGATGATGGTGGTGATGCTGTGGTAGATGTAGATGGTGAGGCCGTAGTGATGGGGGGTGGTGCGGTGGTGCAGTGCAGTAAATAATGAGGACACCAGGTTGCAGTCTCTTTACCTCTTTACTGAAGATCTCTGGGTCCTCAGTCCGGAATACGGTTCACCAGGCTGCGCAAGTCCGGACGGTCCAATGGCACCTCCAGAATTCTCTTCACAGGTGGAAATCGGTGCCTTCCTTCTAGCGCTATGTGTTGTGGTCCTTCCCTGCTGTGCTTACGGAAAGTCCCCCACAACTGTTGTGTCTGTTTCTTAAGTTCCCTCACAACTCGATTAGATGATGTTCTGCTAATCCTCCGTCCCTTCCTGATGTTCTGGTTGGGACGGCACCCATTTGACGGGTAGGCTCGGAGCTCTTCCGGGACCCTAGAGTCGCCCCTCTCCACAAGTTGCCCCCCAAGACTGCATAGGTGATTTAAGGTGAGACAGCCCGCCTTAGACTGACTGTCCTGCCGCTGTTTGGAGTATTGCTTGAAGCTGAATGTTATGATACTCCCTCGGCGTTCCGGCCACCGGTAGTGCGCCTCAGTAGGATGTTGCTTCGGTCTTACCGCACGACTCCTACTGGTATTTCTCCTTTGCGTGATCTCGTTTCTCACTCAGCACAATCTATCTCTCTTCTAATCCTTCCTTGGGTACCGCCGCTACCCGGAGCAGGCACGGTCCCGTTACGTTCGTTCAAGTTGCCAAGCCTCTGCCAGGATCCCACCCCTGACAGAGACCCTACTGTATCTTCCCCCACAACACCCTCTGCC
The DNA here is from genome assembly GCF_051348905.1 of Ranitomeya variabilis. Taxonomy (NCBI): domain Eukaryota; kingdom Metazoa; phylum Chordata; class Amphibia; order Anura; family Dendrobatidae; genus Ranitomeya; species Ranitomeya variabilis. The sequence goes on along the minus strand of NC_135232.1, from coordinate 656,734,017 downwards.
ACAAGGTGTTGCCTGGTTCCAACCCAGTCAGCTTTCTGATCTAACTTCCTGCCTGACCCCCAGTTTACCCACTATGGTGGGGAGTGGCCTAATGAATAGCACCCTTAGCTCCCCCCGGAGGCCCAGCTGTGAAATGTATTGGTGTCTGTGATACCTGATCAGATGAACTCCTTCAGTGCCATCAGACGCACTATAGCTCCCCATAGTGGCGGAGCCACAGTACTGCAACGACCAGGACTCTGGGGCGCTGCATATCTGCTGCATCAACAGCTTGTTGGTCTCTTGCTGGTTCTGTTGCAACTGCTGCATAAACAGCCTGTTAGCCTCTTGCTGCTGTGACTGCGACTGGACCAAGTGTTTCAGCAGGTCCTCCATTTTCCCCGGCAATGCTTGCTGGCTTATAGCCGACTTGACCCAGGACATCCAAAAAATAGACTTACGTCTCCACTGGGAACGCTGCCCGCACGTCTACCACCAATTGTAGGGATTTCACTCACTCAGGTGCGACGGCTGACACTTAGGAGGCAGGTTCCAACAAAAGTTCAAAGGTTTATTGCTTCATAAACCAGTTTAGCATAAACAGGAAAAACAAATAGCCTTTAACTCAGGCAAAAGGGAAAAAACAAGTGTCCATTCCTTCAGGCTCAGTGCTGGAGCCTTAACACACTGGAGGCTAGCACCTCCACACATATCCACTGTGTTAAGCATTAGCCTGTCTTATATAGAGCTAACCACACCCAGTAACCCATCACATGATTAGCCATGTGGTCTGACATCACCACAGGTCCTGGAACACATATATATACATGGTTATGTGCAACAAAGAAATACTCCGGGCTACATTACAGCAACAAGCCACCTATGCGACACATATCTCCCGTCGACTACACACCCTTTAGCCATGCTACAATATATATATGTATATATATATATATATACACTGTATATATACAGTACAGACCAAAAGTTTGGACACACCGTCTCATTTAAAGATTTTTCCGTATTTTCATGACTACGAAAATTGTACATACACACTGAAGGCATCAAAACTATGAATTAACACATGTGGAATTATATACTTAACAAAAAAGTGTGAAACAACTGAAATTATGTCTTATATTCTAGGTTCTTCAAAGTAGCCACCTTTTGCTTTGATGACTGCTTTGCACACTCTTGGCATTCTCTTGATGAGCTTCAAGAGGTAGTCACCGGGAATGGTCTTCCAACAATCTTGAAGGAGTTCCCAGAGATGCTTAGCACTTGTTGGCCCTTTTGCCTTCACTCTGCGGTCCAGCTCACCCCAAACCATCTCGATTGGGTTCAGGTCTGGTGACTGTGGAGGCCAGGTTATCACGTAGCACCCCATCACTCTCCTTCTTGGTCAAATAGCCCTTACACAGCCTGGAGGTGTATTTGGGGTCATTGTCCTGTTGATAAATAAATGATGGTCCAACTAAATGCAAATCGGATGGAATAGCATCTGCTGCAAGATGCTGTGGTAGCCATGCTGGTTCAGTATGCCTTCAATTTTGAATAAATCCTCAACAGTGTCACCAGCAAAGCACCCCCACACCATCACACCTTCTCCTCCATGCTTCACGGTGGGAATCAGGCATGTAGAGTCCTTCCGTTCACCTTTTCTGTGTCACACAAACATACGGTGGTTGGAACCAAAGATCTCACATTTGGACTCATCAGACCAAAGCACAAAGTTCCACTGGTCTAATGTCCATTCCTTGTGTTCTTTAGCCCAAACAAGTCTCTTCTGCTTGTTGCCTGTCCTTAGCAGTGGTTTCCTAGCAGCTATTTTACCATGAAGGCCTGCTGCACAAAGTCTCCTCTTAACAGTTGTTATAGAGATGTGTCTGCTGCTAGAACTCTGTGTGGCATTGACGTGGTCTCTAATCTAAGCTGCTGTTAACCTGAGATTTCTGAGGCTGGTGACTTGGATAAACTTATCCTCAGAAGCAGAGGTGACTTTTTTTCTTCCTTTCCTGGGGCGGTCCTCATGTGAGCCAGTTTCTTTGTAGCACTTGATGGTTTTTGCCACTGCACTTGTGGACACTTTCAAAGTTTTCCCAATTTTTCTGACTGACTGACCTTCATTTCTTAAAGTAATGATGGCCACTCATTTTTCTTTACTTAGCTGCTTTTTTCTTGCCATAATACAAATTCTAACAGTCCTTTCAGTAGGACTATAAGCTGTGTATCCACCAGACTTCTGTACAACACCTGTATTAAACCTGACAGGGCACACCTGTGAATTGAAAACCATTCCCGGTTACAACCTCTTGAAGCTCATCAATAGAATGCCAAGAGTGTGCAAAGCAGTCATCAAAGCAAAAGGTGGCTACTTTGAAGAACCTAGAATATAAGACATAATTTGAGTTGTTTCACACTTTTTAGTTAAGTATATAATTCCACATGTGTTAATTCATAGTTGTGATGCCTTCAGTGTGAATGTACAATTTTCATAGTCATTAAAATACAGAAAAATCTTTAAATGAGAAGGTGTGTCCAAACTTTTGGTCCATACTGTATATATATATATGTTGAAGATTATTTGGTATTCAAACAATGTTTTTCAGTTGTGTTTTACAATGCAATTTTAACATGAGCTTTTACATAGAGAGAACTGCTGTATGTAAAAGCTCATGTTAAAATCGCATTGCATACGGATGCCATGCGGATGTCACACTGTTACTAGATGTGAGGAAATCACATCCTTGCATTGCATTCGGATTACATACGGATCACTGTTAGGGAACATTTGTGCGATTCTCGACTGTCAAAATGGGACCGATTTTTTATATGGGAAGCATACCTCCCAACTTTAGGGGAAGGGAAAGAGGGACAAAGTCAGCGGCGCGCGTAGCGCGCCGCGGCAAATTTTAGGCCACACCCATTTCACAACTAGCCACGCCCCAACCACACCCATTTAGCACTTCTGATCACAATGTTTCGTTAACAATAATTATGAACAAAAAAATATGGCCACACACGACGCTCCATACTGTACAATGGCCATTGGCCACATTATGCTCCATACTGTATAATGGCCCCACATGATGCTGCGTACAGTATACTTGCCCCACGTGATGGTCCATACAGTATAATGGCGCCACATGATGCTTTGTACAGTATAATGGCCCCACACGATGCTGGGTATAGTATAATGGCCACACAATGCTGGGTACAGTATAATGGCCCCACACAATGCTGGGTGCAGTATAATGGCCACACATGGTTACCCCACCCCCATCATTGCCTTCTCCATCAGTACACACAAACACCTTTCACCGCGCTCCCTCGCAGCAGCCGGCAGCTTCCACTCCCACGGCGCTGAATGGTGTCATCCAGCTGCGCCGCTGACTGCTGTATCCAGCATTACAGCTCAGTCCCCATAGAATGTAATACAGCACAGCCCCATAGAATATAATGCTGCACAGCCCCCATAGAATGTAACGCAGGCAGGTGGCAGCCCCCATAGAATGTAACGCAGGCAGGTGGCAGCCCCCATAGAATGTAACGCAGGCAGGTGGCAGCCCCCATAGAATGTAAGGGGTGCTGCACCAGGTTGGTGGAGAATCCGATGGATGGGTACCAGGGGGAGAGTGGGAGCGGGGTGCGCGCACCATGGGGAGACAAAGTTTAGTTTGTCAGTCCTCCTATGCTGTCAGAGTCTCTGCTGTAACCGCAGCAGGGCAGCGCTGCATGGAGAGGGGGAGAGACACATACATTCACTTACAGTCTGGAGATCCGCTCGCTGCTCCCGCGGTCACACAGACACGGAGTGTTTCACAACTCTGCCCCCGTGCCAGAAACCAGTCCGGGTGCTGCCGCTCTGTCCTCAGAGTCCGCCCACGTCTATAGTTGAGGAGGAAGCCGGAGGCGGGCGGTGAGGCAACTCAAGGGGGCGTGGCTACAACGCAGTCCCAGGGAACGGAACGAACAGCGGGTACTAATCGGGCTCTCTCTACGTCCCGGAAGTGGGCGGAGCTTCACCGGCGGCCGCAAATTCGGGATTTTAAATGCCCGAAGCGGGACAGCGGGACCCCGGTGCCAAAGCGGGACTGTCACGCTGAAATCGGGACGGTTGGGAGGTATGGGTAAGTGTTGACTGTGATTCCAGCCTTAAGCACAGACTCTAGATGCCTCTGTGCTCCAGAGACTGGTACCCTGCCTTATGCAATTGTCCTTGCAGAGATCATGCTGCTTCTCTCTCATGCAGGACCTCAATCTTTCTACTTCTCCCTCAAAACTACAAGTACTTATATTCCTCCTAACCTCTGAGGGATCGTGCACACTTCCTGGTTCAGGCAAAGGTGTACAATCTGCCAGTAAGGGATTGGGTAACAGTGTGTGGATGCAATTGTTACAGCAAAGAACTTAGCCCTCATCATCGCTGGCAATACAGATAAATTATATTACACAAGCAGGCATTTTGTGGCGCTACAGGCTAGGGCACCACATTCCCCCTAGTGAAGAGTAGCAGGTCCTCGGGCTACTTAGCCGATGGTAAGTCCATAATAAAACAAAATAGCATTATCCTGAACATATATTAACAGTTGTATTCAGGGGCGGACACTGCCAGCTTGGGGCCTCTGTGCAAGAAATGTGTCTGGGCCCCCCTCCTTTTATGGCGACAAAACTACATTTTGTCACGCCGTTCTGTCTGTATCTGGTTTTTGGCGTGACAATGCATGTCTTTTCCTTAACCCTTTGCTACTTTCCCCCTAATTGAGCTGGGATACTGTTGGCTGTTACCTGTATGGAGCCTTCTCAGTTCCCTGCTTTGCTGCGTAGCCGTACATGGGTGGTTAGGTCTTTGCTCTGCTGCATGACCATCCGCTTATGCGGTCCCGGGTAGCTGCTGTTTAAGCTTTCCGCGGGCTGCGAGGTCATTTGCAGCTGGTGCATGACTTTCCACGGGTGTCAGTGCGTGCAGCCACAGCCAGGTGCCCTGAGCCTCAGTTCCTGCACTGATTGTGCTGTGATGGTTTCTGTTTGTGCTTAGGGCGTGCGCGGCCACACCTCCCCTGCTTTTATCAGGGTTAGTGTGTGTACATGAAATGCTGTCCCCAGCCAATTGCTGAGGGCAGCTCCTATACAAAGTTCTGCTGCCCTATGGGCGGGGTCTGAGCTACTCACAAAGCTCTTGAACTTTGCTATGTGTGTATGTGTTCCTGCTCCTCTCCCGTCTATGTTTTGGTACCAAAGACCTTGCCTTGAGTCCTGTTTTGTCCTGTTCTGGCGCCTGTCCTGGAGGCGGTAAATCCAGGCCTGAATCCTTGATCCTGTACCTGAACCTGTCTGAACTGTGTTTGCTGTGATTATGTTCCTGGAATCCCTCTGCATCTGGAGCCTCACACCATGTGACTTTGAGTCTCTTGTAACCGGTGTTTCTGTTGAGCATCTACTACTCTGTGCTCTGACTACCAAGCGGTGTTAGCCCCGTCTGGCGCACGTCCAGTACGGCGGTGCTTGCACCATCACGCTTGAGTTGCTTCCTAGGTCCGATGCCCGGAGCCTGACGACTGCAGTCTGGAACCTGATGACCGCTGCTTGGAGCCTGATGACTGTTGGTGCTTGTAGGTCATGTCGGATGTCCGGAACCGAACGACACCTGTCTGATGTCTGCCGGTGACCCTGGGTCCAGATGTCCTGATGTCCTGTCTGTACCCTGCAACCATGCCTGTATCCTGATGTCCTTCCTGTGTCCAGATGTCCTGATGTCCCATCTGTACCCTGATGTCTTGCCTGTGTCCTGAAGACCTTGTGTACCCTGATGTCCTGCCTGTGTCCTGATGTCCCGCCTATGTGTGCCTCGGTGATCCATTGGTGCCTTGGGGTCCACTGGGTGGTACCCTTCTGGAAGGTGTGGAATCGGGAGCCTGGCATAGTCATGTTTGGTTTATGTACTGTGTGACTTTACTTTAGTAAACTTTACTTTCTCTATACCTGAAGTTGTGCAGTGTAATCAAGTCCTACGTGTCTCTTTCCTTGCCCACATGCTCAGCTGCCACAGAACCCCGGTCTCTGCCCTCCCCTAGTTCGGGTAGGCCCTGGTCCCCCTCTGTGGTATAAAGGGTCCGTATTGTGTCCCAGTGGGACGCGCGCCCCACGCCTTCTGAGGTTGGTCGGCTTGGGGGCGTCTATGGGCTGGGCCACATCAGCGGCTGCGGCTTACCGTGACACATTTATATATATATATGTACAGTACAGACCAAAAGTTTGGACACACCTTCTCATTTAAAGATTTTTCTGTATTTTCATGACTATGAAAATTGTACATTCACACTGAAGGCATCAAAACTATGAATTAACACATGTGGAATTATATACTTAACAAAAAAGTGTGAAACAACTGAAATTATGTCTTATATTCTAGGTTCTTCAAAGTAGCCACCTTTTGCATTGATGACTGCTTTGCACACTCTTGGCATTTTCTTGATGAGCTTCAAGATGTAGTCATTAAAATGCTCGGGTTGAGCATATTGAAATGCTCAGGTGCTCGACCCGAGCAACGAGCCCAATGTAAGTCTATGGGAAACTCAAGCATTTTTGCTGCGGCCCCCTGGGGGTCTTTAGCGGGTCTATAAATTGCCGAAATTGATGGGAACAGTGCTCAAATGACATGGGAACATCATGGGGAAGACCCCTGGAAGCATTTATGGCTCTGTGATGGAAACATATATATATATTTCATATAGATCTTACTTGCATATAAACTCATATATTCACAGCTAATATATACACTATAATCAATTGCTTAAAATGGCTGACATAAACTGATATAAGCCAGACAGACTGTTTGGGGCTTTCCAGGCAAAAGCAGAACAGCACCAGATGTACTATGTGAAGATCAGATGTCTCAACTTTGTCATAGATGCTGAAAACAGAGACAGCTACACTTTAGTTGCTTAATCAGCATTCATATGTGCATTAATCACAATATTCCATATATATTTAGGTAACCAATAACAGAGGAGCTTGACAATATGGTAATTAACTAATCACCCCTAACCACCCCCTTTCTATATGTAATTATAAAACCATGTATGCACAATAAACCGCCAGTATTGGTGGAATGTTATTCTGTCACCATGGTGTACAGTCTCATTCTTGATGAGCGCTCAAAATACTCAGTCTTACTGGGAACAGCCGCAGCACACACAGGGATAGATTTATCCAAACCAAATTTCCATAATATCTGGCGCCTGCATACGGGGCAGTGGACAAAACGCACGGAGACCCTGCTGACTGGAGAGACGGAAGTGTCGGCAGCGGCCTTGGGTCACGGGATGGAGACTGCAGCTCCATAGTAAGGTAAGAAAATGTCATCTTACCTGAATGTCCCTTGTGCCCAGTCCTGGTCTATACCTCTTGCCGGTCAGATGTAGTCACCACCGCATTCCCAGGTAGTGTAAAAAGTCCTCGCCTTATCCAAACCCTGGGATATAAGCCAAGGTGTCTGCTGTGTGCCGTGTTTGTCTTCTATGTCTGTGTAGATCCGGGAGATAGTTAGAACAGTGACTTTTGTTTCTGGTTGCTGGGAAACAGATAACAGGAAGTGAAATCACTCGATAAGCTATCACAGATTCCCATGCATAGGAGGGACAGGAAGTCCCAGATGTCCAGGCTTGGATGGTGATAACTTAGAGGGCTACCACAGATTCCCATAGCCGGCGAGCCAGGCAAGACAACCGGAGCGGAAGGTGGTAGGATCCCCTCCTGTCACGCAGGCGGCCCGAGCATTTGTGTGCTCTGTGCGATTGACAGTTGTCTGTTACCAGGCCGGCCTGCACGTGTCACAAAATAATAAAGAGGGCATCGATTTCTCCCGGACGTCTGTTTATCTGTTCTTGTTTATGTCACGTACTGTTGCTTTAAGTGCATAAAGTTGCAGAAGAAAGGTTTTTTTTCTCTTGTCCACACTTCTCCTTTTGCTGTTAGCAGGGAAATATCCCTTGTAAATCACACTGTCACATCTGTCTTTGCTCTGTTTCCTGTTCTTGCATTCTGAGATAAGTGTTAGCTACAGTGTAGGAATTTTGAGGAAGTGAAACTGAGTGGTATCTGTGACTACTGCTGAGATACTTGACTTTAGTGACTTTGGATACACCAGCATAAGAAGGGGGAAGTGTGTGTGTCAGACTGCGTCTGAGCACAGACAGAGGTGTTAGGAGCTGTTTCAACTTTTTACTTTTTGAAGTTTTTTTTTCTGTACCAAACTTTTAAAACTTTTAAGTTTGTCTTTTTTGTAGCAATCTTTTTTTGAAGTTTTTCTTTTTTATACCAACCTTTTTGAAGTTTTTTTTGTTGTTTTATTACCTTTTTTTGTTTGTTTTTCGTTTTTGTTTCTGCCATGGGGAATAAGGTGGCCAAGCTGCAGGAGGGTCTCTTACTTCCTGATGAGAAAACAGCCCCCCAGATAGTGGCAGAACAAGAAAGTGTTAAATATGTGAAAAATTACAGACAGCTCATGAAAGTATGTGAAATCCATCAGGGAGGTAAACTTCAAGCTGCAGAATGGCATGATGTTTTGAAAAGAAAGAAAGGGAAACTAGCAGATGCTAACTTGCTGCCCGCTACAAATGCATGGTTTAAGGTAGCAGCAGAGCTACATCGTTTAGGAAGCACTGAACGATATGTGAACAAATCAGGAAGTGATTTTTATGTGTACAAGATGGGAAAAGGTGTTAAGCCATCACCTCCTCCTCCATACGGGGACGGGAGATATTGGACATGTGCAGTCTGCTCTCAGCAGAATCCATTGTATAGGGAGACTTGCACATCATGTGGAGCACCCCGTCCATCCCTACAGGGAGAGGGCACCATTGTTCCAACCATGCCATCTCAGGTTGCACCAAGGGGGAAGGAATTTTCTTCTTATCCCCCTCCTCCATCTTCCTCTTCTTCATTGCTATCACCTCCTCTTTCTTCTCCACACCTTTATCACCCCCTCCTCTATTACTCCCCTCTCCTCCCTGTTTATCACAATCTTCACCTCTCTCTCCTCCTCCTTCTCTTTCCTCTCCACCTCTCTCTCCTCCTTCTCTTTCTTCACCACAACTCTCCTCTTTCCTCTCCACCTCTCTCTCCTCCTTCTCTTTCTTCACTACACCTCTCTCCTCCTTCTCTGCCACACCTATCTCCTCCCTTTTCTTTCTTCTCCTCACCCTTCACCCCCTCTCACCTCCACCTTCTCTTTCTTCTCTGCCACACCTATATCCTCCTTTTTCACATTCCTCTTCTTCTTCTTTGTTGCCAGTCGGGCAACCGCCAAATTCAAACAGTGTGGTGTCTGTATCCAGTGCTGACAGCACAAGGCACCTTCTATGTCCCAAGTACAGTCCAGCCTTTGCCAGTCATGATATCGGGGGAAGAAGATGAAAATCCCCTCATCAAAAGTACCCCACAAGCCGCAGCAGGCTTCCCTCAGACTAATCAGGCAGTGGGCAGCTCAGGCCCGGGGGCAGGGGGGGAACCACTGGTACCACCATCTGAGGATGATGATGATCAATGTCCCCGGCCAGAGCAGCCAACATTTACACCATCATGGAACCAGACCCAGAGATGCATCCCATGCCATTTTACAGAAGAATGCAGCAGAACCAGCGGACATATGCAGCCACCTGTAATGATCTCTGGGCCATAATGGAAATAAAAGCAAGTGATGCATTCTGGCCAATCATGAAGGAATATTTCAAGCTTCCCGCAGAATTAGATGTACACGCCTAGGAGTCAGGGCCACAGCTAATAGAACAGCTCAGAGAGTTGGCCAAAGGCAGATTGGCAGGACAAGCCCTCAGCTTACATGACATGAGCCAAGACAAGACAGTGTCTGTGGAGAAGTTTCATGGCAGAGTAATGCAAGTTTTCCAAGACTTGGGCTTCGCCATTCATGACCAGATACACAGGCAAATGTTGGCACAGGCCTTTGTGCATGGACTAAGGGAGCTAATCAGGAAACCACTTATAGTGGCCAGACCCGAGTACAGGTCAATAGCAATGGACACCCTGCTCACAGTAGCCAAAGAGACTGAGTTCCAACTAGGAGTGTGGAAGACAGCCCCCCTTATGGTGACCACTGACCTGGGAGCGCTACCACCCTACAAAGACAGAAGTGGTGTCAAGTGTTACAACTGTGGCAAGTTTGGCCATTTCCGGAACCAGTGCAGAGCACCCACACAACCCAAGAGTTGGCCCAGAGAAACAGGTCAAGGAAGAAGTACAGAAATCAGTGAAGAGCTCCACCCATCTGACATGGGCAAGCCAGGTCCACAAGACACCATGCTCCTGACATGCAAAAAGCCACCAGTGGGACAAATACCTCAAATTACCCTGAAAGTGGATCGGTATGTAAGATCTTTTCTTGTGGACACTGGTGCAGCCAGAAGTGTGATGAGACATGTGGAACTCTCCGATCCCACCTGCCTATCAGAATCCTCTGTCTTGCATGGGGATTGATGGTCAAATCAGACATTCCCAGCTTACAAAGCCCCTGAGCATGTGGACTCAGTCAGGACACTCTATTCTGTCCCAATTCATGGTGTCAAGGACCTGTCCACTCAACCTGATGGGAGCAGACCTACTGCAGAAGCTGAAGGCGACCATAGTGTTCCAGGAAGATGGGACCATGACTCTTCCTTCACCCATGACCCAAGAAGAATCAATCATGCTGGCGGCCCTACAATAACCTCAAACAACCGATGGAGGCCTACCCAAGGAGGTACTGGACATAGTACCAGAAAGTCTATGTCCCAGGATGTGGGAAAACTTTAAGTTGCCCCAGTACGGGTATCACTCAAGCCAGGCGCTCCATACCCTCGTAAGGCCCAGTATCCCCTGTCCATCGCCCAGAGTCAAGCTGTCTTTGACCAACTGAAGGTCTACCTGGAAATAGGAGTCATTATTCCTTGCACATCGCCTTGCAATACCCCACTTTTCCCGGTCAAGAAAAAGACTGTAAAAGGGGAGCCAGCCAAGTTCAGAATGGTGCATGACCTGAGGGCTGTGAACGATGCTACGGTATTTGAAACCCCAATTGTGCCAAATCCGCACACTCTGCTCTCAAATGTGCCAGCCACAGCAAGTGTTCACAGTGGTTGATCTGGTCAACACTTTCTTCAGTGTTCCCCTTCACCCAGATGACCGGTACCTGTTCACCTTCACGCACCAGGGGGCACAGAACACATGGACCGTGATGCCCCAGGGAGCCCAGAACAGCCCTTCACAGTTCACCAAAGCAATGTCCTCCATTCTTGCCAACTGGATTACAGAACATGCAGCGGTCACTCTACTACAATACATGGATGATCTCCTTTGTGCGGCTTACATCGATACCTGCACAGCCCATTCCTTGTCTCTCCTACGCTACCTGGCAGAGCAGCAATGCAAGGTCTTGAAAAACAAAACCCAGTGGAGTCAGAAGCGAGTTACGTTCCTGGGACACTGTATTGCTCACCAGACGAAACACCTGACAGATGAGCACAGTGGAGAAGATTCCTCTTCAACCGCTCCAAAGATGCTACAGGCCTTCCTTGGTCTAGTTTCATATTGCAGAACTTGGATCCTTGATGCCTCTGTCTTAATGCAGCCTCTGTACGATTGCATCAATGCAACCCCATTCCTTCTCTCGGATGCGGCCTTCAACTCGTTCAGGAAACTGAGAGACTCCATAGTCTCAGTGCCAGCACTAGGCCTACCTGACTACGAGAAGCCATCTTGTCTATACCTGATGGAAAAAGAAGGCCATGCCACCGGAGTCTTAACGCAGATTCACGAGAGAAAGCAGAGACCTCTAGGCTACTTTTCAGCTCACCTGGATCCAGCTGCAAGGGGAGCCCCCTCCTGCATGAGGGCAGTACTTGCAGTGCACGCCCTCCTAGCAAAGACTGCTGACATCATTCTTGGACATCCTGCGGCGCCTCAGGGTCCTGGTCGTCGCAGTGGTATTGCTTTCCTCTCAGAGAGAGTGATGCTACGTTTGGAGGCAAGAAAGGATAACAGCATCCAGGTATCACAAACATGCAACACATTCACACTCCAGGCCACCAGGGGGCGCTTCTGCTCCTATTTATTAGGACACTCTCCATATATATATATATATATATATATATAACTGGTAGTTTGTAGTTAAAGTTAGAAAGTTCCAGACAGTAGTCTGAGGAGGACAGAAGGTAAAAGGAGCTGTGCATGCCCTCAGAGCTGCAGCTCCCGGAAAGAAACATTGAAAGGCAGAATTGTATTGCAGCGAGCGTGAAGGAAGTTGAAGCATAGGAGAGGATACTAGAAGGGGACCAGCCCCGCTCAGGCTGCCTCCTTCTGAGGTGCAAATCCCGGTAGCCAGAACACCGAGGGAGTAAGGACCTCTATGCCTTATTTCAGAGACCGGCAGGACAGCTAATTGCAGGTTACCTGTCCGCACCTACACCCAGGAGGCACGGTGACACCTACAGAGCCAGGTTATCTAAGAGACCCTATAAACAGGCTCAAGTCACCAGTCATACAGGTTTTGTCCTATCCTTACGGGGGACAGAGAGAGCGAAACGTTGCATCTGTGAGACCCTTATGTGAAGCCATAGGCAGTAAGGGACTACACCACCGCAGCGTAAGGGAAGGCTACTGATTTCCATCTGGACAAGGGAACTCTGGACTTGCCTCCAAACCGGCTGGACTCTGCCTGCCCAGTGATCTGGTGCCCTGGACTGTGGATGCTGAAGTCTTCAGTAAAGGTAAAGAGACTGCAACCTTGTGTCCTCGTTCTTCCGTGCACCTCTCACCATACCACCATCTACACACCGGGAACCCCTTGGGGCATACTTCACCTGTGGGAAGGTATACCATCTAGCTGCCATAACATCACTACAGCGGACCCCTTAAAGCAGCGTCGGTCACCCTGACCGAATACAACAGGTGGCGTCACGAACATAAACTTTATCCCTTTAAAGACTTTTCCCTTTTATACGGATGTCCCAGGGCCATGGACCAGGTCAGCCACCGTGACATCCCCCTGTGAACCGAAGGACCCTGTACCGAGTACCCCACGGCCCTTGGGGGGTGATCCCACTCACTGGAGATCTTGGCTCTGCACTACATCTCAGCAATCCTCAACCAAACCCAGCCAAAACATCTCTGCACCACCAGGCATCTTCACCTCCAGTGCTCTCTGCTCTTGTCTGACAATGTCACCATCTCCAGATGCACAGTCCCCAACCTAGCTACTCTACTCCCACTCCCAAGGAGGGATTCGGACATGGACTCCTCAGATCAAAATCTGCATGATACCTTTCACTAGGTTCTGGATTTGCTCCGGACTGATGACCATGATTGCTTTAGCATCGTGCAACAGGAAACAGCAGGATTACCCAATGTGGCAGATGAGCCACTGACCAACCCAGAGTTGATCCTCTACGTAGATGGCTCCAGATTTGCAGATGATGAAGGAAGATTCCACATGGGATGTGCAGTAACCAGCAATCATGAAATCCTGTGGTCCAGAAGTCTGCCGCTTAGCCTGTCAGCCCAGGAAGCAGAACTGATAGCGTTGACGAAGGCCTGCCAGATTGCAAAGGGCAAAACTGCGAACATATACAACCCCTGGCAAAAATTATGGAATCACCGGCCTTGGAGGATGTTCATTCAGTTGTTTAATTTTGTAGAAAAAAGCAGATCACAGACATGGCACAAAACTAAAGTAATTTCAAATGGCAAATTTCTGGCTTTTAGAAACACTAAAAGAAATCAAGAACAAAAAATGTGGTAGTCAGTAATGGTTACTTTTTTTAACCAAGCATAGGGAAAAGTTATGGAATCAGTCAATTCTGAGGAAAAAATTATGGAATCAGGAAAAATAAACAAACAAAAAAAACATTCCAACCCGTCACTAGTATTTTGTTGCACCACCTCTGGCTTTTATTACAGCTTGCAGTCTCTGAGTTTAAAATGCAAACGCAGGTGGTGAAAAAAACGCATGTAAACGCGGCAAAATGCCGCATTTTTTAGACGCATGCGTTTTCGCATGTGGTAAAAAAAACGCGGCGTTTTGCAGCGTTTACATGCGTTTTTTCCTGCGTTTGCGTTTTTTTTTCCCGTGAAGAGAAATTTCACAAGAGAAAAATCAAGATAACCAGACACCGCCATGGGACTAAAGAGGGCGTATATGTTGGGATCTCTATATATAGACCCTAGGGCTACTGAAATTTTAACAGTTTGCTACTGTATCCTGTGTCATGATGGATCTTCGCATGTAGAGCTTTTATTTCAACCTGGATTTCAGCTTCAAGCTGTTTCTTGCCTGTGCTTTTGCTTGGGAGCAAGACAGAAATCGCCAAAGATGGAGAAGGAGACAACATAGGCGTTTTTGGAGGCACCCCATTATCGAAGTACGTGAGAGCCGTGGAGCCTATCACATGCTCTGTGCCGAGCTTAATGCCAACCCGGAGAAATTCCACGAATATACAAGGATGTCGCAAGACTCGTTCCGGGATTTGCTTGCTCGTGTCCAAGGAACCATACGGAGACAGGACACCCAGCTCCGTAGAGCGATTCCACCAGAGGAACGTCTGCTGGTTACATTAAGGTATGTTACAAATCTAAACCCAATGACAGTCCAAACTTTTTGTTTTCACACATGTATGTTTTGGCTATTTACCTATCTTTCTTTAGCGTAAACACACTATAAATAGAATAGATTGTAATGTTTTTTGTTTCTGTTTTTCTTACAGATTTCTGGCAACCGGAGAGAGTTTATTATCCCTCCACTTCCAATACCGGCTTGGAATCTCCACCCTTTCCGGAATAGTTGCGGACACCTGCCGGGCTTTATGGAATGTACTCCGGGATGAGTTTATACCCATACCCACCACGGACATGTGGCTTGAAATAGCTGAAAAATTCTGGAGTGTGTGTGATTTCCCCAACTGTTTAGGAGCGGTGGATGGAAAGAACATCCGCATTATCAAACCTGCCAGAACAGGATCGGAGTACTTCAACTATAAAAAATATTTTTCTGTTGTGCTCATGGCAATAGCTGATGCGGAATGTCGCTTCATCGCCGTGGACAGTAGTGTATAATCGGGTCCATTCATCAAACTCAATCTGACAGGTGCCCCGCCCCTATCAAGATGTATCAAAAGGGTGTAACCCCTCCCCGCCCTGTCAGCCAGCTGTCCCTCCTTGTCTGGCTGTCAGCTTTTGATACAGTTTGAATTGTTAATTGGATCCAGGGATTATTATCCCAGTATTGTTTTTATATTAGATTTTGATATTGTTAATTTGATACAGCGATTGCATTCTGTAATCAGCGCACTGTGTTTTATTACCCCCATGGTATGTCGTGTTTCTTTTATAACAACAGCCTCATTATATGGAGCTGCGAGATTAACACAAACAGTTGTTTGTGGCTTCTGTAATATGTATTGTATTAAGTTTACGCTTATTTGCAAGTGCTGCGCAGGGAGCTGACCATGACATATTTAGAATGAAAGCACCATCAGCATTTCAGCGTGTCCAGGGTTGTGTTAGGTGTGATAACGCCCCACCCTGTACAGATAACGGCCATGCAAAGTGCAGTCAGCTAACCACAATCACACGGCTTAACACTTTGCAATGTTAGCTAATTCTCATCATTGCACGATAGTATAATTCTCTTCTCATCATTGCATGATAGTATAATTCTCAATATTATGAAAAGATGACAATCATTGTATGGGTTTTTAAAAAGGCTTTATTAAAGTATGTATCAGACACAACACATTGTATGTGGATTACTGTTATGACCTGGTGGTTACAGAGAAGCACTGATATGACCTGGTGGGTGAAACGAAACATGGGACAAGCTCTGAGGAGGTGGTAACTTTACTGACCGCAAACCCTACTCCTAACACCAACACTAGAAATAGCCGTGGGACATTCCTAACTCTCCCTAGACGCCTCGTCACGGCCTAAGAACTAACTACCCCTTAAGATGGAAACAGAAAACTATCTTGCCTCAGAGAAATTCCCAAAAGGAAAGATAGCCCCCCACATATATTGACTGTGAGTGGAGAGGGAAAAGACATACACAGAAATGAAAACAGATTTTAGCAAAGGAGGGCTTCAGAAAGACCCTTTCTGAAAATAGCTGCTAGGGCATCCTCATTCCATTTTGTGAGCACAGACCACTTTCTAAATTTCTGGCAGTATACTTCTGCTGCTTCCTGACCCTGACACAGAGCCAGCAAGATTTTTTCTGCCTGATCCACAGAATTAGGTTCGTCATACAGCAGTCCGAGTGCTTGAAAAAATGCGTCTACATTGAGCAATGCAGGATTCCCTGGCTCTAGGGAGAATGCCCAGTCCTGCGGGTCTCCACGCAGCAGAGAAATGACAATCTTCACCTGCTGAATGGGGTCACCAGAGGAACGGGGTCTCAAAGCAAAAAACAATCTGCAGTTATTTTTAAAGTTCAGAAACTTAGATCTATCCCCAGAAAACAAATCAGGAATAGGAATTCTAGGCTCTAGAACCGGAGTCTGAACAACATAATCTTGGATACTCTGTACCCTTGCAGCGAGCTGATCAACACGCGAGAACAGACCCTGAACCTCCATATCAGCACCAAAATCCAGAACCACCCAAAGATTAAGGGGAAAAAAAAGACAAAACAAGCTGCAAAGGAAAAAAAATGGCTCAGAACTTTCTTTTCCCTCTTTTGAGATGCATTCAACACATTGTAGGCCAGCTGTACTGTTATGACCTGGTGGTTACGGAGAAGCACTGATATGACCTGGTGGGTAAAACGAAACATGGGACAAGCTCTGAGGAGGTGGTAACTTTACTGACCGCAAACCCTACTCCTAACACCAACACTAGAAATAGCCGTGGGATGTTCCTAACTCTCCCTAGACGCCTCGTCACGGCCTAAGAACTAACTACCCCTTAAGATGGAAACAGAAAACTATCTTGCCTCAGAGAAATTCCCAAAAGGAAAGATAGCCCCCCACATATATTGACTGTGAGTGGAGAGGGAAAAGACATACACAGAAATGAAAACAGATTTTAGCAAAGGAGGCCAATTTTTAATCTAGATAGACAGAAATAGGAAAGGATACTGTGCGGTCAGTATTAAAAACTAAAAATCCACGCAGAGTTTACAAAATGATCTCCACACCGACTCACGGTCTGGAGGGGCAAATCTGCTTCCCCAGAGCTTCCAGCTAGCCTGAATATATCATAATGACAAGCTGGACAAAAAGAAACACGACATGAGCTGAGCAATAAAGTCCAAAGCAGATGGACTAACAAAGAACTAGCAAGAACTTATCTTTTGCTGAAATGGACAGGCCATGAGAAACATCCAAGGAGAAAACTGAATCCACCCTGAGACATTGACAGCTGGCATGGACTACAGACCAGAGCCAAGTTACATAGCAAGGCCAGTGGAGCCGATTAGTGAAAGCAGCTGCTGCAGAACCTCAAGGAGCAGCAGTTCCACTTGAAACCACCAGAGGGAGCCCAAGGGCAGAACTCACAAAAGTACCATTCATAACCACAGGAGGGAGCCCAAGAACGGAATTCACAACAGATTACAGCGTGATATACACAGCATGATAATGTTAGCTAAATCTCAATACAACTGTGCACAAAGACACATACATTTTTGATGAAAAAGATGACGAGTGTTATAACGGTTCTTTAAAGTTGCTAATTTTGATTCCACAAACTCTGATATGATTCTATCATTTCTTTGCAAGTCAGGAGTGAAATGTTGTAAAAGTTTCTTGAATGGTAACCCGAGCGCTAAGTGGTACAGAACATATATGCAATAATGGCCGCATACACGACTATACACATCTTGGATTTGGGCGTCTTGATAGCAATACGAGTCACAATTCTTGTTCAGGAATGCCACAAAATCGCGTGGGAAGATAATATTGTCCGCACGAAACCCATAACTATCAAAAAATATGCCCGTCTTATCATCGCAGAGTACGATTAATACCCAATGCCGTCCAGCTTGATTCGCCGGGTCTGTATTCACGATATATGCCGCGGGTCTCTGAGTCACTCTTTCTTCCAGAAGCAAATCACACGGAAACACACCGGCGAATATGTGGTCTGTATAATTATCGGCCTTCAGTATCGCTGTAAGCTGCAGACTGTCCATCGTTACTTAATTAAAATCGTACAAGATTTCACTCACGCCTATTATTAATTTCCAGAATGGTGTGGTTGACTGCAAAAACAATCATATTTATCGTGTGGGGTGTTGCTAGCGCAAAGCGAACTTCAGCACGTAGGTTGCCTGTTTTAATGAGCGAGAAATGGCCTCCAGGCTCTTGATCAGGCGATAAATCAAAAGCAAATAGAGTGAATCCAGCCATAAATTCTTCATGATCTATCGCCATGGCACAATCAGCCTTCTGCTTGCCAGATATATGGGCAAGCGCCATATACTCTCTGATGGCTAAATCATCATTAAAATTAGGATTATAAGGTCTCGCGGGTATCTGCTGGCCGTCCAGATATAAAGCGGCGTGGTTGATGTTGTAGTGGTGGAAGTGCAACGAATTTTTCGAGTATGAACCGCTGAAGGCGTCATTATCTACAAACCCCAATAGAACAGTCTTTGGTATCTGGCCTAGGAAGAGGTTCTCGTGGTTCGTGATCCGCGCCCCTGCAGCGATGCTGTACACTTTCAGACATGTTCGGTCAATAGCGTACTTGGCGGTTGCGGATAGGAGGGCCTGGCTGTGGCCGATTCGGACAGCCGGAGACACCTGCACTCTTTTCACATAGAGAGCCGCTTGCGAGATTTGCACCTTCAGCGGCTCGGCTTCTGCGGACATGAGGCAGAAAGAATCCTTATTTCTTGTTAACTTAACCTTAAGGTCAAGACCATTCAATATTAACTTTGGCTGATTAAATATATCCCCAAAAATGGGCCCCAAGAGGTCGATGGGCTTTGAGCGAGATGCGGCATTGGCTCTTTTGATAAAGCCTGCATTTGCGCCATCCATGCTCCGGTCATTATGATGGCCCGCAGTGTCTTTATAGAACAAACCGGCTGTAAATTGTGATGCCAGCGTCTGCGAGCTGTAATTTAAAAGGGTCACTATGTACGCTCTATAGCTGTAGAGATTGTCCGATTGTGAGATAAGTCGATCTCCCAGAGTAATATCGACCTGGTTAAAAAGGGTGGCTAGAGGGTAATTTATGAGGGCCACACGGGCACCATCGGCGATAGCCGTATTATCATGCTTCACGATGCGGCAGCTTATGTACAACAGCGTGTTGTTTAGATCATAATAATAATCGCCGCTCCCAGATATGAAAAATTCCAACGGACCATTGTCTGACAGAGCCGCAACCGGTTGTACTTCTACAAATAGAGATTTCTCTATACTTGTTTGTGTCGGGGGTACGTCAAAAATATCCAGTTCCGATTTTGCGCACTCTACAGAAGCGTCATGCAGGAAAGCCATGATAACTGATTAGAAGATGTCGTCCGCAGAGCGTCTTACTTGTTTCTGGCGGTGGCGTCTCTTGGTGGTAGTTTTATTCATGAGCATCGGTGGTAAAGGGGGGCAAGCGCGCCTCTTTCTTTTTTGTGCTTTTTTAGCGACATAAATTATCCCAGATCCGTCTTGCTGTGGTTGTGTATTTATCCGTTTCATAAGGGCCGTTGAGGCGGTCGTGACGGCGTCCGTCGCGATGTTCCGGTCCGCCGTCTTTATGTGCGGTTTTACTAATTCTAAGCCTTTTCTGAAAAGCGGCACGGCGCGTCGAAATAAGCCTTTAAATATCCCGGCCAGGCCAGAGCCATACATGTACTCGCTCCCGCGGAATCCCTCTAGCCCGTGCCCCGACTGGGCAGTATAGTAGCGGGCATAAACAGCGGGATCTCCATACACCCTTTGAGACACCATTTTATCGTGTCAATACTGTCGCGGTCTAAAATGTAATCGCACTATACACTTGCCGTATCTGAATTTAACCGGCGTAGCCTGGTCCGACATGACTGTAATGTTTATGGAGTCAAAGTGTTGTTTGCACAGCGGTATGTAATCGGGACGCGTGTAGCGCACCGTGACAATATCATTATCATCGCTGCTAACTTCTACGGTTCGTAACAGTTGAACGTAACTCACCATACCGTATTCTGTAGGCAGGCGTGGATAAATTCAGCGCCTCTATTCGGGCATTGACCGCGCCAACCAGCTTATGAATGTTCGAGTAAAATCCTGATTTTATGTGATATTGTTCTAACGGATGGTTGTGTTTACCCACGTAGAAGCCCCCTTCAAAAGCCTCAAACGTGTTCAACGTATGGGGGTACTGTATTTCCGTTAACGCCACTTCATAAGCGGCTGAAAGGTGAACGGTCCTCTCTAACTTGGTATTGTAGCTCGATATGGTGTTTTCGGGGTAGATTTTGATTGAGGAATTGCTGGGTAATGTGACGAAAAACGAACCCGCTTCCATGGCTATATATCTGTCAACTCCGAAGCCGGGATCCAACTATTGAATTTTTCAGGGTACCCCAGCCATTTGACGAAGCAGTGACACCCCCAACACGTTTTTGTCTCAAAATCTTTTCTACTCTGTAGACATGATTCTCGTCCATAGGTATTTTTTGCAGCTCTTCCTTATAAAATGACCCCTCTACAGCCTCGCTGGCTAAATCACTAATTTTATAAAGAGGTTTATGAAATTTAATAGAGACTGCGGTAATTAAAAAAATCTCCTCGCTATACGTTTTCTCATAGCTCTTACAGAATGTTCCCTTATAGCGCGATATTCTGACATGGTCTCCAACCTTTAAAGATGGTTTAATCGGTTTATTAGTAATAGTAGAACTGTAAATATTGTGCCAGATTTGCATAGCGTTTTGCCTACTCACTTCAGCGGGGCTTCAGCATATGGTAGAATGATAAGTATGATTGTAGCTATGCACCAAATCCGGTAAAATATCAATATACCTAAAGGTATTATGCTGTGTAAGATAGCACCACATACGGGTTTTTAATGTGCGATTAAAGCGCTCTACCATAGATGCCTTCACATCATTATTGGTGAAAAAGTGCTGAATATTATGCATATTACATAGTTGCTTGAGTTGTGAATTTATAAATTCTTTGCCGCGATCCGTCTGCAATTTCTTCGGTATGCGCTTATCATTTTGAAATATTAATTCGAATGATCTGGTGACACTCACGCCGGTCTTGTTTGACAAGGCCACGCACCATGCGTATCTCGATAGAGTATCAATCACCGTCAGGATGTATTTGACATTATCATTTTCCCTTGAATAGTCAATTAAACTTACGAGATCCGCTTGCCACTGCGCATCAATGACCGAGACGTAAATTTTATTTGTCAAAAAGCGTTTTCTAACAGGTTTGTGTAGAGTGTAGGCATCTTGCTTATTCAACCACTCAGACACATCAGATTTCTTTATTCCGCGGTCTCTCATCTCTAAATAATTTGTCAATTCCGCAGAATGATCCGGGCTCCTTAGCTGTAAAATATTGTTTTTTTAATATGGCATCATACGATTTAGGCGTCATGATTGAATAAAATGATTGTGTCTCGATGATCAATAACCATCTGCTTCTTTCAGAAATTCAATGTATAAAATTTCCTGTTTTAATCCGGCTATATTATGCTTGAGTTAATACAAGCAATAATTGTCTGTATGGGTGTGTTCTGGGTGTTAACAGAAGACATGTGGCAGGGCGTAACTGGGTGTGTTTCTGGGTGATAACAGAAGGGCGGATTTCTGACACTCGGGATAAATACAGCTGTCTGCACCACTGCCCTACACCAGGCAGCTACCAGAAGTCAGACTAGACTAACAGCAGAGCTATTCTAATTGTATGTATATATAGAGTACAGCATTATTCTATTTTGTCTTATTATTCGCAAATGGCTAATTATATTTAACTATGCATCCCTAAAACCATAATTAAGGATGTTATTTGTTTAATAAGTTAGTATTATACTGATAGTTAGCTGCATTATTTGTTTTAATAATTTAACCGCACATTTATTATGACTAGTGTTGAGCGATACCGTCCGATACTTGAAAGTATCGGTATCGGAAAGTATCGGCCGATACTGGCAAAGTATCGGATCCAATCCGATACCGATACCCGATACCAATACAAGTCAATGGGACTCATGTATCGGACGGTATCCCTGATGGTTCCCAGGGTCTGAAGGAGAGGAAACTCTCCTTCAGGCCCTGGGATCCATATTAATGTGTAAAATAAAGAATTAAAATAAAAAATATTGCTATACTCACCTCTCCGACGCAGCCTGCACCTTACCGAGGGAAGCGGCAGCGTTCTTTGTTTAAAATTCGCGCTTTTCTTTCCTTTACGTGAAGTCCCGGCTTGTGATTGGTCGCGTGCCGCCCATGTGGCCGGGACGCAACCAATCACAGCAAGCCGTGACGTAATTTCAGGTCCTTCAGGATTTTAAAATTACATTCCGGCGTTGTGATTGGTTGCGTCGCAGTCACATGGGCGACGCAACCAATCACAGCAAGCCGTGACGTAATTTCAGGTCCTTCAGGATTTTAAAATTACGTCCCGGCTTTGTGATTGGTTGCGTCGCGGTCAACCAATCACAAGCCGGGAGGCTGGACACGCGCGCATTTTAAAATGCGCGCTTGTCCAACCTCCCGTGACGTCCCGGCTTGTGATTGGTTGCTTCGCGGTCAACCAATCACAAGCCGGGAGGCTGGACACGCGCGCATTTTAAAATGCGCGCTTGTCCAACCTCCCGTGACGTCCCGGCTTGTGATTGGTTGCTTCGCGGTCAACCAATCACAAGCCGGGAGGCTGGACACGCGCGCATTTTAAAATGCGCGCTTGTCCAACCTCCCGTGACGTCCCGGCTTGTGATTGGTTGCTTCGCGGTCAACCAATCACAAGCCGGGAGGCTGGACACGCGCGCATTTTAAAATGCGCGCTTGTCCAGCCTCCCGGCTTGTGATTGGTTGATCGCGACGCAACCAATCACAAGCCGGGACGTCACGGGAGGCTGGACAGGCGCGCATTTTAAAATGCGCGCGTGTCCAGCCTCCCGGCTTGTGATTGGTTGATCGCGACGCAACCAATCACAAGCCGGGACGTCACGGGAGGCTGGACAAGCGCGCATTTTAAAATGCGCGCGTGTCCAGCCTCCCGTGACGTCACGGCTTGTGATTGGTTGCGTCGCCCATGTGACTGCGACGCAACCAATCACAAAGCCGGGACGTAATTTTAAAATCCTTAAGGACCTGAAATTACGTCACGGCTTGCTGTGATTGGTTGCGTCGCCCATGTGACTGCGACGCAACCAATCACAAAGCCGGGACTTCACGTAAGGAAAGAAAAGCGCGAATTTTAAACAAAGAACGCTGCCGCTTCCCTCGGTAAGGTGCAGGCTGCATCGGAGAGGTGAGTATAGCAATATTTTTTATTTTAATTCTCTCTTTTACACATTTTTACATTAATGTTGTTTCGATACCGATACCTGATACCACAAAAGTATCGGATCTCGGTATCGGAATTCCGATACAGCAAATATCGGCCGATACCCGATACTTGCGGTATCGGAATGCTCAACACTAATTATGACATAATTTGTGTAATACAGTAGTTAATGGCTGTTAATACATCCTAACTAGCATACTTACTCATTACCTATGTTTTGCATGACAGACATATTTATACAGTGGTGCAAATTTAGTTGCGCTGTATATTATAGTTTAACTGTATAATCCGTATTTATGGTAAAATTAATATAGAAAGACTTATCCGTATTACCTATGATTTGCTTAGTATAAACATATTTATACACTAGGCGCAATTTTATTTGTTGGGGTATATAAATGAGTTTGTCTGTGTTGTAAAATTAATATAGATAGCACAAAAATTTACACAGATAATTTATTTTAGATGGACGACCAAGTTGAGGATTCGGTATTAGGTATGTTTCAAGCTTTATATAAATGCATCTGTTAGTGTGCCATTCTAAGTAAGGGCTGTTTTGTATATTATTTTTATATTGTTTTATTCTTTCTTGTTTAAGATTAATTTATCAGGACCATGCCCGCTGATTTTTAAACAGCTTCAGCGTGCCTGCTCTGGAGTGTGATACAGCCGGAGCTGAGTATAGTAACACTAGTGACGCTGACGCTGCTTTGTGGGATTTGGCGCAAGAAATCATAGGTGCGTTATGTGTCTGTGTGTATATATATATATATATATCTTTTAAGTATTTAGACGTGAAAATATATATTAATTCTTTACAGATGTCGGCCTGAATATCTTTTAAATATATATTAATTCTTTACAGATATGGACCTGATTCCAGAACCAATTACCTCGGAACACAATCAGATGTCCGCTGAAGACCTGCTGTACCAGGCCCCCACACCGAGAAACAGCCCTGTTTCTAGAACCCCTAAAAAACCGCGAGGGCCAGCGAGCAAGAAAGGAAAAGGTAGCAATCGTATGAAAACGCGTTTTTGTACAACCGCTCTGAGAAAATCCACCACGCCTCTACTAAGTCCTATATCTTTATTTATAGCTTGTAAACTAAAGCCTAGAAGAATTTTCACAAAAGAGAATATACACCTGCTAATGGAGAACCCCACAGAAGCTACAGAAGCCGCCACGGCAATCATCCGCCCCACATCACTAGGCCGTAAGTGTATATTTTGATATACATGCACAGTCTCTGTACAATCAATGATACACGTGCTTCTCCAATGAGATACTGGTACCACACATATCTGACACATGTATAATCTCTCCACCAGCTAAGCGCAGCGACATGCGGCGGTCTCGCACATATCTGACACATGTATAATCTTTCCTGCAGCTAAAAGCAAAGTCATGAGAAAAACACCTCCAGCACCTCTACAGCCGCTACAGCTCACCGAGAATGGTGCAGTACCAGTGTGGACGGCAATACAGTCGGCTAATGGAGTTGTTAGAACATCCCCGCTATCACCGATCTGTGTGGTGCAGGGCGCATGAAACCCTGTACAGGCGGACCATCGTGAAATACTCCATTCAAGTGCTGGGCAGCCATCGACCAGCCGTGTGAACGACCCACCGCAACTATGCCCAGAAGTGGTAGAGCCACCCCGAAAACATAAGCGAAAAACAAAGCATAATACAGAGCCACCGACCACATCCAGCGCCGTGGGTACCGCAGCTCCGATGGCTGGTGAAGCGCTTGATCGCGCGATTGATCAGCTCGCTGATGGTAAGCAATCATCCGTAAAACCGCTCATTATACGCGTGGCACACAGTATGCAACCGCCAGCGGCATGTCTAATTGTACCTGCTAATTACTCTGGGGCCGGCCCCTCAGGAGCCTCTAATTTGGGTGGCACATCTCATGTCTGTGTATCTAACTCTGTTAATGTTAAGAAACGGTTAAAGAGGTCGTTACCATCAGCTGTTAAGGTGTGTAAAAAGCCAAGGATTCAGGCGGCATCTACAAATCTGCGGCATGATTCCATCGGCTGGGGCACCGCTGAAATGGCGGTGTTTCAGGAACAGTTCTGTCGCTACTTACGCTACAAACTCTGGGTCCCCAAAATAATGTTTTTTTGTGATACTTTTGAAAAATTATTATCAACACTAATCCCAACACATGCTAATAAGGTCGAACTATATGCACTCCGGAATCTGCAGCTGGATGGGGAGACAACATCTGCAGCTAGCCCATTATGACTGGATATGGTCGGCTACGGGATGCATAAACCACCTAAACCAGCACTACCCAAGCATAATAGGGCTAGAGTTATAAAGAGGACTCTAAAATTGTTGGTCAGCGCTAGACGCGCGCTATGCGCTTGGAGGCGTCGTGGTGGCATGTGTCCTGCAATGCCTCTACAGACACCCCAGCTGTCGTCACAAGAGTCAGAACAGCATTCACATACCCGAGACAACTCTGCAGCTGTCATGCATGCATCTACACAAAATTCACAAGCCTCAGACGCTGGCTTTGTCGCTGATGGTGATGTGCCGTACCCCGAGCATGCAGTATTTTTGCAGCGCATCCATCATCATCAAAGGGCCCTCCACAATTTCAACGGTCATATACATACAAATCATTTTAGGTTTGTAAATTTGGAGCGTGTACGATCATTTGAGGAGGGTGTGAATATTGTTCATGACGGTATTCAGGCATTACTGGATAGAATCATCAGGGACATTGAACCTGGCGACTTTGTACAGTTAAGGCTTGAATGTGGCGATACTTTAGACCATATTTTCACTACAAAACAAACCAGGGAAGATTTTAATTCTGAATCTTTTTTAAAGGCTGTTGCCAGCACACTTCAAAGTAACGCTGAATGCATATCATCCAACTCGCTAAAGCTAGTCGTCACCATCATTAAAAACCGACGCGGTGGTGTAAAAAGGCGCTTGAAATCTATAGCGAGCAGTCAGATCATTAAACAAAAGAGGCAATGGCTGTATGATTTTAACAATTACATGACAAATCTGTGTTTGGCTGCTAGTGTGTGCGCCTTGATGGACGACACGGATGTCGCTGATGCATTTTACTGAGCCGCTCTAAAAACATACACACAGCCCTGGGCATTCCTGATGGACAATTAGTGAGTTTTAGCGACATTCCAGCATTTGAAAAATATTTGGGGGTCACCATTAAAGTACTGTACTATAGTCAGGGTGATTGGCGTTACTTTCAGAGCGGCAATACAGCTAATGGTAAAACCGTATTCATATTGTTCCATGATAATCACTACTACGGTATCAAAAATATGAAGGGTTTTATCGGTGCTGATTAGTTTTGTGAGCTCTGCAATTCAGTGTTTCACCACAAGAACAACCATTCCTGTCAGTATTTTTGTAAAGCCTGTCAGAGAGAGGGTTGTGTAGAAAGCAGTGCCGACCAACAACCCAGGTGCCCTGTTTGCAGAGTTTATTGTCGCTCGAGCGAGTGCTTAGATTATCACAAACAATTGGCTGTAGGCGACCCAGCATTCTGCAGGCTTAAAACATTTTGTGATAAATGCAACCATTTTGTTCTCAGAAATAGCGAGACTGAGCATAGATGTAATGGTTTGCGCTGTCCTGTATGTCGCCAGGGCCGTATTTAGAGTTTCTGCTGCCCTAGGCACTTTTCGTGCTGCCTCCCCCACTGGTCAGTATGACTAATGCAGACACTGTCGGCAGTGACTTGGGCTACTTTCACATCAGCGATTTTTACCATTCGTGACCGATCCGGCAGTTTTTCTGCATCTGCCACGTAACGCATCACTTACGGCAACACTGCGTTCGGTCTCATTCATTCCCTGTGGGACTTGCGGACATGTGCCGCACTTGCAGTTTTGCCGCGATCCGATAAATGCGGTACTTGCAGCAACGGAAAAAAACGCTGCTAGCAGTGTTTTTTTGTCTCATCGTAAGTGTAAAACCGCAAGTGCTGCACATGTTCGCAAGTCCCATAGGGAATCAGTAAGGGGTCCAAATCTATGTATATGCCCATGTAGCTCTTTCAAAGACAATTCCAGCAATATTTTTACATGTTCAGTCCATTCATCTGAAATCAGTTTGCATACATATGCAAATGAGGGAGTAGATCTGTTACTCCAGCTCTATACCCCCTCAGTGCTGTATTATATAGTATATAACACAGCCACATAGTATATAAGAGCCACGTAGTATATAGCACAGCCCACACAGTATATAACACAGCCCACGCAGTGTATAACACAGCCCACGCAGTGTATAACACAGCCCACGCAGTGTATAACACAGCCACGTAGAATATAACAGCCCACGTAGAATATAACAGCCCACATAATATATAGCAGTATAAGCACCATATCCCTGTTAAAAAAAGAATTAAAATAAAAAAGTTATATACTCACCCTCCGGCGTCCACCGAAGCTGTCCCGATGCGCACGATGCTGCCGCCAGCTTCTGTTCCCAGTGATGCATTGCGAAATTACCCAGATGACTTAGTCATCTGGGTAATTTTGCAATGCATCACTGGGAACGGAAGCTGGCGGCAGCATCGTGCGCATCGGTGGACGGCGGAAGGTGAGAATAGCACAATTTTTAAATTTTTTACTTATTTTTAACATTATATCTTTTTATTATTGACGCTGCATAGGCAGCATCAATAGTAAAAAGTTGGTCCGGGATGGGGCGACACACTGGCACTGACAGCTCCGCACATACGTACAGCTCCACACAGACACACACATACATACAGCTCCGCACACACACACACACAGCCCCACACACACATACAGCTCTGCGCACACACACATACAGCTCCGCTCCTTGCACACACACATACAGCCCCACACACATACAGCACCACACAGCACCGCACAGACACACACATACAGCTCCACACACATACAGCTCCACACACAGCCCCACACACACATACAGCTCCGCTGCTTGCACACACACACATACAGCCCCACATACATACAGCACCGCACACACAGCCAGCTCCGCTGCCAGCCAACACACACATAAAGCTCTGCTGCCCGCACACACACACATACAGCTCCGCTGCCCGCACACACATACAGCGCCACACACACAGAGCTCCACACACACACACACACACATACAGCACCGCAGACACACATACATACAGCTCCGCACACACAGAGCTCCACACACAGACACACACATACAGCTCCGCGCACACAGAGCTCCGCACACACAGAGCTCCGCACACACAGAGCTCTGCATACACAGACAGCTCCGCGCACACAGAGCTCCGCATACACAGACATACATACAGCTCCGCACACAGACACATACATACAGCTCCGCACACACAGAGCTCCGCATACACAGACAGCTCCGCGCACACAGAGCTCCGCATACACAGACATACATACAGCTCCGCACACAGACACATACATACAGCTCCGCACACACAGAGCTCCGCATACACAGACAGCTCCGCGCACACAGAGCTCCGCATACACAGACATACATACAGCTCCGCACACAGACACATACATACAGCTCCGCATACACAGAGCTCTGCATACACAGACAGCTCCGCGCACACACACATACATACAGCTCCGCACAGACACATACATACAGCTCCGCACACAGAGTTCCGCACACACAGACACACACATACAGCTCCGCACACACAGAGCTCCGCACACACACACATACAGCACCGCACAGACACACATACATACAGCTCCGCACACAGAGCTCCGCACACACAGACACACACATACAGCTCCGCACACACAGAGCTCCGCACACACACACACATACAGCACCGCACAGACACACATACATACAGCTCCGCACACAGAGCTCCGCACACACAGACACACACATACAGCTCCGCGCACACAGAGCTCCGCACACACAGACAGCTCCGCACACACAGACAGCTCCGCACACACAGAGCTACACACA
Source organism: Ranitomeya variabilis (assembly GCF_051348905.1). Taxonomy (NCBI): domain Eukaryota; kingdom Metazoa; phylum Chordata; class Amphibia; order Anura; family Dendrobatidae; genus Ranitomeya; species Ranitomeya variabilis. The sequence goes on along the minus strand of NC_135232.1, from coordinate 656,704,576 downwards.
CACACAGCTCTGCACACCAGCAGTGGCAATGATTGCTCCCAGGACCCAGATAGTGAGTGAGGGTGTATTATACCCCACCCCCACCACTCACTCTCTGGGTCCGTCTGCCGGGAGGAAAGATCAAACAGATATCATACATTCAGGGCTTCTGTGTTTGCACGGCTCCTCCAGCCTCAGGCACTACAGGAAGTAATGAGGCTGAGGAGGAATGTGAGGTAAGAAGTGAGCACCGTGAGGTGAGTCACAGACAGCCGTGCAGCAGGCAGCGCGCGGGCAGGAGCCAGGAGGGAGATCGTTACAGACAGAGTCACAGAGACAGTACACTACTTACTACTGTGCATGTACTGCTCTACTGTCTGCGAGTCCTCCAGCTCCTGGCCAGCAATGTGCGAGTCCAGGACAGGACACAGGGTCGGCACACAGGGCGCCGCCACTCCACCTCAGCAGTCACATTCCGGCCGGCACCACCAGTGAGGCTGTGAGCATGGGGTCAGTGAGGTCACTGTGAGGGGGAGTAGGGAGAGTCGGCACCAGCACCACGTGTTCTGGCTGCCGCTCTGCCGCCCCCTGTCTTCAGGAAGGGACCCACAGAACTAGTATTCAAAAAAAAAAAAAAAACCGAAAAAAAAAAAAAAATACACTTGCTCAGGTGCCGCCCCCCCGCCTGTCCCCGCCCTAGGCACGTGCCCTCAAGTGCCTAGTGGCAAATACGGCCCTGTATGTCGCAGACGTATAAATAAATTTGATGCCCATCTCTGTTACATGCGGAAGTATGTAGCACAGGATGAGTCAGATTGTTATATCTTTTATGATTTTGAATGTATGCAGGAGACAGGCACGGCACAGTGGCCGTCTCTTGTGTGTGACGCTACCCGATTTGTCTATAAGGTTCATAGACTCTCTAAATTTTATTCCCATGAAACTCAGTAAATTACCACAGGCTATGGGCTTTTCAGGCGGCAAAGGACATTTTCCACACTTTTTCAATACCCGAGAAAATCAAAATTATGTAGGCCCCATACCTGATGTAAAATATTATGGGGTGGAGTACATGTCACCTGGTGAGAAGGTAGAGTTCCTGGAGTGGTATGAGACACAGGTAAATACAACTTTTAACTTCAAGGCCGAGCTAAAATCTTATTGCAAACAGGATGTTGAAATTTTGAGACGCTCCTGCGAGATCTATAGAGAGCGTATTATGCAAATGACACAGAAAAATGTCAAAAAATACTGTAAGCGTCAAAAGCAAACGATTGTAGTGAGCAGATGTGTTGATCCTTTTCAGCTCCTCACCCTGGCCTCGGTGTGTATGGCAATGTACCGATTTAAATTTCTTCCAAAAAAGACAATCGCCATTTTACCTGGTGATAATTATCACAAGGCAAAAAAGCGCTACTCGTCACCCGCTATACAGTGGCTCATGTATGTAGCCCACTCCGAGAACATCGACATACAGCACGCTTTGAGAGGCGGTGAAAAACAAGTCGGGAAATATTTTCTAGATGGTTATGCCTATGTTAACGGCCAACACATAGCCTTTGAATTTCAGGGGTGTTTTTACCACGGATGTCCCATGTGCTATAATGAAAATGACACGAATAAGGTCACAAACACGTCCTACGGTCAGTTATATTATACCTTTTTAGCTAAAATGCGTTACTTACAGTGCTGTGGGTACACAGTAAGAGTGATGTGGGAGCATGCGTGGAATGAAATGGTTGAAAATGATTCTAATCTTCAAACATTTCTCCGCCAGATGGAATTCCCCATTCCTTTAGACCCCCGTGATGCGCTTTATGGCGGCCGAACTAACGCCATTAAGCTCTATCACCATCTGGAAGAAGGGGAGGTTTTACATTACTATGATTTCACCAGTCTGTACCCCTTTGTAAACAAAACTAAAACATACCCTGTAGGCCATCCAGACATCATCTATGACAATTTTGGCTTCATTAAAAAATACTTTGGCATTGCTAAAGTCAAGGTCTACCCGCCGAGAGATTTATTTTTTCCAGTTCTACCGGTCAAACTCAACAAAAAATTAATGTTTCCCTTTTGCTACACTTGCGCTGTAAATTCCCAGGCAGGTGTTTGCGCTCATAATGATGAAGAACGTGCCCTGACAGGCACCTGGTGCACTATAGAGCTCGAGATGGCGATAGATAAAGGGTATCGGATCGCACACATCTATGAAATATGGCATTTTCCTAAAACCACTGATGAACTGTTTGCTCCCTACATTAAATTACATCTTAAGGATAAGCAGGAAGCCTCTGGTTACCCTAGCTGGTGTACTGATGACGACAAGAAAAGGCAGTACATTGACTCTTTTCTTGAAAAAGAAGGTGTCCAATTACGGCCTGAAAATATAGCGGTCAATCCTGCTAAGAGACAGATCTCCAAGCTTTTCTTAAATTCTCTATGGGGAAAGTTTGCTCAGAGATCTAATCTATCGTGTACCAGCATTGTTAGGGACCCAGATGAGCTTTTTAAGTATTTGTTCCTGCCTTACTATGACATTTCGATGTTACATTTCCTTGATGATGACACCGCAACCATTAACTGGAAATACGCAAAAGGTCACCACACACTCAACAAAAACACAAACATTTTTATAGCGTGTTTTACAACAGCGTATGCCCGGCTAGAGCTCTATTCGCTGCTGGACCGGCTGCAGGAGAGGTGCCTTTATCACGACACAGATTCAGTTATTTTTGTACAGAGAGATGGTGAGTGGCAGCCGCCTTTAGGCAATTACCTGGGGGAGCTGACCAGTGAAATACCCGATGGTACACACATCACAGAATTTGTATCCGCGGGGCCCAAAACTTACGGATACAAACTCAACACCGGTAAAACTGTCTTAAAAGTTAAGGGGATAACACTAAATGTTGGTAACTCTCAATCTATTAATTTCAACAGTCTAAAAGATCTAGTTCTGGACTACCCGCGCAATTCTGCCACAGAAATGCAGAAACGTATTGTCGTACAGCAGCAGGCCATTGTGAGAAATAAAAAGTACTGGGACATTGAAACAAGACCATTACGCAAAACCCAAAAGTGTGTTTACACAAAGCGGCGACTAGTTGACGACTTTACCACCCTGCCTTTTGGCTATTAGTAGCATATTGTGGTGATGGATACACGGCTGCAACACCCATTCTCATGCATTCTAGCAGGGCCGTCTAATTCTGCAAAGAGCTATTTTGTAAAACAACTGCTATATAATATTGAAACTAATTTTTCTCAGAAAGCTGATAATATTTTTTTGGTTTTATTCGTGTTGGCAAAAACTATATGATGAAATCTGTCTCTCTTTTCCCAACGCCAGATTTGTGGAGGGTCTGCCGAATACATTCGTAGATGACGAATTATTCCCACCGCAGAAGGTGATTTTGGCTATTGTTGATGATCTCATGGAGAGTGCTAGTGAAAATTATGAGATAGAAAAAGCCTTTACCAAGTATGTGCACCACAGAAATCTCAGCATTTTCTACCTGGTACAAAACATATTTTGTCAGGGTAAGAAAAGCCGCACGATAAATTTAAACACAAAGTACATGGTGCTTTTTAATAACCCCCGAGATAAATTACAAATTTTAACTCTAGCTCGGCAGATGTATCCTGGAAAAGCACGTTTTTTCCTAGAAGCTTTTGAGGATGCCACGCGGGAGCCTTATGGGTATTTGCTTGTAGATTTGAGAGCTAATACCCCTGAGGATCATCGCTTAAGGACTGGATTGTTTCCACCAGCGCTGCCTGCTGTTTATGTTCAAAAGAAAAAACCTTCTAAAAAGTGCATTTTACCCGGTATCAGACATTCTACGCTGTGTGCGTTGTGATGTAAAGATGTCTGAGAGACTCCGGCGTAACTGGGCTCTCTTAAAAACTCTGGTGAAAGCAACCCCTGCTGTCAGAAAGTCTATTTTGCACAATGCAAGCAATGATTTAATTACATAGGCGAGATTGCTTTAAACATCTTAAAAGGCAGGATTCCTCTATAAGAGCGTCAAAAAGGTATATTAAAGAAGTGGCGTAAAGCTATAAGAACCCTGAGCGACAGATCTCAGCCCATAAAGAAAAAGAAGCGGCTACTAAAGCAGGCCGGCGGGTTTATCGGCCCTCTTTTAGCTTTTGCAATTCCAATAATAACAAGCCTGCTCGCCGGAAAATAATGGAGCATGCAGAGAAAATGTATCTAGTGCCCAAACAGGAGCTAGACAAACTAAGGCCCAGTACTACAGATAACATACGCGACAGCATTATTCGGCGCCTTGATGGTGAAATTAGCTCCATTTTACAACGTCGTGACATTCCCGATGATGTGAAAATTAAAATGTATAGCACCGTGCTACAGCGCTATTTGGTTCATACGCGGCACAGCTCAAAAGAAGTAACGGCTTTAAATCTCGTTAGCACTCCTGATCCTGGTCAGCAACAATTGTCAAATACCGACTCTGATAAAAATCAAGAGGTCGCTGAAATTGTCAGTCATATAAACCAAAGATATAAAAAGAACGCTGAATTTTTACTAAACAGGTTATTGCAGAATAAAAATGTTACAGCCTGGAATAATAAAGCCGAATTTATTTTCAAAGGATCCGTAATACCAGGGTCTAACTTACTGGATTTGGTACGTAGTACAACGCAGAGTCATGCTCTGACCGGCCGGAATTTACCTCCGGGTTGGGATTCATTTATGCAGGCTATGGCCGAGCTAAATATACCATCTACAGTTGTGGGTAATCCCACTACTAGGAAGCTTTTAGATGAATTAAAAATTTCCAGCAGCGAGACACACGCTGTATCTGCTCCACAGAAGTTAACTCCGATGCCACGTACAATTCAATCTTTACATTCCCCGTCATTAGTGTGGAGATCAGACTGAAAGAATCCATTGTGTCTTTCTCCTGAGACATCTGGCTTATATCAGGAAACTTAAGCAAAGTTGACATTTCCTTTTATGGACGCATTCCTTCTTGATATTGTAACCTTTTACCTACATACCAGAAGCTGTACCTTATCTCTAGTATAGACTGTTTTTGTAAAAGGATGTGAAATATGAGCGCTTGTGCGCATGTCTGTAAATGTATGATTCTTTTCTATATAAAGGAGGGGTAGAGTCCAGTGAGTCAGACGTGCTCCTGGGCTTCCCCTGTATATGATCACACAACCTTTTGTGCTGCGTGTCATTTCACTCGGATCCCTACCTCTAGTAAGCCAGGGACTGAGAAGGACTCAACATTTCTTTGGTGCACCAAACAGGGACTCGAGGTGAGAGTATTTGCTCGAGATTTACCTGCGGATACGGACAACGGAGATCTGGGATAATGGACGGCAAATTAACTGAAAAACCTGGCCAGGTAAGAGACATTATTAGTTCTCTTTTATCTGCCCTGTATTATCCGAAAGATCTCTATGAGCCGTGTCACGCTGGGTTAGTCTAGTAGTGAGTAGATACCTATAAAACTCGGGTTACCATATTGTATAGATTTATGAGTCCTGTCCCTGGCAGTGTGTGAACAGTGTGAAGGTTGTGGTATGTTGTGAAAGAAGAGCAAAAGTGCGTAGAAAAATAAGCCGAAATAGTTGGGGTATAAGCCTTATACACGGAAGTCAGCCTAACTGGGTCATGTGGTTGCGTCCTTCTGGGAGACCTCCGCCCATGCTTGACTCTCATTAAGTGCTTAACCTCCTTCATTTCTGGATAAGGTTTGATAGAATGAGCCCAGGACGCGGTTTCATGAGCCTGGGACAAGTATGCTAACTGACACAGAAAGTTTTGTGATCTGTATGGTGTTGCTGGGTCTGTTTGCGTGCATAATAGCACTTAAGTACGCTCTGCACGTTAGGAAGAACGGAGCAGACAAGCCTTTCAATATTTTAGCTCCCTAGGAGAGAAGGCAACGAGACATCACCATAGAGTAAGTGATTGTCCAAACGTCACCTGGGGTAGAAATAGCTAATATTGAAGAGAAAAATGGGAAATAAACAGACAAAAACCGTCTTAGGACAAGTGGAAGCAGCAGATATCATACAGGAAAGATGTGGAAAGATAGTCAGAAGGCAGATTAGGAGGGTAAGAGAAAAATTGGGAATTTCAGAAGCACTTATGTTCAGTACAGAATGGGAAAAACTGAGTAAAGAACGAGGTGGAATTATCAAAGACAATGGGTGGGAAGAAATCATACATTGTATGATAGAGGTCTCAAAAACAGCTAAAGAGGAGAATTGGAAGTACGATCCAGACACTTCCAAATGGATCATGGGGAAGGGAAAAAGTTGTGACATAATCCCGCCACCTTACCTAGATCCAAAAGCCCAATCATTTGTACCATCTGGAAGAGCAGAAGGAGGAAAACAATTTCCAGCCTTGTATCCCAATCTTGGTGGGGTAGGAGGATGGGAATGTTCACACTGTGGACAACAAAATCCAGATTGGAGAAATGATTGCCTAGCCTGTGGTACACCTAGATATGGCGCTGTACTTGCCCCTGTTAGGGTAGTACCAAGACCCTTTAGGGAACCTGGTGCTGACGGGGTAATGGGAACTAGATATCATCAGACCCGACAGTATTTTCCATGGTCTCCAGCCGAGGGTATGTCCCTCCTGCATAATGCGCCTGATCCCACTCAATATCCTATCCGATTTGCACAATACATACAACAAATCATGCAGACTCATGCTGGGGTCTGGGCGGACGGGGAAGAATTATGTAGAATGAAAATGTCCCCCGGACTTTTTCAGGAATTATTGACACACCTACAGCCCAATAGACCAGTGGCAGAAGGGGGTGCCTTACAGACAGAAGCATCAGGTACCCAGTTCACAGAGGCATTAATAATTTTCATGAGAGGAAAACAGAGGGAAAGGGGGTCTACAGGTGTGATTATGCAGAAATTTGGGCAAAGTATTGAAGAATATAGTCAAGAACTAGAAAATAGCTTTAGGGATGAAGGATTGGATTTGACTGATGCTTCAGTAAGGAGACTTTTTACAAAACAATTAATAGAGGGGCTAGATCCGAAAATCAGAGAAAAATTTAAATCCTCTACTCCAAATTGGAGAACAATTGAACAACCAAATATTGTGAAACAACGATGTTTAGGAATAGCCATGGATATGAGAGAGAATCGTAAGCCTGTTAGAATAGCACAAGCTAATACAGGAGGAAGAGTGAGACACAATTTTCCTTGCCACTACTGTAAAAAGCCAGGTCATTTTCAAAGAGAGTGCAGGAAGAAGTTGGCAGATATAAAGTCAGGCAAATTTGTTCCCAGAAATAACCCTCCCCAAACGGACAACCAGCAGAAATCTACCATCATAGATGGTCCCATACCAGATTCAGATTGACTCGATGTGTTACAAACTTCCCTACCAGCTAGAAGACCTATGATACAGGTGAATGTGGGGGGGAGAGAGATTCCATTTTTGATAGATACAGGTGCAACTTCCTCAATTTTGAATCAAGATTTTCTTCCGAATCCGGAAGATATTTCAGAACAAACAACTTTTGCTGAGGGTTATGATGGGGTAATTCGAACACTGCCATATACTGTGCCCCTAGAGGTCTCATTAGGACCTAAATGTTTTGCATCCAGATTTTTGTATGCCAGAGGTGCCCCAACATGTCTGTTAGGAACTGATGTACTAAAGAAATTAGAAGCTAACATCAATTTTAGGGAAGATGGCACAGTTATGCTGACTATCCCTGATGATGCAGAATCATTAGAACAATATGTCAGAATTCAGGCTTTTGAGGATTATACTGAAGAAAAAGAGTACACTACAGATCTAGACCTCTCAATGATCCCAGAAACACTGTGGGCACAGGGTGACACTGATGTGGGATTATTGCATATTTCTCCTGTAAAATTATCTGTGCAACCAGGAACTGTTCTCCCACAGCTCAGACAATACCCTGTGAGTGCCCAGCAGGAATTAGCGATTACAAAACAGATAGAGGGATATAGAGAGAAAGGAGTTTTGGTAGAGATACAATCACCTGCTAACACTCCTCTGTATCCAGTCAAGAAGAGAACTCTTGATAAGGGTTCTATGCCCAAATATCGTATGGTACATGATCTAAGAGAAATAAACAAAGTTCTAGATCCAATCACCCCAGTTGTACCCAATCCTCATACGTTACTATCACAGATACCAGCCAGTTCTCAAGTGTTTACTGTAATAGATCTTTCAAATGCATTTTTCTCGGTTCCTTTACACCAAGATAGTTGGCATTTGTTTGCATTTACATTTAAGGGCAAACAGTTGGCGTGGACACGCCTTCCACAGGGAATGATACACTCCCCTACTCTTTATTCAAATGCCCTACAAACAGTTCTTCAAAGGTTTGAACCCGAACCACAGGTAGTAATTTTACAGTATGTGGATGACATACTACTTTGCTGCCCAGATCTAGAAACCGCAGAAAGGTCCACTGTAAGTTTACTATGTTTTCTAGAAAAAGAAGGGTGTAAAGTGAATAGACAAAAGCTACAAGTTTGTCAGACCAAAGTGGTCTTTCTAGGTCATTGCATTTCTCAAGGTAAAAAGCATCTTACACCTCAAAGAACTGAAGCAATAAGACAGATGAATGAGCCTAGAAATCATAAACAGCTACGAGCATTTTTAGGAATAGTGTCTCATTGTAGACAATGGATTATACATGCCAGTCAACTAATGCAACCACTGTATGACTGTGTAAAAAGTGAACCTTATTTGTTGACAAAAGAAGGTCAGATTTCGTTCCAACAATTAAAAGATGCCCTTGTTTCAGCTCCAGCGTTAGGGCTACCAGACTACACCAAACCATTTCAGCTTATGGCTGCAGAAGTTGATTCTCATGCTACAGGAGTTCTTACCCAGAAGCATGCAGGGAAACAAAGACCAATTGCATATCTTTCAGCAAGGTTAGATCCCGTAGCTAGAGCAGCGCCAACCTGTGTACGTGTAGTTGTTGCTGTCTCACTATTGTTGGACAAAGCATCAGAAATTGTCCTAGAGTATCCACTCACAGTTCAAACTACACATGATGTTTATGGGATATTAAACCAGGTCCAACCAAAACACATTTCCATGGCCAGACATTTGCGGCTGCAGTGTTCTTTGCTGCTCCCCTCTATACTATCACATTTACAAGGCTTCAGACTCTCAATTTAGCTACACTGCTACCTCTCGAGTCTGAAGGGGGGAATAAGGACACTGATCCACACGCAAATTTTTTCCCTACAGACACACATGATTGTACAGAGCTCATTTTACAAGAAACGGCAGGCTTACCCAATGTATCCGAAACACCACTTCAAAATCCAGATTTAGAGCTGTTTATAGACGGTAGTAGGTTTGCAGATGACACAGGTAACTTCCATACAGGGTATGCAGTTGTGTCAGAATCTGAAACTCTCAAAGCAGAACCACTTCCACCAAAACAGTCTGCACAAGAAGCAGAACTAACAGCATTGATCGAAGCGCTAAAAATAGCTGAGAATCAGACAGCTAATATATACACTGATTCTAGGTATGCACATGGTATTGTGTTTGACTTTGGAGTAATCTGGAGAGCTAGAGGTTACATGACAGCGTCAGGACAACCTGTAAAACATGCTTCTTTGATCAAACAGATCTTAGAGGCTGCACAAGAAACAAAAGAAGTAGCAGTAATTAAGGTAGCTGCACATGTGAGACTCGACACTAGGGAATCTAGGGGAAATGATAGGGCTGATAAAGCAGCCAAAGCAGCAGCAGTCAAACCCTTACAACAGGTTCATACTGTAAACCTCACAGAAAATACTGAAGATAGACTGAGACAAGCACAGGAAGATGCAGGAGAAGAGGAGAGGGACAGGTGGAAAAAGGAAGGGGCAGAAGAACAAGCGGGAATTTGGAAGAAAGATGGACTAATATGTCTACCTAGAGCCTGGTACCCGATTGTAGTTGGTGGACTACACCACCCTACTCATGTGTCTGCAAATGCAATGACACTACTGGCAAAGCAAGTCTGGTTGGCTCCAGGTTTTGGCAACTACGCAAGAGACTATTGTGCTGCATGCGTTATATGCCTGGCACATAATCCCGGACAGACAACAAAGACCCCTATGAAGCACCACGTCCGACCTCTCTATCCGTTTCAGCGATTACAAATAGACTTTATCCAGCTGCCAAAAAGTAATGGGTATGAGTATGTGTTGGTGTGTGTGGACATGTTCTCAGGGTGGCCAGAGGCCTATCCAGTTCGGAAGGCTTCAGCTAAAAACACTGCTGTAAAGCTAGTTGCCGAACTGATACCCCGTTACGGTCTCCCTGAAGTGATCGAGTCAGATAGGGGTACTCATTTCACTGGAGAAATATTTCAAAATGTACTGAAAATGTTGGGTGTTGAAAGTCAGTTACACACTCCGTACCATCCTCAAAGTTCTGGTAAGGTGGAACGCATGAATGGAACTTTAAAATTAAAAATACAGAAAGCCATGGCTGAAACAGGAAAGCCTTGGACAGAATGCCTTCCACTGGCCCTTTACTCAATACGCAATACCCCAAGGGGTAAGACTAAACTGTCTCCATATGAAATTTTGTTTGGCAGGACTGCCAATTTAGGATGTTATTTTCCACAGCAGCTTGTGTTAAATATTGAGTCATTGACTTCTTATGTGCAAAATCTTCAGAAACAATTAACTAAGGTGCATGCACAAGTTTTTGCTTCCCTTCCAGATCCTGACAACACAGAAGGAAGTCACAAGTTGGAACCAGGTGATCAAGTCTATGTAAAAAGACACACCAGAAAGGCTCTAGAACCAAGGTTTGACGGACCCTTCCAAGTCCTGTTGACAACACCTACATCAGTCAAGCTTGAAGGAAAGGCATCATGGATACATGCAAGCCATTGCAAAAAAAGCAGTATAAACTCATGATATTGATGTTAATAATGATAACCTCAACGGAGGCATGGGATAGACTGAATTCTCTAGCCCCTTTGAACAATAGATTCGTACAACATCATAAAAAATTAGTGCATGACTTGTTAAACAATACACAAACCCTGACAGATTGTTGGATCTGTACCCATTCACCGGTATCAGCCACAAGTATACCTTTTCTAGCAGTTCCCGTATCAGCAGAAGAAATATTCGCTTGGCCTAATTGTTCAGACAACCTGGCCAACAACCAAACTGGTAATGCTAGGCTGTGGAATACTACAATCGCCATTAGGGTTGAGCGACTTTCATTTTTTTAAGATCGAGTAGGGTTTTGGGAAACCCGATTTTGTCCAGAGTCGAGTCGAGTGCAGTCGGCCGATTATCGCTAAAAGTCGGGGATCGACCGAAACACGAAACCCAATGCAAGTCAATGGGGAAGCATAGTCGGCAGTGAGTGGAGGCCAGGAAAACACCTACAGTGCCCATTTTAATGCCAAAAACATCCATTCTTGTTTCTGAAGCTTGTCAATCTTAATTAACTTTATAATAATAGTTGGGCATAGGGAATTGGGGGTCATTTGGCAAAAGTTGTGGGGGGAGTAGGGCCGGCTCAAGTTTTTCGTGGGCCCAGGAAATGCGGACTACGTCACGGCGGTGTTGCAGGGAAAGGTAAGTATTTAAAAGTTGCAAGTGCTGTGATCCTGAGCAAGCAGGGGGGGGGCCCACTCGTTCGCATTGCCACTGGCACAGGGCCCCTCAAAGTACGGCGGTGTGTTTGCATGGCGGGGGCGCCTCCCACCAGCAGCGACACTTTTGCGTACTCTGAGGGGCCCTGTGCCAGTGACGTCGCCAACGAGTATGCCCCCCCACCTGATGAAGGAACCTGCACTTTCATCTGCACCTTCCTCTTTGTCCCTGTGTAAGGTGGTATAACATGCGGGAAGGGGAACCTTACTTTCAGCAGGGACAGATTCTGGCTGTGTAGAGTACAAGGGGAATGTAGTGGTCTAGGTCAATGTACCAGCAGACTCATTTAGCAGTGGCTGGGCAATGGGCAGGATGAGGAGGAAACAGATATAGGGCCAAAGAATAAAGTAGGCTACATGCAGTTCAAAATTGGTAACAGGACTAAACAGGCGGCATTGCTTTGTTCAGTGGAGTAGCAAACCCAAGAGCAGCAGACACTGTTTCAAGGGCCTAACCACACTAGTAGGCCAAATGCAGTTTAATATCTGATAGTATAGGGCGAAAGCCAGAATGTGGAAGCTCAGCTTTGTTCAGTTGAGGACAACACCAGGGAGTGGCAGACACCTTTAGTAGGCCGGAAAAGCCTATTGCATTTTTTAAAATGGTAATTTGGAGCAGAAGGTTGAAGCTCAGCTTTATTTAGTTGAGGGCAACACCAGGGAGGGGCAGAAGCCGTTAGTAGGCCCTAACCACCATTTTTGTTTTAAAACCACTTAATGAGAGCCGGAAGGTTGAAGCTCAGCTTTATTTAGTTGAGGACAACACCAGGGAGGGGCAGAAGCCGTTAGTAGGCCCTAACCACCATTTTTGTTTTAAAACCACTTAATGAGAGCCGGAAGGTTGAAGCTCAGCTTTATTTAGTTGAGGACAACACCAGGGAGGGGCAGAAGCCGTTAGTAGGCCCTAACCACCATTTTTTTTTTTAAAACCACATAATGAGAGCCGGAAGGTTGAAGCTCAGCTTTATTTAGTTGAGGACAACACCAGGGAGGGGCAGAAGCCGTTAGTAGGCCCTAACCACCATTTTTGTTTTAAAACCACTTAATGAGAGCCGGAAGGTTGAAGCTCAGCTTTATTTAGTTGAGGACAACACCAGGGAGGGGCAGAAGCCGTTAGTAGGCCCTAACCACCATTTTTGTTTTAAAACCACTTAATGAGAGCCGGAAGGTTGAAGCTCAGCTTTATTTAGTTGAGGACAACACCAGGGAGGGGCAGAAGCCGTTAGTAGGCCCTAACCACCATTTTTGTTTTAAAACCACTTAATGAGAGCCGGAAGGTTGAAGCTCAGCTTTATTTAGTTGAGGACAACACCAGGGAGGGGCAGAAGCCGTTAGTAGGCCCTAACCACCATTTTTTTTTTTAAAACCACATAATGAGAGCCGGAAGGTTGAAGCTCAGCTTTATTTAGTTGAGGACAACACCAGGGAGGGGCAGAAGCCGTTAGTAGGCCCTAACCACCATTTTTGTTTTAAAACCACTTAATGAGAGCCGGAAGGTTGAAGCTCAGCTTTATTTAGTTGAGGACAACACCAGGGAGGGGCAGAAGCCGTTAGTAGGCCCTAACCACCATTTTTTTTTTTAAAACCACATAATGAGAGCCGGAAGGTTGAAGCTCAGCTTTATTTAGTTGAGGACAACACCAGGGAGGGGCAGAAGCCGTTAGTAGGCCCTAACCACCATTTTTGTTTTAAAACCACTTAATGAGAGCCGGAAGGTTGAAGCTCAGCTTTATTTAGTTGAGGACAACACCAGGGAGGGGCAGAAGCCGTTAGTAGGCCCTAACCACCATTTTTTTTTTTAAAACCACATAATGAGAGCCGGAAGGTTGAAGCTCAGCTTTATTTAGTTGAGGACAACACCAGGGAGGGGCAGAAGCCGTTAGTAGGCCCTAACCACCATTTTTGTTTTAAAACCACTTAATGAGAGCCGGAAGGTTGAAGCTCAGCTTTATTTAGTTGAGGACAACACCAGGGAGGGGCAGAAGCCGTTAGTAGGCCCTAACCACCATTTTTGTTTTAAAACCACTTAATGAGAGCCGGAAGGTTGAAGCTCAGCTTTATTTAGTTGAGGACAACACCAGGGAGGGGCAGAAGCCGTTAGTAGGCCCTAACCACCATTTTTGTTTTAAAACCACTTAATGAGAGCCGGAAGGTTGAAGCTCAGCTTTATTTAGTTGAGGACAACACCAGGGAGGGGCAGAAGCCGTTAGTAGGCCCTAACCACCATTTTTTTTTTTAAAACCACATAATGAGAGCCGGAAGGTTGAAGCTCAGCTTTATTTAGTTGAGGACAACACCAGGGAGGGGCAGAAGCCGTTAGTAGGCCCTAACCAAAGTTGAAGGCCAAATGCAGTTTAATTTCTGATACTATAGGCCGAAAGCCAGAAGGTGGAAGTTCCGATTTAGACAGTGGAGGACAATTTGAATTAGGGACTGCAGACAGACTTAGTAGGCTGTCCCCTGTGGACCATGCATCCACCACATTAACCCATTGCGCCGTAATGGACACGTAATCTTCCGTGGCCATGCCTACAGGTCCATGCGTCTGTTGTCAGGTGCACCTTTGTACTCACAGATTGCCAGAGTGCATGGACAATGCGGTCTTCTACATGCTGGTGGAGGGTTGGGATGGCTTTTCTCGCAAAAGAAGTGTCGACTGGTTAGCTTGTAGCGTGGTACAGCGTAGTCCATCATGGCCTTATTAATAGTAAATAAAATATATAACTAGGCTCTATGAACTTTTAAATAGGTTCCAGGGGTACACGGGCAGCATTGGTGTGGTCAGTGGAGGAGTATTGCAAGTAGGGGCTGCAGACAGGCTATCAAAGGCCTAAAATAACAAACAGTAGGCAGTCATGGCAGTTTTACATCGGTTACATGGATACACAGGCAGGCACTCCAGGCAGCATTGTGGTCAGTGGAGGAGTATTGCAAGTAGGGGCCGCAGACAGGCTATCAAAGGCCTAAAATAACAAACAATAGGCTCATGGCAGTTTCACAGCGGTTACATGGATACACGGGCAGGCAGCTTGGTGGTGGTGAGTGGAGGAGTATTTAAAGTAGGGACCGCAGACAGGCTTCAAAGGCCTAACATAAGAAAATGGGCTGGCTGTAGGCACTTTATAATTGGTTCCAGGGGTACACGGGCAGCAGTGGTCTGGTCAGTGGAGGAGTATTTAAAGTAGGGACCGCAGACAGGCTTCAAAGGCCTAACATAAGAAAATGGGCTGGCTGTAGGCACTTTATAATTGGTTCCAGGGGTACACGGGCAGCAGTGGTCTGGTCAGTGGAGGAGTATTTAAAGTAGGGACCGCAGACAGGCTTCAAAGGCCTAACATAAGAAAATGGGCTGGCTGTAGGCACTTTATAATTGGTTCCAGGGGTACACGGGCAGCAGTGGTCTGGTCAGTGGAGGAGTATTTAAAGTAGGGACCGCAGACAGGCTATCAAAGGCCTAACATAACAAACAATAGGCTCATGGCAGTTTCACAGCGGTTACATGGATACACGGGCAGGCAGCTTGGTGGTCAGTGGAGGAGTATTTAAAGTAGGGACCGCAGACAGGCTATCAAAGGCCTAAAATAACAAACAATAGGCTCATGGCAGTTTTACAGCGGTTACATGGATACACAGGCAGCTTGGTGGTGAGTGGAGGAGTATTTAAAGTAGGGACCGCAGACAGGCTATCAAAGGCCTAAAATAACAAACAATAGGCTCATGGCAGTTTCACAGCGGTTACATGGATACACGGGCAGGCAGCTTGGTGGTGGTGAGTGGAGGAGTATTTAAAGTAGGGACCGCAGACAGGCTTCAAAGGCCTAACATAAGAAAATGGGCTGGCTGTAGGCACTTTATAATTGGTTCCAGGGGTACACGGGCAGCAGTGGTCTGGTCAGTGGAGGAGTATTTAAAGTAGGGACCGCAGACAGGCTTCAAAGGCCTAACATAAGAAAATGGGCTGGCTGTAGGCACTTTATAATTGGTTCCAGGGGTACACGGGCAGCAGTGGTCTGGTCAGTGGAGGAGTATTTAAAGTAGGGACCGCAGACAGGCTATCAAAGGCCTAAAATAACAAACAATAGGCTCATGGCAGTTTTACAGCGGTTACATGGATACACAGGCAGCTTGGTGGTGAGTGGAGGAGTATTTAAAGTAGGGACCGCAGACAGGCTATCAAAGGCCTAAAATAACAAACAATAGGCTCATGGCAGTTTCACAGCGGTTACATGGATACACGGGCAGGCAGCTTGGTGGTGGTGAGTGGAGGAGTATTTAAAGTAGGGACCGCAGACAGGCTTCAAAGGCCTAACATAAGAAAATGGGCTGGCTGTAGGCACTTTATAATTGGTTCCAGGGGTACACGGGCAGCAGTGGTCTGGTCAGTGGAGGAGTATTTAAAGTAGGGACCGCAGACAGGCTTCAAAGGCCTAACATAAGAAAATGGGCTGGCTGTAGGCACTTTATAATTGGTTCCAGGGGTACACGGGCAGCAGTGGTCTGGTCAGTGGAGGAGTATTTAAAGTAGGGACCGCAGACAGGCTATCAAAGGCCTAACATAACAAACAATAGGCTCATGGCAGTTTCACAGCGGTTACATGGATACACGGGCAGGCAGCTTGGTGGTCAGTGGAGGAGTATTTAAAGTAGGGACCGCAGACAGGCTATCAAAGGCCTAAAATAACAAACAATAGGCTCATGGCAGTTTTACAGCGGTTACATGGATACACAGGCAGCTTGGTGGTGAGTGGAGGAGTAGTGCAAGGAGTGTCTGTCCCAGTACTCCCAAAATATAAATAGATGTTAATGTCTCGCAAAACAACCAAAACAAAAAAAAAAGGTGGCATACTTAGGTACAGGGGTGGGCTCATCTACTGAGTTTCTGACATAGTAATTTGGCAGTAACTATTTAATGGTGCCAATATAGGACACAGACACAGACTACTTTAAGTTGCATCATAGATGTCTACAAATTTGTATTGTCAGTGCCAGACATTGAATGATGTCAGCGAATAGACTAAAGATTGGTGGAGCTGTGCGACATAATTTTGCACGTGGTAGAGCACATTTTGAGCTGGGGTAGGGGGGAACTCTCTTGAGGCCGGCGGGACCGCCCCAGGGCCCCTCATGTTACAACGGTGTGTCTGACGTTGGGTGCGCACCACCACCGCCAGAGACACTACATTGTACTATGAGGGACCCAGTAGCAATGCCGTCAACCAAAAGCGAGCACACCCACCTCTTCAGACAAACAGCAGTCTCACGGGTGCTTGCGCCAAGTCGCGATACCACGGCCCCGTGTGGGGAGTTTTGCCATTTAGGGAGGTGTAAACATGTCGTATGCTGTACAATCAGCTGCAGCAAATTAGACATTAGAAAAGTAATTCACAGGCAAGAGCTTTTCATAGGAAAGCTAGGTGTCGGCCGGGCAAGGTGGGGCAAAAGATTTCGAAATCCAGTTGTGGTTCATTTTAATGAATGTTAGATCGTCAACATTTTGGGTAGCCAGACGAGTCCTTTTTTCGGTTAATATTGAACCTGCAGCACTGAATACTCTTTCTGATAGGACACTTGCTGCCGGGCAAGCAAGCTCCTGCAATGCATATTCTGCCAATTCTGGCCAGGTGTCTAATTTGGAGGCCCAGTAATCAAATGGGAATGACGGTTGAGGGAGAACATCGATAAGGGATGAAAAATAGTTAGTAACCATACTGGACAAATGTTGTCTCCTGTCACTTTCAATTGATGCAGCAGTACCTGTCCTGTCTGCGGTCATAGCAAAATCACTCCACAACCTGGTCAGAAAACCCCTCTGTCCAACGCCACTTCTGATGTGTGCACCCCTAACACTCCTAGTCTGCTGCCCCCTGGAGCTTGTGTGAGAACGATCACGTGCGCTGTGTGCTGGGAATGCCTGAAGCAAACGGTCAACAAGAGTTGATTGTTTGGTTGCTAATATTAGTTCCAAGTTCTCATGTGGCATAATATTTTGCAATTTGCCTTTATAGCGTGGATCAAGGAGGCAGGCCAACCAGTAATCGTCATCGTTCATCATTTTCGTAATGCGTGTGTCCCTTTTTAGGATACGTAAGGCATAATCCGCCATGTGGGCCAAAGTTCCAGTTGTCAAATCTCCGGTTGTGATTGGTTGAGGGGCAGTTGCAGGCAAATCTACGTCACTTGTGTCCCTCAAAAAACCAGAACCCGGCCGTGACACGCAACCAATTTCCTGTGCCCCCGTGAAAGTTTCCGCATTAAAAATATACTCATCCCCATCATCCTCCTCGTCCTCCACCTCCTCTTCGCCCGCTACCTCGTCCTGTACACTGCCCTGACCAGACAATGGCTGACTGTCATCAAGGCTTCCCTCTTCCTCTGGTGCAGACGCCTGCTCCTTTATGTGCGTCAAACTTTGCATCAGCAGACGCATTAGGGGGATGCTCATGCTTATTACGGCGTTGTCTGCACTAACCAGCCGTGTGCATTCCTCAAAACACTGAAGGACTTGACACATGTCTTGTATCTTCGACCACTGCACACCTGACAACTCCATGTCTGCCATCCTACTGCCTGCCCGTGTATCCTCCCACAAATAAATAACAGCACGCCTCTGTTCGCACAGTCTCTGAAGCATGTGCAGTGTTGAGTTCCACCTTGTTGCAACGTCTATGATTAGGCGATGCTGGGGAAGGTTCAAAGACCGCTGATAGGTCTGCATACGGCTGGCGTGTACAGGCGAACGTCGGATATGTGAGCAAAGTGCACGCACTTTGAGGAGCAGGTCGGAGAACCCAGGATAAGTTTTCAATAAGCACTGCACCACCAGGTTTAAGGTGTGAGCCAGGCAAGGAATGTGTTTCAGTTGGGAAAGGGAGATGGCAGCCATGAAATTCCTTCCGTTATCACTCACTACCTTGCCTGCCTCAAGATCTACTGTGCCCAGCCACGACTGCGTTTCTTGTTGCAAGAACTCGGACAGAACTTCCGCGGTGTGTCTGTTGTCGCCCAAACACTTCATAGCCAATACAGCCTGCTGACGCTTGGCAGTAGCTGGCCCATAATGGGACAACTGGTGTGCAACAGTGTCATCTGCCGATGGAGTGGTTGGCCGACTGCGTTCTGTGGAAGAGCTGTAGCTTCTGCAGGAGGACGAGGAGGAGGAGGAGGGGGTGCGAACGCCTACAGCCAACTGTTTCCTAGACCGTGGGCTAGGCACAACTGTCCCTAAATTGATGTCGCCTGTGGACCCTGCATCCACCACATTCACCCAGTGTGCCGTGATGGACACATAACGTCCCTGGCCATGCCTACTGGTCCATGCATCTGTAGTCAGGTGCACCTTTGTACTCACAGATTGCCTAAGTGCATGGACGATGCGCTGTTTAACATGCTGGTGCAGGGCTGGGATGGCTTTTCTGGAAAAAAAGTGTCGACTAGGTAGCTCGTATCGTGGTTCAGCGTACTCCATCAGGGCTTTAAAAGCTTCGCTTTCAACTAAACGGTAGGGCATCATCTCTAACGAGATTAGTCTAGCTATGTGGGCGTTAAAACCCTGTGTACGCGGATGCGAGGATAAGTACTTCCTTTTTCTAACCAGAGTCTCATGTAGGGTGAGCTGGACTGGAGAGCAGGAGATCGTGGAACTTTCGGGTGTGCCGGTGTACATGGCAGACTGAGAGACGGTTGGAGACGGTATTGTTTCCGCCGGTGCCCTAGATGCAATATTTCCTCCTACTAAACTGGTGATTCCCTGACCCTGACTGCTTTTGGCTGGCAAAGAAACCTGCACAGATACTGCCGGTGGTGCGGAAAATGGTGGCCTTACAGTGACGGAAGGGATGTTGCGTTGCTGACTAGCTTCATTGGCCGAGGGTGCTACAACCTTAAGGGACGTTTGGTAGTTAGTCCAGGCTTGAAAATGCATGGTGGTTAAGTGTCTATGCATGCAACTAGTATTTAGACTTTTCAGATTCTGACCTCTGCTTAAGCTAGTTGAACATTTTTGACAGATGACTTTGCGCTGATCAGTTGGATGTTGTTTAAAAAAATGCCAGACTGCACTCTTCCTAGACTCGGATCCCTTTTCAGGGATTGCAGACTGAGCTTTAACCGGATGGCCACGCTGTCCTCCAACAGGTTTTGGCTTTGACACGCGTTTTGGGCCAGATACGGGCCCGGCAGATGGAACCTGTTGCGATGTTGATGCCTGCTGCGGCCCCTCCTCCACCTCCGCTTCTGAACTACTGCCGCCTGCACCCTGTTCCCCCAATGGCTGCCAATCGGGGTCAATAACTGGGTCATCTATTACCTCCTCTTCGAGCTCGTGTGCAACTTCGTCTGTGTCACTGTGTCGGTCGGTGGTATAGCGTTCGTGGCGGGGCAACATAGTCTCATCAGGGTCTGATTGTGGATCTGTACCCTGAGAGGGCAATGTGGTGGTCTGAGTCAAAGGAGCAGCATAGTACTCTGGCTGTGGCTGTGCATCAGTGCACTCCATGTCAGAATCTACTTGTAATGGGCATGGCCTGTTAAATGTTTCACTTTCTAAGCCAGGGACGGTATGTGTAAAGAGCTCCATGGAGTGACCCGTTGTGTCGCCTGCTGCATCCTTCTCTCTTGTTGTAGTTTTTGCTGAGGAGGACAAGGAAGCGACTTGTCCCTGACCGTGAACATCCACAAGCGACGCGCTGCTTTTACATTTACCAGTTTCGGAAGAGGAGGCAAAAGAGCTAGAGGCTGAGTCTGCAATGTAAGCCAAAACTTGCTGTTGCTGCTCAGCCTTTAAAAGCGGTTTTCCTACTCCCAGAAAAGAGAGCGTTCGAGGCCTTGTGTAGCCTGACGACGAAACTGGCTCCACAGCTCCAGACTTAGGTGGAATATTTTTATCCCCACGACCACCTGATGCTCCACTACCACTACCATCATTACCAGCTGACAATGAACGCCCACGACGACCTCTTGCACCAGACTTCCTCATTGTTTAAAAATCGTAACCAAACTAACTTTATTTGTTGCTGTCAAACAACTTACACGGTGAGCTATAACTTCAGTATGATTTCAATATCCCTTAACAGGTTGGTGAGACCACAAGGAAAATCAGGCACAATGTTACACACTCTGTTTTCTGTGACACCAAATCACAGAGATGACACACACGCAGGACTGTCACTCAAGCACTAATGTCAATATTAATCTCCCACCTAATTTTTTTTTTTTTTTTTCTCTGTGAGACTTTAGAAACCAAATAATATTTAAAAAAAAACAAAAAAACAAGGCTTTCTATGGCCCACTGAATGAGAGATGGCACGCACAGGAGTGGCACACAAGCCCTGACTGAGGCCAATATTTTTCTCCCACTGATTGATGTAGTGTTTTTGTGTTGAGGTTGATTTTAAAACACAAATGAAGGAAAAAAAATAAAAAGGCTTTCTATGGCCCACAATTAGAGAGAGAGGTGGCACACCCAGGAGTCAAGACTGGCACACAAGCTGAAATGGCAATATTACTCTCCCACTGTTTTTTTATGTATTTTTTTTTTATTTTCAGGGAGACTTTAGAAACCAAATAATATTAAAAAAAAAACAAAAAAACAAGGCTTTCTATGGCCCACTGAATGAGAGGGACAGAGGTGGCACACCCAGGAGTCAAGACTGGCACACAAGCTGAAATGGCAATATTACTCTCCCACTGTTTTTTTATGTATTTTTTTTTTATTTTCAGGGAGACTTTAGAAACCAAATAATATTAAAAAAAAAAAAAAAAACAAGGCTTTCTATGGCCCACTGAATGAGAGGGACAGAGGTGGCACACCCAGGAGTCAAGACTGGCACACAAGCTGAAAGGGCAATATTATTCTCCCACTGTTTTTTTATGTTTTTTTTTTTTTTATTTTCAGGGAGACTTTAGAAACCAAATAATATTAAAAAAAAAACAAAAAAACAAGGCTTTCTATGGCCCACTGAATGAGAGGGACAGAGGTGGCACACCCAGGAGTCAAGACTGGCACACAAGCTGAAATGGCAATATTACTCTCCCACTGTTTTTTTATGTATTTTTTTTTTATTTTCAGGGAGACTTTAGAAACCAAATAATATAAAAAAAACCAAAAAAAACAAGGCTTTCTATGGCCCACTGAATGAGAGGGACAGAGGTGGCACACCCAGGAGTCAAGACTGGCACACAAGCTGAAAGGGCAATATTACTCTCCCACTGTTTTTTTAGGTTTTTTTTTTTTTTTTCAGGGAGAATTAGAAACCCAATAATATTAAAAAAAAAAAATAAATAGGCTTTCTATGGCCCACTGAATGAAAGGGAGAGAGGTGGCACACCCAGGAGTCAAGACTGGCACACAAGCTGAAAGGGCAATATTATTCTCCCACTGTTTTTTTAGGTTTTTTTTTTTTTTTCAGGGAGAATTAGAAACCCAATAATATTAAAAAAAAAAAATAAATAGGCTTTCTATGGCCCACTGAATGAGAGGGAGAGAGGTGGCACACCCAGGAGTCAAGACTGGCACACAAGCTGAAAGGGCAATATTATTCTCCCACTGTTTTTTTAGGTTTTTTTTTTTTTTTTCAGGGAGAATTAGAAACCAAATAATATTAAAAAAAAAAAAAAAAATAGGCTTGCTATAGCCCACTGAATGAGAGATAGCACACACAGCAGTGGCACACAAGCCCTGACTGAGGCCAATATTTTTCTCCCACTGATTGATGTAGTGTTTTTGTGTTGAGGTAGATTTTAGAACACAAATCACGGAAAAAATAAATAGGCTTTCTATGGCCCACTCAGTGAGAGATGGCACACACAGGGATGGCACTGTAGCAGAAATGCCAATCTTAATCTCCCACAAAAAAAAAACAAAAAAAAAAAAAAAACTGTCCTACAATTACTATCTCCCTGCAGTAATGTAAGCCAGGTATGGCAGGCAGCAATAGGAGTGGACTGATGCACAAATTAAATAAAAAGTGTGGACAAACAGAAAAGATAGCTGTGCAGAAAGGAAGGAACAAGAGGATATGTGCTTTGAAAAAAGCAGTTGGTTTCCACAGTGGCGTACACACAGCAATACAGCTATCACGGAGCCTTCTATGGCAGCCCAATGAGCTACAGCGCTGAGGGGAAAAAAAAAAAAAAATAGCTTCCACAGTCCCTGCACACCGAAGGTGGTGTTGGACAGTGGAAATCGCTGCAGCACAAGCGGTTTGGTGGTTAGTGGACCCTGCCTAACGCTCTCCCTGCTTCTGATGAAGCGGCAGCAACCTGTCCCTAAGCTCAGATCAGCAGCAGTAAGATGGCGGTCGGCGGGAACGCCCCTTTATAGCCCCTGTGACGCCGCAGACAGCAAGCCAATCACTGCAATGCCCTTCTCTAAGATGGTGGGGACCAGGATCTATGTCATCACGCTGCCCACACTCTGCGTTCACCTTCATTGGCTGAGAAATGGCGCTTTTCGCGTCATTGAAACGCGACTTTGGCGCGAAAGTCGCGTACCGCATGGCCGACAAGCACAGGGGTCGGATCGGGTTTCATGAGACGCCGACTTAGCCAAAAGTCGGCGACTTTTGAAAATGATCGACCCGTTTCGCTCAACCCTAATCGCCATACCAATTGTGGGATGGGTAGAATTTCCTTGGTGGCAGGGTAATCTCTCAGGGACTGGTACACATCTACAATATTTGGCCTATAAGGGTGGGGCCTGGGTACCTAGGAATAAGACTGGATTAACTAATTTAGGACAGGTCCCCACAGAAAATCTACAGCTCAGTTTCAGTACAACCGCCGATCCCTCTGATGCTTTCAAACCTGTAGTATTGGAAAGATACATACACAATAGAAATTGGGAACATTCTGAGTTGTTCCCTCAAGGTAATGCAAGCGATTGTACAAGCAAACCGGGGAACCTGGTTTGTAATGAATCTGATGAGTATGTCAATGGAATGCCTGTATGTGGAAATCCCGCAGCCGGGTACTGTAGCCCCTTGGGACAAAAACCCTCTTGGTGTATGCTTCAGGATGTATCTAGATTTGTGGATTTGGCTCACAGATTGGTATTGCAGCACTCAGCTCTATGGGATCTGCCTGAAGGTACATTTTGGATATGCGGAGAAGGAGCATATAAATGGCTTCCCGTAGGTATAAAGGGTACTTGTACATTAGGACGCCTAACCCCAGCTACATTCATAATTTCAAATAAACAAGTGAATATGCAAGCCGTGCCCAAGCACACACTATATAAAAGAGCTGCAGATAACTCACCACGACCCTCGGGGAGGCCACATATAGTACAAATGGGAATTCCTAACAAAATTGCTAGTACCATTTTTATTTATCCTATGTTAACACAAATGTGGGATAAATTAGTTAGAGCCACGGATTATTTAGATGATCAGATCTGGGATATATTGGATATACTAAACACTAGTATAGCTGTACAGAATCAGCTTATAATAGTCGTCAACCAACATACCCTGGTATTGGATTACCTAACTGCCTCACAAGGGGGTATGTGTCAAATCATCGGACCCACCTGCTGTCATTATATAGACCCGAATAGTACTATGAGTATGACATTTAAATTAAAGGACGTACAACGACTCAGAGATCAGTATGACAAAGATAATGACCAGAATAAGGATAGCTGGTGGTCAGATACCTTTTCTTTTCTTAACCCAGCCAACTGGTTCAGAGGGATCGGTGGGTGGGTTGCTGGGATTATGCAGAGCATAATACATATAGTTATGATTATTGTAGTCATATACGTACTATTCCAGATTGTGCTCAAGGGTATCTCAGTATGCACAGATAAACTTTGTGTAATAGATGCAAGAGTATAAATTTTTTTTTCTTTATTCTTATGTTATCCTCTAGTGATTCTAATTAATATTACCGTACTAATTTTTGTTTTTATATTTTAGTATACTGCTAAAGAAGAAAATAATTTGCGATAGAAGAATTAATACTAGATTTGATTCTCTTATTAATAATATAAGTGTGTGCATGTGTAATACCAAAAATAAAGGCTTTGTCTTTGGCCCTGTGGTAATAAAAAAAGAATATGTCAAAGGGGGGAATTGTGGAGATCAGACTGAAAGAATCCATTGTGTCTTTCTCCTGAGACATCTGGCTTATATCAGGAAACTTAAGCAAAGTTGACATTTCCTTTTATGGACGCATTCCTTCTTGATATTGTAACCTTTTACCTACATACCAGAAGCTGTACCTTATCTCTAGTATAGACTGTTTTTGTAAAAGGATGTGAAATATGAGCGCTTGTGCGCATGTCTGTAAATGTATGACTCTTTTCTATATAAAGGAGGGGTAGAGTCCAGTGAGTCAGACGTGCTCCTGGGCTTCCCCTGTATATGATCACACAACCTTTTGTGCTGCGTGTCATTTCACTCGGATCCCTACCTCTAGTAAGCCAGGGACTGAGAAGGACTCAACATTAGGCACCACACGCGGAACTCTAATGCCTAAAAAAAGGCCTCTACCGATGCTACAAACCATGTGGCTCACGATGTAAAGAATGTACTGGATAAATGCTGTACTTGGCTTGTTACACTATATTATTTATTTCAGCAAGAAGTGTAATGATGTATGTTCATTGTACTTGTGATGCTATTTATTTATTTTGCTAGAACTGTGTTGATGTATGATCATTGTACTATTTAATGTTTTTTTGCTTTTATACTCTGTAATAATTTTTATAGTATTGAAATGTCTTTGAGATGTTTTTATTTTACAACAATAAAATCTTTTTAAATTTTTACAATATCGTGTCTTTGGTTTTTTATAATCGTATAAAACACACCGCTTCTTACTTGCGGGTGTTGTAATATGGCCACATACATAATGTGCCCAATTGAGTTTGACGAGTTATATGTAAGCCGGTCACGGTTGGGAATTGACAACTAATCTCATAGGATATAAAATAAACAGCACGGTGTGTTATAAACACAACAAATTTGCAGCACTTGCAAATAAGAGTAAACTTAATACAATACATATTACAGAAGCCACAAACAACTGTTTGTGTTAATCTCGCAGCTCCATATAATGAGGCTGTTGTTATAAAAGAAACACGACATACCATGGGGGTAATAAAACACAGTGCGCTGATTACAGAATGCAATCGCTGTATCAAATTAACAATATCAAAATCTAATATAAAAAACAATACTGGGATAATAATCCCTGGATCCAATTAACAATTCAAACTGTATCAAAAGCTGACAGCCAGACAAGGAGGGACAGCTGCTGACAGGGCGGGGAGGGGTTACACCCTTTTGATACATCTTGATAGGGGCAGGGCACCTGTCAGATTGAGTTTGACGAATGGACCCGATTATACACTTCTGTGGACATTGGAGCTTTTGGCCGTGGCAACGATTCCCAGAATTTCAAGAACTCGGATATGGGCCGGCGTGTGTATGGCCAAAATTTCAATTTTCCCCCCGCCACAACCTCTCCCCAACACTCAAGGTCCACCTCTGCCATTCGTTATGGTTGGGGATGAGGCCTTCCAGATGTGTGAAAACCTACTGAAGCCCTATTCCAGTCGGGACTTGAACCACACTAGAAGGATCTTTAACTACAGACTGACCAGGACCCGAAAAACAGTAGAGTGTACCTTTGGCATTCTGGTCGCTAAATGGCGCATTCTTGCATCAGCCATAAATCTAAAAGTGGAAACAGTCGACGAGGTGGTCAAAGCCTGTGTGGTTCTCCACAATTACATAATGACTAAGGAGCCACCCAACATTGAAATGGATGAACCAGTTGCACACCCACTGCCCGATTTCCAGCATCACCCGCTGCGGTCAACTGCAGCCGTTGGTCTCATGCGGGACCAATTTGCTGCTTTTTTGATTCAGATATTGGACGTGTGTCATGGCAGGACAATGTTGTGTAAATCTCCTGTTGTAATTATATCTGTACCAGTAATTTTCTACAATGATAATAATATTTCTCATTAATAAACTTTAGTTTTGTTTGTGTTGACCATCTCTCCTATCTTTTTCCTCTCCAAACCAAGGTTGTCCTAAAACTGGCAGTATTTGATCTGTATTTAATATCATTTTTTGTAATCCAAAACCAGGAGTTGGTGATAAAGGCAGAGGTGCTAGTTATTATGTTAATATCATAACCCGACATGATATGAGACATGGTTTACATACAAAAAAGAGAACACAAAAACCGAACTGATGCCCAAACAATAATTCAAATAATTTTAGGACCCAACTATGTATATTGTTGGTTTATTATTTTTCCTTTGTTACAGAGCGAGGGTCTTCAGGTGGATTGAGAGAGCAATAAAATATTGAAACAACCTGTGTGTTTATTTCATTAAAATACTTTTTAATAATGTGTGTGTGTTTTTTAACCCTTTCATTCAATTGGATTAATAATGGATAGGTGTCATAATTGACGCCTCTCCATTATTAATCTGGCTTAATGTCACCTTACAATAGCAAGGTGACATTAACCCTTCATTACCCCATTTCCCACCGCTACACGGGAATGAGAAGAGAGTGGCCAAGTGCCAGAATTGGTGCATCTTACAGATGTGCCTTTTCTGGGGTGGCTGGGGGCAGATGTTTTTAGCCGGGGGGGGGGGGGGGGCAATAACCATGGACCCTCTCCTGGCTATTAATATCTGCCCTCAGTCACTGTCTTTACTACTCTGGCGGAGAAAATTGCGCGGGAGCCCACGCCAATTTTTTCCGCAATTTAACCCTTAAATTTAATAGCTACAGCACCCAAATTTTGCACATACACACTACTAACATTAGTAGTGTGGAATATGCAAAAAAAATGGGGATATGACATGGTTTACAGTATCGGGTCGGGTTTCACGAAAAACGACTTTGCCAAAAATCGGCAAATTTTGAAATTTGCCGATCTGTTTAGCTCAACCCTACTGGCGACGTTTCTTGACGCACGGTGTGTGTTGCCAGCGGCCATAGACACAATAAACCAAACATAATTTTGGCAAATCAAACTTTTTTTTATTTATTTAACAACTGAAAAAAATTATTTTTTACTGCGCCGGCTTGGGGTAGAGTGATGTAAACATGGGGTGTGAAGAACTGAGGCCTGGCTAACTGTGGACGACGCAGAGGTGGCAGGAGAAGGGGCAATGAAACTAGAAGGGTCTGGAAGTTCGGGGATGGGGCTTGTCACATGAGAGGCTTGAGATGCACTGGAAGGGTGAGACAAAACTGACATTACAGACACATTGGTAGGTGAAGGGGGAGGAATGCTAAGAGTCCTCTGGTTTTTTTTTCTGGGGTTTTTTTTGGGTTTGCCTGGTTGTGGGACGTCTTGGTGGGCTCATATGCCATGGCGTGGTGGCGGTTGACCTGTCAGGGTCTGGCTGCACTGTATCACAGTCCATAGCGATTGGCGAGCGGACGGCCATGCCACGGTCCTGCTGCATCGTGGTGGGGGCGGTACGTAAAGGCATGCCAGGGTCCTGCTGCATCGTGGTGGGGGCGGTCCGGAAAGCTATGCCAGGGTCCTGCTGCATTGTGGTGGGGGCGGTCCGGAAAGCCATGCCAGGGTCCTGCTGCATCGTGGTGGGGGCAGTCCGGAAAGCCATGCCAGGGTCCTGCTGCATCGTGGTGGGGGCGGTCCGGAAAGCTATGCCAGGGTCCTGCTGCATCGTGGTGGGGGCGGTTTGGAAAGCCATGCCAGGGTCCTGCTGCATCGTGGTGGGGGCGGTCTGGAAAGCCATGCCAGGGTCCTGCTGCATTGTGGTGGGGGCGGTCCGGAAAGCCATGCCACGGTCCTGCTGCATCGTGGTGGGGGCGGTCCGGAAAGCCATGCCAGGGTCCTGCTGCATCGTGGTGGGGGTGGTCCGGAAAGCCATGCCAGGGTCCTGCTGCATCATGGTGTCAGTGGAGGAGGTCCAAGCAGGAGCAGCGGTTGTCACGGTGGTGGAGGTGGGATGTCCAACTGCACTCGTCATGGTGCTGGCGCTGTAGTGGAGTCCGCCTGTGGAAGGAATAGAGGTGGCCATGCAGTGGTATGCAGCAGAGGTCGGCATTGAGGTTAATCGTGACAGTGAAGGCACAGTTGGATATGCCGCCACTGTCTGCTGGAAATACCGACTCTGCTGCATAGCCTGCACGTAAGCAGCATTGCAGGCCTGCATGACACTCAGCTGGAGATCAGGAGTAAGGTTTTCCGACATGCCCTGCTCAATTTGGTTAAAAAAATGATGAGCTGGCCTCTGGAGGTCGGCTTTCACTTGATCAAGGCTTTTGGCGACCTCCTGGATACGGGCATTCAAGAGGTTATGTGAAACATCCATTCGGTCACCTAAAGCCTTGATTGCTTCGTGTAAAACCGAGCTCAAGTGCAAAAACTCGGGCATGAGTGACCTGTCCAAAGCCATCTGCCGCTGCCGGGATGTGCCCAAAAAAAAGGGGCAGTGGAAGAGGACTGCGAAAGGGGAAGACCTGATGGACCAGCTCCCTGGTCTCCAGTTAGTGTGGAAGGCCCACCTGCTGCTGCGCTGCTGGATGGCTGGGACGGGTCCGTGGCTGTCGGATGAAGGACTGCTCCAGAACCTGGGCCGACAGTCGTGCTGTATGTGCTGTGAAAAAAGGAAAAACAAAATTAATACCAAAAATTAACCAGATGCAAAATCCTGTGGAATTTAAAAATACAGATTATGGCAATACAACACAACCTAATGCACGTGATAAATACTTACGTTCTCTGGGCAAGGACCGGTCTTAGAAATGCCAATACTCGATGGTATTTGTATCGTCTGATCCTTGCTCCTGAACCACTGGGAACACGACTCTCTTCACGCAGGTCCTTGTTGAAGCGGTCCTTCATCGAACGCCAACGTGTTTTTACTTTGTCCACTGTTAAAAAACCCCTTATGGTCAGAAAATGGACTTTTTGCCGTGCTCATCCAACTGTGTGTGATGAGAGAAACTCCGTAGAGTTTCTTTCATCACACAGAGTTGAGTGAGCACGGCCAAGGTCTCTACTGCTTCACACTTCAGTGCAATACTTACCAAATGCATTTCGGACCTGTGTCGTGGCATTGTCCCAGCCATCCCACATCGCTTGGGCCACCTCAATCCACAACCGCCGGATCGTGGTGTTGTTCAAGTGCAGTGGATCCCGGCTGTCCCACAACGGGACTCGCTCCTGGACCAAGGTGATGAGTAGGTCATTGTCTATCAGGTTATGGTCCCGTTGTGAAAACTAAAAGATAAAGAAAGTCATTAAAGTTTGCTCAATTACATAAGGTAAAGAAAGAAAAAAAGATGCTGAGAAATGGCATGAATAGGAAAGTCAAGATACAAAAGGATTCCAGAAGGAAAAAGTTTAGAAATACGAGTGGAAAGAAAGGAAGATTCAAGAATATTACACTGAGGACAGTCAGCCTTGTATACGTACCCGCTGCCGCCTTTCCACCGGACCTTGACTCCGCTGCTCCGGCCCTGTCTCTGCCGCAGTAGAAGAGCTCTAAAAAAAAGGAAAAATCTAATTGTCACATGTGTCGATGTGACAGTGAATACTTACCAATCTGACATGCTCCACTTCCGACTGTCGTGGCTGAAACTCCTCACCAGACGAAGAATCCGAAGATGACATTCTGATGCATGTAGAAATAAAAAAATGGCAGAAATTAGGACATGTAGAGACAGAAAATAGAAAATAAAGGCATTGGCTAGGATATACTCACATTGTTCAGAGTCTTTTCCTCCAAGATGTGGCCTGTCAGGGTGTCTTCGGCTTCAGAGTCTGGTGACAAGTGACCTGCAACTGTCCACACCCTCCCTTTTATGACCTTGATGGTGGGGGGTGGCTTATCAGTGTCTAGACATTGTTATCTTAATTGAAACGCATGCGTTCAAAAACGCAACGAAACGCATGTGCTAAAAAACGCATGCGTTTACATAGACAGCAATACGTTTTTTTGCCGCAAAAAAACACCTCTAGAAATTACTACATGTTGCATTTCTGCAAACAAACGCAAGCATAGAAACGACGCATGCGTCGTCAAACGCGGCAAAACGCATACAAAAAAACGCATGCGTTTTTAATGTTAAATATAGAAAAAAAACGCATGCGTTTTTTTGCGCAAAAACTCAGCGGCAAAAAACGCAAATGTGAAACCAGCCTTAATGAGTGTCAAACACTAATCTTCATCAATCTGGCTCCAACTTTCTCTGATTGCTGTTGCCAGATCAGCTTTGCAGGTTGGAGCCTTGATATGGACCATTTTCTTCAAATTCCACCAAAGATTTTCAATTGGATTGAGATCCGGACTATTTGCAGGCCATGACATTGAATTTATGTGTCTTTTTTCAAGGAATGTTTGCACAGTTTTTGCTCTATGGCAGGATGCATTATCATCTTGAAAAATAATTTCATCATCCCCAAACATCTTTTCAGTTGATGGGATAAGAAAAGTGTCCAAAATATCAACATAAACTTGTGCATTTATTGAAGATGTAATGACAGCCATCTCCCCAGGATATAGCATAATCAGTAGAACACAGCACCTCATGGGAAAAGCAGGGTCAACATTACCCATATAAAGAGCGCACGTCACAGCCAAGGAATCCTTCTTGGTATGTAGTCCAATGTATAAAGATTAGTGTTGAGCGATACCATCCGATACTTGAAAGTATCGGTATCGGAAAGTATCGGCCGATACCGGCAAAGTATCGGATCTAATCCGATACCGATACCCGATACCAATACAAGTCAATGGGACTCAAGTATCAGACGGTATCCCTGATGGTTCCCAGGGTCTCAAGGAGAGGAAACTCTCCTTCAGGCCCTGGGATCCATATTACTGTGTAAAATAAAGAATTAAAATAAAAAATATTGCTATACTCACCTCTCCGACGCAGCCTGCACCTTACCGAGGGAACCGGGAGCCTTCTTTGCTTAAAATGCGCGCGTTTACTGCCTTCCGTGACGTCACGGCTTCTGATTGGTCGCGTGCCGCCCATGTGACGGTGACGCGACCAATCACAACAAGCCGTGACGTAATTTCAGGTCCTGAATGCCTAATTCTAGGCATTCAGGATTTGAAAATTACGTCACGGCTTGTGATTGGTCGTGTCGCGGTCACATGGGCGGCACGCGACCAATCACAAGCCGTGACGTAATTTTCAAATCCTGAATGCCTAGAATTAGGCATTCAGGACCTGAAATTACGTCACGGCTTGTTGTGATTGGTCGCGTCGCGGTCACATGGGCGGCACGCGACCAATCACAAGCCGTGACGTAATTTTCAAATCCTGAATGCCTAGAATTAGGCATTCAGGACCTGAAATTACGTCACGGCTTGTTGTGGTTGGTCGCGTCGCCGTCACATTGGCGGCACGTGACCAATCAGAAGCCATGACGTCACGGAAGGCAGTAAACGCGCGCATTTTAAGCAAAGAAGGCTCCCGCTTCCCTCGGTAAGGTGCAGGCTGCGTCGGAGAGGTGAGTATAGCAATATTTTTTATTTTAATTCTTTATTTTACACATTGATATTAATCCCGATACCGATTCCCGATATCACAAAAGTATCGGATCTCGGTATCGGAATTCTGATACCCGCAAGTATCGGCCGATACCCGATACTTGCGGTATCGGAATGCTCAACACTAATAAAGATATAAAAGACAGCGCCTCACACGTTGGTGAAATAGATCACAATTTATTCTGCCTTATGTGCGACGTTTCGATTCCCAAAGATCTTTTTATAGCACAGAGCTTGAAAAAGATCTTTGGGATCGAAACGTCGCCACAGAAGGCAAAATAAATTGTGATCTATTTCACCAACGTGTGAGGCGCTGTCTTTTATATCTTTATACATTAGCCATCTCCCCAGTGTCTTTACCTGACATGCAGCCCCATATCATCAATGACTTTGGAAATTTGCATGTTCTCTTCAGGCAGTCATCTTTCTAAATCTCATTGGAACGGCACCAAACAAAAGTTCCAGCATCATCACCTTGCCCAATGCAGATTCACGATTCATCACGGAATCTGACTTTCATCCAGTCATCCACAGTCCACGATTGCTTTTCATTAGCCCATTTTAACCTTGTTTTTTTCTGTTTAGGTGTTAATGATGGCTTTCATTTAGCTTTTCTGTATGTAAATCCTATTTCCTTTAGGCGGTTTCTTACAGTTTGGTCACAGATGTTGACTCCAGTTTCCAACCATTCATTCCTCATTTGTTTTGTTGTGCATTTCCTGTTTTGGAGACATATTGCTTTAAGTTTCTGGTCTTGACTCTTTGGTGTCTTCCTTGGTCTACCAGTATGTTTGCCTTTAACAACCTTCCCATGTTGTTTGTATTTGGTCCAAATTTTAGACACAGCTGACTGTGAACAACCAACATCTTTTGCAACATTGCATGATGATTTATCCTCTTTTAAGAGTTTGATAATCCTCTCCTTTGTTTCAATTGACATCTCTCGTGTTGGAGCCATGATTCATGTCAGTCCACTTGGTGCAACAGCTCTCCAAGGTGTGATTACTCCTTTTTAGATGCAGACTAACGAGTAGATCTAATTTGATGCAGGTTTTGTTTTTGGGTATGAAAATTTACAGGGTGATTCCATAATTTTTTTCCTCAGAATTGAGTGATTCCATAATTTTTTTCCCTATGCTTGGTTAAAAAATAAACCATTACTCACTGTCACATTTTTTGCTCTTGATTTGTTTTAGTGTTTCTTAACACTAGAACTACTGCAGGTTTCATAATACCTATAACTACCATTAGGGGTCATTTTGACCCCTATTCAAAAAGTACTGACTCTGGAGTAAAAATAACTTTTTTGTTGTCAACAAATTAAAGAACATTTATTTTAACTTAGTAGGAACAGTGTTAAGATCAAGTACAGCACGCATTTTCCTTTTACATGGTCATAGCATGAAGCTGAAGAAAGAACTCCCATCAGCTAATTTTACTCTCAGTTGCTGTTTTATAGAGTATAGTTGCGTTTATAGCTGCTAAATCAAGTACATTACAAAACACCTGAACAGGCCATCGGCGGCTTCCAGATTTTGTGGTGTACTTTCGAGCCATCTGGTCTACTGTGTCCACTCCAACCTTTGTTTTATTGTAAAATTGTACCGTTTCCGTTTTTTTTTCTTGTCGTTTCCAACTGCTACATCTGGGTGAAGACTACTGAGAAAAATGACATTCTTATTTGGCTTACCTTGGTAAACTGTAAGAGTGATGTTACCATTCTTCATCAGAGTAGTCTCATATGTATTTGTTATTAGGAGACTTGCCTACTACTACTTTTATGTATGGGGTCAAATTGACCCCTTCAGTACTTATAGGTATGAATTGTAAAATCTGGGCCCCTGAAAAAGTTTCAATTCATTTTTGTGTCCTAAAATATACACTACCATGAATAAATAAAAGTCACAAAAACTCAGAAATCATTTGTTAAAATTTTAGAAATTATAGGAAAAAGAAATAGCAAAAGGGTCAAAATGACCCCTCCGGTAGTTCTAGTGTTAAAGCCAGAAGGTTGTCATTTGAAATGACTTTAGTTTTGTGCCATGTCTGAGATCTGCTTTTTTTCTACAAAATTAAACAACTGAATGAACATCCTCCAAGGCCGGTGATTCCATAATTTTTGCCAGGGGTTGTATACTGATTCAAGGTACTCGTATGGCACAGCACATGACTTTAGACCCATCTTGGCTGCAAGAGACTTCAACACAGCAAGCGGAACAACCGTGAACATCATGGAGCCATCAGAGACCTGCTGGACGCACTCCAACTTCCAAAAATGGTGGCAGTACTAAAAGTCAAAGCGCATGGAAAACTGAACACAGTAGAGGCATGGGGCAACAACATGGCAGATATGGCAGGCAAAGAAGCAGCCAAAGGAAGACAATATGGAGAAGTGGGAGAGGTCGTAGAGCCGGACGGCTACTACATGGTAAGTGAGGACAAGACACCAGACAAGATGACGTCTTGGGACCTGTTTAAGAAGTTGCAGGACTAGGCTCTGAAGGAGGCGAAGGAAAGCTGGATGGGGAAGGGAGCAACACATGAAGAAGGAAGGGTATACGCAATGGACTACAAACCCTGTTTACCCCTAAGCATGTATCCTATGGTGGTTCAATGGGCACATGGGCTTACACACAGATCAAAGACACAGATGAATTATCTGATAGGTGCTTCAGGGATCTCCACCCTAACAGCCAAATTCACTGGCAGCTGTTTGACCTGCGGCAAATGCAACCCTGGAAGAATGGAGAATGTTCCCACACATCATCTTGCCAGACCACTGTAGCCCTTCCAGAGGATCCAGATGGACTACATCCAGATGCCGCCAAGTGGAGTTTTTGGATACACCCTTGTGGTCGTGGACGTGTTCTCCGGATGGCCAGAAGCTTTCCCAGCAAGAAAGCAGTCGGCAAATACTACTGCAAAGAAGCTACACTCAATGATAATGTGCAGATATGGGGTTCCAGAAGTGATAGAGAGTGATCACGGACCCATATTCACAGCAAACCTAACACGAGAGATCTGGTCAAAAGTAGGGTCAATTTAGGCCTAAACACTCCCTACCACCCTTAGAGTAGCGGAAAAGTGAAAAGACTGAATGGAACACTTAAGAGCAGGATGTTAAAAGTTGCCCAAGAGGCAAACAAACCATGGCATGAGACACTCCCAATCACACTATTTAGTGTAAGGCACACTCCCAGAGGCCCAGAAAAGCTGTCACCATATGAGATTGTGTTTGGGTCTAGCCCTAGGTTGGATGTATTCTTCCCTCAGCAGCTGACTATGCAATATGATACTTTGTCTGCTTATGTAATTGAACTCACCAAGAAACTTGCTAATATTCATTCTCGAGTATTTTCTTCATTGCCAGATCCAGATTCAGTATCCGGTACACACTCCTTGAAGTTTGTAAGGAGAACACCACTCGATCCCAGATTTGATGGTCCTTTCCAAGTGCTGCTGATGACACCAACCTCTGTGAAACTGGAGGGAAGACCCACTTGGATCCACGCATCGCACTGCAATTAAGCTCCCATACCAGAAGATACACCCAAGCCAGAATGATGTTGTGGATGAACTGCCTGACTGGATAGATGACCTACCTGATAAAGAACACACACCGCTGACTACACATGCTGTTGACTAAGAGACTATAATTACAATGCCATGATCCCCCATTAGGGACAGATCTGCTGACCGCCCATTTGCGAAAGTCTGTATGGAGTGGGGTGTATGCTCTTGGCATGCATCAGCTCACTGGCAGCACAAAAGAGTTGCAGCGCTTTGGGACAGGAGGTTAGGATTAGGGCAAGTGATATCTAAGGGGGATTGTAATGGAAATATATATATATTTCATATAGATCTCACTTGCATATAAACTCATATATACTCAGAGCTAATATATACACTATAATCAATTGCTTAAAATGGCTGATATAAACTGATATAAGCCAGACAGACTGTTTGGGGCTTTCCAGGCAAAAGCAGAACAGCACCAAATGTACTAAGTGATGATCAGATGTCTCAACTTTGTCCTAGATGCAGAAAACGGAGACAGCTACACTTTAGTTGCTTAATCAGCATTCATATGTGCATTAATCACAATATTCCATATATATTTAGATAACCAATAACAGAGGAGCTTAACAATATGGTAATTAACTAACCATCCCTAACCACCTCCTTTCTATATGCTGTTATAAAACCATGTATGTACAATAAACCGTCAGTATTCGTGGAATCTTATTCGGTCACCATGGTGTACAGTCTCATTCTTGATGAGGACTCAAAATACTCAGTCTTATTGGGAACCGCCGCAGCACACACAGGGATAGATTTATCCAAACCAAATTTCCATATCAACTCAAAGGTCACTGCTGGGAACAATGAGTCTTACGCCACTTGTACAGACTTACAATAAAACATACAAAAACAAAACCAAAATGGATTTTCCTGGGAAATATGTTAAGGAACATGCTTTCCAGGGTAATGATTTGTATATAAGGCAAAATAAATAACCCCAAACAAAAATGCTCTTCCACCACTTGGGCTGTGTTCACATGTAGCGTGTTTGATGCATTTTTAAACTTTAGCATTACTTTCAACCAAAGTCAAATGCATTCACTGGGAAATGTTTGTCATTTTAACATTTTACAACCTTATCTGGCCATGTTGTGTGTGACACATCATCTGACACATCCTGTTTCATTTATCAAGGAGGGACTCTGAAAGTCACAAAGCCTATTTTTATGGGGCCATCAGGCGGCCTTTACTATTCTACAAGGGCCAGCAGTTGGTCCTCACTATTCTTAGACAGCCATCAGCCGGCTATGCTTTGCTGTTCCCATTGTTAAACAATAGGTCTCTTATAGGGTTGAGCGAAACGGATCGGACAAAATCAAAAATCGCTGACTTTCGGCAAAGTCGGGTTTCATGAAAACTGACCCGATCCTAGTGTGGGATCGGCCATGCGGTCGGCGATCAGCGCACCAAAGTCCCGTTTCGTATGACGTGTTCAGCGCCATTTTTCAGCCAATGAAGGAGGACGCAGAGTGTGGGCAGCGTGATGACATAGGTCTCGATCCCCACCATCTTAGAGAAGGGCATGACAGTGATTGGCTTGCTTTCTGCGGCGTCCCAGAGGCTATAAAGGGGCGTGCACGCCGACCGCCATCTTATCTGCCTCTTCGGGACAGGCAAGGGCAAGAGCAACCCGCTGGCACGAGAACAGCAAGGCTTAGCTCGAGCACAAGTCCCACAGGACTGCACAAATGACCGCACATCCCGTGACAAAGAAGGCCACCAAAAGGACCTAGCCACCAAATCTCTGGTGCCAAAAATTCCCGGATGCCCTGCCAACACCGAGGAATGAACCTCGGAAATGACTCTGCTGGTCCACTTATCAGGAACAAACAGTCTGTCAGGTGGACAAGAGTCAGGTCTACCAGCCTGAAATCTCTGCAACACACGTCGCAAATCCGGAGAAATGGCTGACAAGATTACTCCCTCTTTAAGAATACCAACAGGTTCTGCGACTCCAGGAGAGTCAGGCACAAAGCTCCTTGAAAGAGCATCAGCCTTCACATTCTTTGAACCTGGTAAATACGAGACCACAAAGTCAAAACGGGAGAAAAACAATGACCAACGGGCCTGTCTAGGATTCAGGCGTTTAGCAGACTCGAGATACATCAGATTTTTGTGATCAGTCAAGACCACCACACGATGCTTAGCACCCTCGAGCCAATGACGCCACTCCTCAAATGCCCACTTCATGGCCAACAACTCCCGATTGCCAACATCATAATTCCGCTCAGCGGGCGAAAACTTCCTAGAGAAAAAAGCACATGGTCTCATTACAGAGCAACCAGGGCCTCTCTGCGACAAAACGGCCCCTGCCCCAATCTCAGAAGCATCCACTTCAACCTGAAAGGGAAGTGAGACATCAGGCTGGCACAAAACAGGCGCCGAAGTAAACCGGCGCTTCAACTCTTGGAAAGCTTCCACGGCTGCAGGAGCCCAGTTAGCAACATCAGAACCTTTCTTGGTCATATCCGTCAAAGGTTTAACAACGCTAGAAAAATTAGCGATAAAACGACGGTTGAAGTTAGCAAAACCCAAGAACTTCTGAAGACTCTTAACTGACGTGGGTTGAGTCCAATCATGAATAGCTCGGACCTTGACTGGGTCCATCTCCACCGCAGAAGGGGAAAAAATAAAACCCAAAAAGGGAACCTTCTGTACTCCAAAGAGACACTTTGAGCCCTTAACAAACAAAGCATTCTCACGCAAAACCTGAAACACCATCCTGACCTGCTCTACATGCGAGTCCCAATCATCAGAAAAAACCAGAATATCATCCAGATAAACAATCATAAATTTATCCAGATACTTCCGGAAAATATCATGCATAAAGGACTGAAACACTGAAGGAGCATTAGAGAGCCCAAAAGGTATCACCAAGTACTCAAAATGACCTTCGGGCGTATTAAATGCAGTTTTCCATTCATCTCCTTGCTTAATGCGCACAAGGTTGTACGCACCACGAAGATCTATCTTGGTGAACCACTTGGCACCTTTAATCCGGGCAAACAAGTCCGACAACAGAGGCAAAGGATACTAAAATTTAACAGTGATTTTATTCAGAAGCCGATAGTCAATACAAGGTCTCAAAGATCCGTCCTTCTTGGCCACAAAAAAGAATCCCGCACCAAGAGGGGAAGAGGATGGACGGATATGCCCCTTCTCCAGAGATTCCTTGATATACGAACGCATTGCGGTATGCTCAGGTACAGACAGATTAAATAATCTTCCCTTAGGAAATTTACTACCTGGAATCAAATCTATAGCGCAGTCACAGTCCCTATGAGGAGGGAGAGCACTGGACCTGGACTCGCTGAATACATCCTGATAATCAGACAAATACTCAGGAACTTCCGAAGGAGTAGAGGAAGCAATAGACACCGGGGGGGAATCACCATGAATTCCCTGACAGCCCCAACTTGACACAGACATTGCCTTCCAATCCAAGACTGGATTATGGGTCTGTAACCATGGCAGACCCAAAACGACCAAATCATGCATTTTATGCAGCACAAGAAAACGAATCACCTCCCGATGTTCAGGAGTCATGCACATGGTTACCTGTGTCCAAAACTGCGGTTTATTTTCCGCCAATGGCGTAGCATCAATACCTCTAAGAGGGATAGGATTTACCAACGGCTCAAGAACAAAACCACAGCGCTTGGCAAATGACAGATCCATAAGACTCAGGGCAGCGCCTGAATCCACAAACGCCATAACAGGGTAAGAAGACAATGAGCAAATTAAAGTCACAGACAAAATAAATTTAGGTTGCAAATTACCAATGGCGACAGGACTAACAACCCTTGTTAGGCGTTTAGAGCATGCTGATATAACATGTGTAGAATCACAACAGGAAAAACACAACCCATTCTGACGTCTATGATTTTTCCGTTCATTTCTAGTCTGAATTCTACCACATTGCATTAAATCAGGTGTTTGTTCAGACAACACCACCAGAGGATTAGCGGCTTTGCGCTCCCGCAAACGCCGGTCAATTTGAATAGCCAGCGCCATGGAATCATTCAGACTTGTAGGAATGGAGAAACCCACCATCACATTCTTAATGGCTTCTGAAAGGCCATTTCTGAAATTAGCGGCCAGAGCACACTCATTCCACTGAGTAAGCACGGACCATTTCCGAAATTTTTGGCAATACACTTCAGCTTCATCCTGGCCCTGAGAAATAGCCAGCAAGGCTTTTTCTGCCTGAATTTCAAGATTGGGTTCCTCGTAAAGCAATCCGAGCGCCAGAAAAAACGCATCAATATTTGCCAATGCCGGATCTCCTGGCGCTAGCGAGAAAGCCCAATCCTGAGGGTCGCCCTGCAAAAAAGAGATAACAATTTTAACTTGCTGAGCTGAGTCTCCAGATGAACGGGGTCTCAGAGACAGAAACAATTTACAATTATTCCTGAAATTCCTAAACTTAAATCGGTCTCCAGAGAACAGTTCAGGAATAGGTATTTTAGGTTCAGACATAGGATTACTAGTAACAAAATCTTGTATGCCCTGCACACGAGCAGCAAGCTGATCTACACTTGTAATCAAGGTCTGGACATTCATGTCTGCAGCAAGCACAAGCCACTCAGAGGTAAAGGGGAGGAAGAAAGAAAAAAAAAAAAAAAACTCAAAATTTCCTTTCTTATTATCCCACTTCTGCAATGCATTAAACATTCAACTTAGGCCTGGCATACTGTTATGACCCCAATGGCAGAGGGTCTCAGAAGTAATTACCAAGTCTGCAAACACAAAAA
This sequence comes from Ranitomeya variabilis, assembly GCF_051348905.1. Lineage (NCBI taxonomy): Eukaryota > Metazoa > Chordata > Amphibia > Anura > Dendrobatidae > Ranitomeya > Ranitomeya variabilis. The sequence goes on along the minus strand of NC_135232.1, from coordinate 656,664,068 downwards.
CCAGCTCATAGGACAGTGGTAACTGGGCTGACCGTATAACTAATCCTAGTACCACAAACAGCAGCAGCCGGGGAACGTGCCTACGATGGTTCTAGACGTCTCGCGCCAGCCGGAGAACTAACTAACCCTAGAAGGGAAAAGATAGACCTTTCTTGCCTCCAGAGAAAAGACCCCAAAAGTTGGATACAAGCCCCCAACAAATAATAACGGTGAGGTAAGAAGAAAAGACAAACGTAAGAATGAACTAGATATTTAGCAAAGAGAGGCCCACTGACTAATAGCAGAATATAGTAAGATGACTTATACGGTCAGCAAAAACCCTATCAAAATTTCCACGCTGGATATTCAAGAACCCCCGAACCGTCTAACGGCCCGGGGGGAGGATACCAGCCCCCTAGAGCTTCCAGCAAAATCAGGAATCACATTTAGTACAAGCTGGACAAATAAATAAGAGCAATGCAAATAACCAAAAAACAAGGAAGCAGGACTTAGCTTAATTTTGCAAGAACCACGACCAGCAGACAGGAGCAAACAGAAAGGAACTGATAACAACGATGCCAGGCACCAGACTGAGAATTCAGGAAGTTTATATAGCAACACCCCTGGACTAACGACCCAGGTGGGTGCCAAACTAGGGAAAGACAATCCCAGAGTCAAATCACTAGTGACCACAAGAGGGAGCCAAAAAAGTCTAATTCACAACAGGTTCAGATTTGCGATCAGTCCAGTTACCATCTCCCTAGAGCTCGTCCTTAGTTTAATCACTTGCTGATCTATTTGTGATCCTCAGCCACTAGGGATCATAACAGTACAGCCGGCCGCAAAGTGTTAATTGCATGGCAGAAGCAGGAGAAAAGAAGCCTTGAGAAATTTTTTTTTTATTTTTTTTTTCTTGTTGTTGCCGTGTGTCTAGCTGCTGTGCTAGCTTCTCTCCTCCTCTTAATCTTGGTGTGGCTCTGAGTTCAGCTGCTGACATGGATGTCCAGAGCTTGGCTTCCAGTCTGGATCATCTTGCTGCTAGAGTTCAGAGTATTCAGGATTTTGTTGTTCACAGTCCTATGTCTGAGCCTAGGATACCTATTCCGGAGTTGTTTTCTGGAGATAGATTTAGGTTCCTAAATTTTAAGAACAATTGTAAGTTGTTTCTTTCTTTGAAACCTCGTTCCTCTGGTGATGCCGTTCAGCAAGTTTGGATTATTATTTCCTTTTTGCGTGGTGACCCTCAAGATTGGGCCTTCGCATTGGCGCCAGGGGATCCTGCATTGCTCAGTGTGGAAGCGTTTTTTCTGGCCCTTGGATTGCTCTATGAGGAACCTAATCTTGAGAACCAGGCTGAAAAAGCGTTATTGGCCCTCTCGCAGGGGCAAGATGAAGCAGAGGTGTACTGCCAGAAATTTCGGAAATGGTCGGTGCTTACTCAGTGGAATGAGTGTGCCCTGGCTGCAAATTTCAGAGAAGGTCTTTCTGAAGCCATTAAGAATGTCATGGTGGGGTTCCCTACGCCTGCAGGTCTGAATGAGTCAATGACTCTGGCCATTCAGATTGATCGGCGGTTGCGGGAGCGCAAACCTGTGCACCATTTGGCGGTGTCTTCTGAACAGACACCTGAATCTATGCAATGTGACAGAATTCTGACCAGAAGTGAATGGCAAAATTATAGATGGCAAAATGGGTTGTGCTTTTACTGTGGTGACTCAGCTCATGTTATCTCAGCATGCTCTAAGCGCAAAAAAAAGGTTGATAAATCTGTCACCATTAGTGTTGAGCGATACCGTCCGATACTTGAAAGTATCGGTATCGGAAAGTATCGGCCGATACCGGCAAAGTATCGGATCTAATCCGATACCGATACCCGATACCAATACAAGTCAATGGGACTCAAGTATCGGATGGTATCCGTGATGGTTCCCAGGGTCTGAAGGAGAGGAAACTCTCCTTCAGGCCCTGGGATCCATATTAATGTGTAAAAGAAAGAATTAAAATAAAAAATATTGCTATACTCACCTCTCCGACGCAGCCTGGACCTCACCGAGGGAACCGGCAGCGTTCTTTGCTTAAAATGCGCGCGTTTACTTCCTTCCGTGACGTCACGGCTTGTGATTGGTTGCGTGCCGCCCATGTGGCCGCGACGCGACCAATCACAGCAAGCCGTGACGTAATTTTCAGGTCCTCAATGCCTAATTCTAGGCATTCAAGATTTTAAAATTACGTTCCGGCTTGTGATTGGTCGCGTCGCGGTCACATGGGCGACGCGACCAATCACAAGCCGTGACGTCACGGGAGGCAGGAAACGCGCGCATTTTAAAATTACGTCACGGCTTGTGATTGGTTGCGTGCCGCCCATGTGACCGCGACGCGACCAATCACAAGCCGGAACGTAATTTTAAAATCCTGAATGCCTAGAATTAGGCATTGAGGACCTGAAAATTACGTCACGGCTTGCTGTGATTGGTCGCGTCGCGGCCACATGGGCGGCACGCGACCAATCACAAGCCGTAACATCACGGAAGGAAGTAAACGCGCGCATTTTAAGCAAAGAACGCTGCCGGTTCACTCGGTGAGGTCCAGGCTGCGTCGGAGAGGTGAGTATAGCAATATTTTTTATTTTAATTCTTTATTTTACACATTAATGTTGTTTCGATACCGATACCCGATACCACAAAAGTATCGGATCTCGGTATCGGAATTCCGATACCCGCAAGTATCGGCCGATACCCGATACTTGCGGTATCGGAATGCTCAACACTAGTCACCATTGGTACTTTACAGCCTAAGTTCATTTTGTCTGTTACCCTGATTTGTTCCCTGTCATCTTACCCGGTTATTGCCTTTGTAGATTCAGGTGCTGCCCTGAGTCTGATGGATTGGTCATTTGCCAGGCGCTGTGGTTTTGATTTGGAGCCTTTAAAATTCCCTATTCCACTAAGGGGAATTGACTCTACGCCATTGGCTACGAATAGACCTCAGTACTGGACACAAGTGACCATGTGCATGACTCCTGTTCATCAGGAGGTGATTCGCTTTCTTGTATTGCATAATTTGCATGATGTTGTCGTGTTGGGTCTACCATGGTTGCAGACTCATAATCTAGTCCTGGATTGGAAAGCTATGTCTGTGTCAAGTTGGGGTTGTCAGGGAATTCATGGTGACGCTCCTGTGGTGTCAATTGCTTCGTCCACTCCTTCTGAAGTCCCTACGTTTTTGTCAGACTACCAGGATGTATTTGAGGAGCCCAAACTCAATTCTCTACCTCCTCATAGGGACTGTGATTGTGCTATAAATTTGATTCCTGGTAGTAAGTTTCCTAAGGGACGACTTTTCAATTTATCTGTGCCGGAGCATGCTGCCATGCGGAGTTATATAAAGGAGTCTTTGGAGAAGGGACATATTCGCCCGTCCTCTTCCCCTCTTGGTGCGGGATTCTTTTTTGTGGCTAAGAAGGATGGTTCCCTGAGACCTTGTATTGATTATCGCCTTTTGAATAAAATCACGGTCAAATTTCAGTATCCTTTGCCATTGTTAACTGATTTGTTTGCTCGCATTAGGGGGTCTAGTTGGTTCACCAAGATAGATCTTTGTGGTGCGTATAACCTTGTGCGTATAAAACAGGGTGATGAATGGAAAACTGCATTTAATATGCCTGAAGGCCATTTTGAGTACCTGGTGATGCCTTTTGGACTTTCTAATGCTCCTTCAGTCTTTCAGTCCTTTATGCATGACATCTTCCGTGAATATCTGGATAAGTTTATGATTGTGTATCTGGATGATATTCTGGTTTTTTCGGATGATTGGGAGTCTCATGTTAAGCAGGTCAGGATGGTCTTTCAGGTCCTGCGTGACAATGCTTAATTTGTGAAGGGCTCAAAATGTCTTTTTGGAGTCCAGAAGATTTCTTTTTTGGGTTTCATTTTTTCTCCTTCTACTATTGAGATGGACCCAGTCAAGGTTCAGGCTATTCATGACTGGACGCAGCCTACATCGGTTAAGAGTCTTCAGAAGTTCTTGGGTTTTGCTAATTTTTACCGTCGCTTCATAGCTAATTTTTCTGGTGTTGTTAAGCCTTTGACGGATTTGACCAAGAAAGGTTCTGATGTGACTAATTGGTCCTCTGAGGCTGTGGAGGCCTTTCTGGAGCTGAAGCGCCGGTTTTCTTCGGCTCCGGTCTTATGTCAGCCAGATGTCTCACTTCCCTTTCAGGTGGAGGTTGATGCTTCCGAGATTGGAGCGGGGGCTGTTTTGTCGCAGAGAAGCTCCGATGACTCTGTGATGAAGCCATGTGCTTTCTTTTCAAGAAAGTTTTCGCCTGCCGAACGGAATTATGATGTCGGTAATCGGGAGTTGTTGGCTATGAAGTGGGCATTTGAGGAGTGGCGACATTGGCTCGAGGGAGCTAAGCATCGTGTGGTGGTCTTGACTGATCACAAGAATTTGATTTATCTCGAGTCGGCCAAGCGGCTGAATCCCAGACAGGCTCGTTGGTCGTTGTTTTTCTCTCGTTTTGATTTCGTGGTTTCGTACCTGCCTGGTTCGAAGAATGTGAAGGCTGATGCTCTTTCTAGGAGTTTTGTGCCTGACTCTCCTGGAGAATCAGAGCCGGCTGGTATTCTTAGAGAAGGGGTGATTTTGTCTGCCATCTCCCCAGATTTGCGATGTGTGCTGCAAGAGTTTCAGGCGGATAGACCTGATCGCTGTCCACCGGAGAGACTGTTTGTCCCGGATAGATGGACCAACAGAGTCATCTCCGAGGTTCATTCTTCGGTGTTGGCGGGCCATCCTGGAATATTTGGTACCAGAGACTTGGTGGCCAGGTCTTTTTGGTGGCCTTCCTTGTCGCGGGATGTGCGTTCCTTTGTGCAGTCTTGTGGAATTTGTGCTCGGGCTAAGCCTTGCTGTTCTCGAGCCAGTGGTTTGCTGTTACCTTTGCCTGTCCCGAAGAGGCCTTGGATGCACATTTCCATGGATTTTATTTCAGATCTCCCTGTCTCTCAGAGAATGTCTGTCATCTGGGTGGTGTGTGATCGTTTTTCTAAGATGGTCCATTTGGTGCCCTTGCCTAAGTTGCCTTCCTCCTCCGAGTTGGTTCCACTGTTTTTTCAAAATGTGGTTCCTTTGCACGGGATTCCTGAGAACATTGTTTCTGACAGAGGATCCCAGTTTGTGTCTAGATTTTGGCGGACCTTTTGTGCTAAATTGGGCATTGATTTGTCTTTTTCGTCGGCCTTCCATCCACAGACGAATGGCCAAACCGAGCGAACTAATCAGACCTTGGAGACTTATTTAAGATGTTTTGTTTCTGCTGATCAGGACGACTGGGTTACTTTTTTGCCGTTGGCCGAGTTTGCCCTTAATAATCGGGCTAGTTCTGCTACTTTGGTTTCTCCTTTCTTTTGTAATTCGGGGTTTCATCCTTGTTTTTCCTCGGGTCAGGTGGAGCCTTCTGACTGTCCTGGAGTGGATGTTGTGGTTGATAGGTTGTATCAGATTTGGAATCATGTGGTGGACAATTTGAAGCTGTCTCAAGAGAAGGCTCAGCTCTTTGCCAACCGCCGTCGCTGTGTGGGTCCCCGACTTTGCGTTGGGGACTTGGTGTGGTTGTCTTCTCGCTTCGTTCCTATGAAGGTCTCCTCTCCTAAGTTCAAGCCTCGGTTTATCGGTCCTTATAAGATTCTGGAAGTCCTTGGCCCTGTGTCATTTCGTCTGGACCTCCCAGCATCATTTGCTATTCATAATGTGTTCCATCGCTCGTTGTTGCGGAGGTATGTGGTGCCTGTGGTTCCTCCGGTTGAGCCTCCTGCCCCGATGCTGGTTGAGGGAGAATTGGAATACGTGGTGGAGAAGATCTTGGATTCTCGTATTTCTAGACGGAGGCTCCAGTATTTGGTTAAATGGAAGGGCTATGGTCAGGAGGATAATTCTTGGGTTGTCGCCTCTGATGTTCATGCAGCCGATTTGGTTCGTGCCTTCCATGTGGCTCATCCTGATCGCCCTGGTGGTTTTCATGAGGGTTCGGTGACCCCTCCTCAAGGGGGGGGTACTGTTGTGAACTCTGTGTTCAGGCTCCCTCTTGTGGTCACTGGTGGTATGGTGTGACTTTTGCTTTGGGCTCCCCCTGGTGGCTTTGCCTGTTATCCTGCTGGTCTCTGGCTATCAGCTGGTTCGTTATCCTCTGGGAGGTTCCTATATAGCTCTGTTTTACTTCCACTTGTTGCCGGCTGTCGATGTAATCAGTGCTACTCAGATTCCTTCTGACTACCTTGCTCCCAGTCCATCCAGGATAAGCTAAGTTTTGTTTGCTCATTTTTTGATCAAGCAGTGTTTATCATGTTTTCTGTTCCAGCTTGCTAAAATGTAATTCCCTCGCTTGCTGGTTGCTCTAGTGGGCTGAGTTTCTCCCCACACACCGTTAGTTGGTGTGTGGGTTCTTGAAATCTCAGGATGGATATTTAGTAAGGGTTTTTTATTGATCGCATAGACCCCTGCTCTATTTTCTGCTTTCTAGTACTAGTGGGCCTCTTTTGCTGAATCTGATTTCATCCCTATGTATGTGCCTTCTTCTTACTTCACCGTTAATATTTGTTGGGGGCTTCTATATCTTTGGGGATTATTTCTCTGGAGGCAAGCGAGGTCTTTCTTTCTCTTTAGGGGTAGCTAGTTCCTCAGGCTGGCTCGAGACGTCTAGGAATTTTTTAGGCACGTTCACCGGCTACCTCTAGTTGTTTTGGATAGGTTCAGATTTGCGATCAGTCCAGTTACCATCTCCCTAGAGCTCGTCCTTAGTTTAATCACTTGCTGATCTATTTGTGATCCTCAGCCACTAGGGATCATAACAGAATGCGCAAGGCTGGTAAGTGCAGACGACGCCATCATAAGCATGAGCATCCCACTAATGCGTCTGCTGATGCAAAGTTTGACGCACATTAAGGAGCAGGCGTCTGCAGCCGAGGAGGAGGGAAGCCTTGATGACAGTCAGCCATTGTCTGCTCAGGGAACTCTCCTGGACAAGGTGGCGGACAAAGAGGAGGAGGATGATGGGGATGAATATTTATGGAAGGAGGATGCTTCTCAGGGGGCAATAGAAACTGGTGGCGTTGCAAGGTCAGGTACAGGGTTTTTGCGGGACACAAGTGATGTTGATTTGCAAAAAAGTGCTCCTCAACCCAGCACAAGCAGTGAATTGACACCTGGAACATTGGCCCACATGGCTGAGTATGCCTTGCGTATCCTAAAAAGGATCCCCCGCATTATCAAAATGATGACCGATGACGATTACTGGTTGGCCTGCCTCCTGGATCCACGATATAAAGGAAAATTACAAAATATCATGCCACATGAGAACCTTGAGCAAATATTGGCTACCACACAAGCAACTCTTGTAGACCGTTTGGTTCAGGCATTCCCAGCACACAGCGGCGGAGATGGTTCTCACACGAGCCATAGGGGGCAACATGGCAGAGGTGTTAGAGGTGCACAAGCCCAAAGTGGCGTTGGACAGAGGGGTTTTATGACAAGGTTGTGGAGTGATTTCGCAATGACCGCTGACACGACAGGTACTGCTGCATCGATTCAAAGTGACAGGAGACAGCATTTGTCCAGTATGGTTACGAACTATTTTTCCTCCCTTATCGATGTTCTCCCTCACAGGTCATTCCCCTTTGATTACTGGGCATCTAAAATAGACACCTGGCCTGAATTGGCAGAATATGCATTGCAGGAGCTCGCTTGCCCTGCTGCTAGTGTGCTATCAGAAAGAGTCTTCAGTGCTGCTGGTTCAATACTGACCGAAAAAAGGACACGTCTGGCTACCCGAAATGTTGATGATCTATCCTTCATTAAAATGAACCAATCATGGATTTCAAAAAATTTTGCCCCACCTTCCCCTGCTGACATGTAGCTTGCCTGAAAAATGTCTTGCTTTTGGCCTCCTCTTGCTGACTTCTCCAGTTCCTCCATTTGCAGCCGCTGAATGTCCACCATAGGCCATTTTTATACCTCCCTAAATGAGCTGATTCCCCCCACAGGGCCGTGGTCACCACCTGGCGCAAGCACCCGTGCGAGTGCCGTTTGCCTGGACAGGTGGGTGTGCCCACTCTTGGGCGACGGCTCTGGCACAGGGTCCCTCATAGTACAATGAAGAGTCTCTGACGGTGGTGGTGCACAACCAATGTCAGACACACCATCGTAATATGAGGGGCCCTGTGCCAGTACCGCCACCCACGAGAGAGTGTTCCCCCCCCAGGTCGAACAGTGCTCTACCACTTGCAACACTTACCTCTCCCTGCTCCACCACTGTGTAGTCTGTGCTGTTAAATCCTTCAATGGCACTGCCAATACAAATTTGATGAAATGATAGATGATAGTTAAAATATACAGGGGCCCTGGCCTCCATTTAGACCAGTTAATACTTTGCGCCTACTACCACTGTCTGCTACTCAGCAGAGGAGCCCACCCCTATACCTAGCTATGCCACCTGTTTATTTATGATAAATTTTTTCGCAGACATTTTGCCCACTTTATTATTTGGCCCTACTAACTGTGTCAGCCGCTCCTTACAGTTGTCCTCCACTGAACAAAACAATGCCGCCTGCTTAGTCCTGTTACCAATTTTTAACTGCATTTAGCCCACTTCATTATTTGTGCCTACTAACTGTGTCTGCCTCTCCTTACAGTTGTCCTCCGGTGAACAAAGCAATGCCACCTGTTTAGTCCTGTTACCAATTTTGAACTGCATTTAGCCCACTTCATTATTTGGGCCTACTAACTGTGTCTGCCACTCCTTACAGTTGTCCTCCACTGAACAAAGCAATGCCGCCTGTTTAGTCCTGTTACTAATTTTTAACTGCATTTAGCCCACTTCATTATTTGGGTCTACTAACTGTGTCTGCCGCTCCTTACAGTTGTCCTCCGCTGAACAAAGCAATGCCGCCTGTTTAGTCCTGTTACCAATTTTGAACTGCATTTAGCCCACTTCATTATTTGGGCCTACTAACTGTGTCTGCCACTCCTTACAGTTGTCCTCCACTGAACAAAGCAATGCCGCCTATTTAGTCCTGTTACCAATTTGAACTGCATTTAGCCCACTTCATTATTTGGGCCTACTAACTGTGTCTGCCACTCCCTACAGTTGTCCTCCACTGAACAAAGCAATGCCGCCTGTTTAGTCCTGTTACCAATTTTGAACTGCATTTAGCCTACTTTATTATTTGGGCCTATATCTGTGTTTCCTCCTCATCCTGCCCATTGCCCAGCCACTGCTAGATGAGTCTGCTGGTACACTGACCCAGACCACTACATTCCCCTTGCACTCTACACAGCCAGAATCTGACCCTGCTGAAAGTCTGGTTCCCCTTCCCGCATACTATACCACCTTACACAGGGACAAAGAGGAAGGTGCAGATGAAAGTGCAGGTTCCTTCATCAGGTGGGGGGGGCATATTCGTTGGTGACATCACTGGCACAGGGCCCCTCATAGTATGCAAAAGTGTCTCTGCCGGTGGGAGGCGCCACCTGCCGTCAAACACACCGCCGTACTATGAGGGGCCCTGTGCCAGTGCCAATGCCAACGTGTGGGCCCCCCTGCTTGCTCAGGATCACAGCACTTGCAAAGTTGAAATGCTTACCTCTCCCTGCTCCACCGCCATGATGTATTCCACGTTTCCTGGGCCCACGAAAATCTTGAGCCAGCCCTACCCCCCCCACAACTTTAGCCAAATGACCCCCAGTTTTCAATGCCTAACTATTATTATAAAGTAAATTAAGATTGACAAGCTTCAGTAATAAGAATTGATGTTTTTGGCATTAAAATGGGCACTCTAGGTGTTTTCCTGTCCTCCACTCTCTGGCGACTTTGATTCCCCATTGACTTGCATTGGGTTTCTTGTTTCTTTTCGCAATAATCAGCCGATTTCACCCAACCCGACTTTTCACAAAGTTCGGTTTCGCGAAACCCGACTCGATCCTAAAAAAGCAAAAGTCGCTCAACTCTTGTCTCCTATACTGTTATTTCATATGCAGTGAGTGGCAGGGCTGCCCAAAATTTGGACGCACCCCAATATGCCTATGACGAGATTTACAGGAGGGTCACCTGAAAGCAATGTTCCCATTATTAGGAATTTGGTACTCCCATACTGTTTGCTTAGTCATTGCATGCAAGGCCTGTAATGCACAAATTTAGACGCACCCCAATAACCCTTTGATGCCACGTACAGGAGGACCACCTGAAAGTAATGTTCCCATTATTAGGAATTTGGTACTCCCATACTATTTGTATATGCAGTGAATGCAACACCTGCCCCAAATTTGGATTCCCCCCAATACCCCTTTGAAGACACTTACAGGATGGCCACCTGAAAGCAATGTTCCCATTATTAGAAATTTGGTACTCCCATACTGTTTGCTTATGCATTGCATGCAAGGCCTACCCTGCATCAAATTTAGATGCAACCCAATACCCCTTTGAAGTGCCATCCGGGATGGCCACCTGAAAGCAATGTTCCCATTATTAGGAAGTTGGTACTCCCATACTGTTTGCTTATGCATTGCATGCAAGGCCTGCCCTGCATAAAATTTAGATGCACCCCAATAACCATTTGAACAGACGTACTGGATGGCCACCTGAAATCATTGTTTCCATTATTAGTAATTTGGTACTACCATATGCTCTACATGTCCTCCTCCCAGCTTGGGTCAGTTACTATATGATCCACCACCTTGTCCTCCACTTCTGCACCCTGGTCCTCCTCCTGACTTTCTGGCAACTGTGTCTCATCATCGTCCTCCTCTTGAAACACTTTCCTACCATCACCTTCGTGTGACCGTGGCTGCTCAAATATTTGGGCATCGCTACATGCGACCTCCACTTTCCCCGCTTCAAGTGGACCGGGGCGAGAGGCCGAATCTATAAATGGAAAAGTGAACAGCTCTTCGGAGTGTCCAAGTGTGGGATCAGTTGTCTCCTGGCACTCGGCATGGTGAGAGGAAGGCCGATCAGGGGGAGGAATATTCAGTCCAGACTCACGGCTACTCTGACTTGACCATTTGGAAGACAGGGTGGTGGTGGCAAAGTGACTGGAAGCTATCCAAACAACCTTTTGACACTGCTCTGGGTTCAATAATGGTGTGCTGCTGCGGTCCCCTAATAATTAGGACAGGAAGGTCGGGCGAGAAGATGTGTGTGTTTGTTGTGGCACAATTTCAGCTTGCCCACAGCCTCGGCCTCTGCATGCACATCACCATCATGTCCAGTTTCCCGTCCCTTGCCACGCGCCTTGCCCATTGTAAATGGATGACAGTATTTTGCACAGTCACTACAAATGGCTCAGTTTAAAAGAGCTGGCCTGTAAGTAACTATTTTTTTTCAGCAAACTGGTGTCAATAACTTGTATAAGACACTCCAACAAAATTTTACAGTAGCCCAGAAATGACAGATTTTTCTGCGCATTCAGATCTGATCGCTGTGACGGCCAAACCCCTGTTTAAAATAAGTACCCTGTAGGTAACTATTTTTTTCAGCAAACTGGTGTCAATAACTTGTATAAGAAACTCCAACAAAATTTTAAAGAAGCCCAGAGATGACAGAATTTTCTGCGCACTCACATGTTATCGTTGTGACCCCCAAACCCCTGTTTAAAATAGCTGGCCTGTAGGTAACTATTTTTTTATCAGCAAACTGGTGTCAATAACTTGTATAAGACACTCCAACAAAATTTTACAGTAGCCCAGAAATGACAGAATTGTCTGCGTACTCCCATGTGATCACTGTGACGACCAAGCCCCTGTTTAAAATAGATGGATTTTTCATGCTGTAATGTGGAAAGGATCTGGCTGTATTCTGCACTGCCAACAAGCAAATGGAGCAAAACAAACGTGTGCTCTGGATTGCTTTTAAAGAAAATAATCAGGATTAAGATGCAAAAAAATTAGTCCTGGCCACTGATACCTGGGGCTATGTATATACGGTAAATATCTGTAATAGGCAGCAGCAGACAGTAATGGAATAGACCTTCTTGCTGTATGCAATGAAGCATGCCACATACAATGCCTGCCTAGCATACCTAGCACTGATATCTATACAGTATACACCGTATCTAGTCCTCAGAAGGACTGTTGGTTTACATGGATTGTGCATTCAATATGGCATACCCACACTATCTAATACAATTGCAATTCTCTCCGTATCTCATCAGCATCTCTCCATACACTGGCTGATTCCGGAGCGGACTGTGACAAGCAAGGCGGCGCTAGGTCAGATATAGACCTGATGATGCTCTGCGTCCAGCCAATCACTGTGATGCCTTAACCAACATGGCTTCGGCATTACAGCGTGTGGCAGACAATCCCTGCATGTTGATTGGCGCTCTAAAGAGGGGCAAACATGCAGGGCAGGAGCCCAAACTCCAGCCGAGCAAACCCGGAAATGCTCGGCGCTCGCCGAACACCGCGAGCAGCGAGATGCTCAGGCGAGCACCGAGCAAGCTCGCTCGTCTCTAGTATTTAATGACGAACTCATAGTTGGATAACTGAGCCATCTACAGTATTTCTGATCCAAGGCGCCAAGTCTGATGTCCGGATGTGTCAAGGGATTGTGTCAAGAATTCTAGTTTGAAGGAGCTATAATTGGAAAAGTTCCTCTCAGTAGGGAGAAGCTTCCGACTTGCATAGGCAATGACTTTCTCTGTACTCTGCTCTTGAGATAGGACAGCCCCTAGCCCCATATTGCTTGAATCAGTGTGGAGGATAAATGGCCAATCATAGTCTGGATAAGCCAAAATTTGACTGAGTGCTTGCTTTAAGCTCTTGAATGACTCATCCAATTTAGCATCCCACTCTTCCGGGGGACTCCTATTCCTTGTCTTTTTGGTCTGGCCCACTAGGAGGTCTTGAAGAGGGGCTGCCAATTTAGTAAAGTTCTTAATAAAGTGTCTGTAGTAGCCCACTAACCCCAGAATTTGTCAGCCCTCTTTGATGGTGGTGGGTACTTGCCAGTCTCTGATGACAGTCACTTTTTCTGGGTCTGGTGTGACTCCTTCTGCACCAGCAACATGGCCTAAGTTCTGTACTTTGGGCTTCAGTAGATGGCATTTAGATGGTATTACCTTTAAACCGAAGGTGGATAACTCCTCAAAGACCTCTGCCAGGTGATGTAGGTGTTCTTCATAGGTCCTAGAATATACAATGACATCATCCAAGTACAGTAGCACCGTTTCAAAGTTCTTATGTGCAAGGCAACATTCCATAAGCCTCTGCATTGCACAATCCGAATGGCATGCAGTTAATTTCACATAGCCCCGCTGGTTAAGTCAAGAGTGGAGAAGTACCTAGCTAATTTTAATGCTGCGAGAGACAATTTAATGCGTGGTAGGAGGTAAGCATCCTTGTGGGTGATCTTGTTAACCTTTCTGTAGTCTACACACATGCGCATTGTACCATCTTTTTTTCTGACTAACATCAGGGGAGCTTCCCAAGGACTGCAGCTGTTCCTGATTACCCCTGCTTGTTTCATTTCTTTTAGCATACTTTTTGCACACTGATAATGAGCGGGAGGTATGGGATGATACCTTTCTTTCATAGGGGGATGATCTCCGGTGGGGCTATTATGTTGGATGCCCTTTAACTGCCCAGAATCCAAGGAGTGTTTATTGAAAACCCACTCATACTCCTGGACCGCTCGATACACCCCATTTTTCTGATGTGAAGGAGTGGAGTCAATGTCATCATGAATCTTTTGACACCAGTCCTCCAATGGAATTAAGGAGCCGTTGCCCTCCGTCAACTCAGACTGAACCAATGGTCCTACAGCCTGAATATCATTATTACTGACTTTAACAGTTTCGCTACGGTTGCATAACAGGGCAAGCATGCTTCCTCCTCCCCACAGTTTAGGTAACGTAACGGAACCCTGCCCTTTTTAATGTCAACAATGCCCCTGGCTGTCAATTTTTAAATTAGGGTCTTCCATCTCCAAACATGCTTTTTTATACAGTATTATTGTCCTGAACACACGCACATTGTCTTTATGTAATTTTCTTTGCCACTATTATTTTAAAAAAATATTACCGGTATTTATTTTCCTGTCTTGAATTCTTTGGCAATCCAGTAGTTTCGGTTGTTTTGGCTAGTTCATGATTCTAGCAGAGCCTGATAATCCTTGCCTCTGATGGCAATGGCTGCTCCGCACTAGATGATAGTTACACTCCTGGGCAGAAGCATGATGGAGTTGGAATCACTCACTCTTACGGTAATAATCTCTCCACCTGCTGTTGTGCACGAGAGCCTTGATTTCTGTATTGAGGGCGTCCTTCTCTTTGCAAGGGGCTGAGTCTGCTATTTCTTGCAAAATGGCGATGACCTCACTTGAACAATTTTCTATATAATTTTTGCCCAGGGTTATGGTAAGATGACACTCCCCTCTTTCTAGATATACTACCACGAGGCCTTGAGATCTAAGCTCCACTCTCTACACTTCAATGACCTCTTTGTATCCCGCCTGTGTCAACGGCTGACCAATTAATGCAATTAATGACAAGTCTCCATTAGGGCGTCGGACGAAATCAGCATCAGCCCAATATCTCTGGTACAGTGTGTGGAACATTTTGGTCACCTGTGAACCAGTGTCCAGAAGGGCGGTGAAGCGTTTGCCCTCAATTACAACTGGTATGAATGGACTTTCTCTGACATACTTGCTTCTCCAGTTCATTGGACCAGACTGTCTTACTCCCAGGGGTTGGTTCCCTCCAATGATGGGTCGTCCTCTGGAGTCAAATTGATCAGTAGATCTCCTGCCAGTGTGGATCAGCCGTCGCTGACGTGGTGGCATCCTCCTCTGCTATTGCCATGGAAGATCATCTTGGCTGGAGGCTAATTGGATCCTCTCTGCGGGGGAATATGCCTTGAGAGTCTGCAGTTTTACATAAAGCAGCCACACTCTTAGTTCCACTTGAGAGGAGGACACCACCCACTAGTGGTACATAACTGCTTAACTGGCTCACTGCAGAGATAGGTGGATTCTCATAATATACGTTATGATTTGTCCTTGAACAAAGCAAAGTCGATATCGGGGTGCTTTCTGTCTGCAACTAAAAAATCGCATCTTTATTTCTGAGGCAGTACGAGTACCAAAGGTAGCCGCCCAAGATTTGACTTGCCTTTGGGCTGCGCCACTGAGCTGACTCGTAAATATGGTAACTTTCTGCTCTTCTGACATGAGATAAAGTTCAAACAGGCTGTACAGCTTCTCTTTGAAGTCACTTAAGGTGTGCAATTCACCAGTTGGGATGTTCGGCCTGGTATGCCTGGGTACTGATGAGGATCCCTGGGAGTTAGTTGGTGATGGACAGTGCCAGGTGATTAACCCTTTCCCAACTAGGGCTGGCTGGAGTCTGGACTCTGTTGGGCAGCAGCTTCTATTTCCGGAGTCGGGACAGGACAGGAGAGCATTGGGCGGTAACTCCGCCCACCCGGTAACCTCGCCCACCCCAATGACATCATTTCTGTGCTGCGGTGCAGGAGAGGCAGCGTTCTGTAATGAACGTTGCTTACTCTGCACTCGGGGGTTAAAGGGTCGGCAGCCGGCACAATACGGCAGGCTGCCCCCGGAGAATTGCGGACCTGCTGACCGGCCGCATTTAAAGCCAACCACTGATTTAAAGGGCCGGTGGACAATTTTGTAGCTCAGGGGCCCGCCCAGTCTTTGCTGGACTGGGCGGGCCCTAAGCACTCCGGGCCCAATCGCAGCTGCGACCCCTGCGACCGCGGTAGTTCCGCCCCTGGCTGGCTCCCATGGGAGTTAGGGCAGGAATGGTGTAGCAGACAATAATGAGCATTAGCCAGGGTAATTATTAGTTTGTTTCTTTTTACTGAAGTTCTGCAAACTGTTCCAGAAACTTCCATACAATTCGCATACAGGGTGTTGGTCAGACCTGAATCATGAGGGTTCGGTTTCTCTACTGTGAGGTTGTGTAGCCTTCCTGCTGCCAATTATACTTCTGTTAAACAATTCTTTGGATCTCCAGGGGACCAAGGTAAACAGTTACTGGATCCGTGATCCCTTTCAGTGAACAGGCATCGTGAACCCTATCAGAAAACTTCTTACAACAGTGACCCTGCTAGTGATGGGCAGTCCGGCTCTTTTTGGTGATCCAGCTCTCATGGCTCCGCTCACCAAAAAGAGCGAGCTCTTTAGGCTCACAAAACGGCTCTTTTTGGATCCTAAATGGATCCCATTGAATGTGTTCAGGAGCCCGAAACCACGCCCACCTACAGCAGAAACTCCGCCCACTTGCTAGGAACCAATTCAATTGATGAGTGGGTGGAGTTTTGCTCAGGTGGGCGGGGTTACGCCTGCCGAAGTCCGGGATTTTACGTCCAGTGAGAGCCATTTAGGGATTTTAGTGGCTCTCACTTGCGTGCCGGCTCCCATCGTTCACAGCAGGGAGCCTGCTCTTTGTGTCGGATGGACACATCACTACGATTCCATGCAGTTGCTGAACTCCTGGGCAAAAGCTCTCTTCAGCTAGTGTATATAAAGACTGAGCAGACTCACCGTTTATTACAGACTCTGGAAGTCTCTATGCTTTGGGGACCCTACCTTATGCAGCTGCCCTTGCAGAGAGCATGATGCTTCTCTCCCATGCAGGACCTCCATCTTCCTACTTCTTCCTCAAAACTACAACTACTCAGACCCCTCCGAGGATCGTGCACACATCCTGGTTCAGGAAGGTGTACAATCTGCCAGTAAAGGATAGGGTAGCAATGTGTGGATGCAATTATAACAGCAGAGAACTTACCCTCACCATAGCTGGCAATACAGATAAATTATATTAGAGAGGCAGGCATTTTGTGGCACTAAAGGCTAGGGCGCTACATGCTCACGCTGTCTTTTGACCGCGTGGGAACTGCGACTGGTTGACCAGCGGTGATGATTTTACTGCCGATCAGAAGCGGTTTGCAATGTTGTCATGCACATGACAGTGTGGCAAACATTAGATGTTAGGGCCCCCTATTCAGGTGTTCTGGTACCCAAGCCCAAACTTTTTGTAACTGTTAGGCTGAACCAGCCGGACCCGAACATCCAGGTGTCCGCCCATCTCTAGCCACTAGCAGAAATGTTTTTGGTCAAGAGAAATGTCAGTCAATCGATAAATAATCCAGTAGCTGATAAGTTGCTATCTCATGCATATAGTCACATTTATTCAAAGTTCTTCCATGTACAGTCAAATTTAAAGGGAATCTGTCAGCAAGTTTCTGCTATGTAATCTGAGTGCAAGATAATGTAGGGGCAGAGACCCCAATTTCAGTGATGTGTCACTTACTGAGCTTACTGATAATGTAGGGGCAGAGACCCCAATTTCAGTGATGTGTCACTTACTGAGTGTTTTCCTATTTTAATATGATCAGTGTTTTATCAGCAGGCGATGATCACTACAGGATCATGCCTCATGATCCAACTCCGCCCACACCACTGAGTGATACATCACTGGAATCATGCTTGTGTCAGATTACATAGCAAAAACCTGCTGACATATTCCCTTTAACCCCTTTACCCCCCAGGGTGGTTTACACGTTACTGACCTGGCCAATTTTTACAATACTGACCACTGTCCCTTTATGAGGTTATAACTCTGGAACACTCCAACAGATCCCGGTGATTCTAACATTGTTTCCTCATGACATATTGCACTTCATGATAGTTGTAAAATTTATTTGATATTACCTGCGTTTATTTGTGAAAAAAATGGAAATTTGGCAAAAATTTAGAAAATTTCACAATTTTCCAACTTTGAATTTTTATGCCCTTAAATCACAGAGAAATGTCACACAAAATACTTAATAAGTAACATTTTCCACATGTCTACTTTACATCAGCACAATTTTGGAACCAACATTTTTTTTTGTTAGGCAGTTATAAGGGCTAAAAGTTGACCAACAATTTCTCATTTGTTCAACACCATTTTTTTTAGGGACCACATCACATTTGAAGTCACATTGAGGGGTCTATATGATAGAAAGTACCCAAGTGTGACACCATTCTAAAAACTGCACCCCTCAAGGTGCTCAAAACCACATTAAAGAAATTTATTAACCCTTCTGGTGTTTCACAGGAATTTTTGTAATGTTTAAAAAAAAATGAACATTTAACTTTTTTCACAAAAAAATTAATTCAGTTCCAATTTGTTTTATTTTACCAAGGGTAACAAGAGAAATTGGACCCCAAAAGTTGATGTACAATTTGTCCTGAGTACGCTGATACCCGATATGTTGGGGTAAACCACTGTTTGGGCGCATGGCGGAGCTCGGAAGAGAAGTGACTTTTCAATGCAAAATTGACTGGAATTGAGATCAGACACCATGTCGCGTTTGGAGAGCCCCTGATGTGCCTAAACATTGAAATCCCCCACAAGTGACACCATTTTTGAAAGTAAACCCCCAAAGGAACTTATCTAGATGTGTGGTGAGCACTTTGACTCACCAAGTGCTTCACAGAAGTTTATAATGTAGAGCAGTAATAATAAAAAATCATATTTTTTCACAAAAATGATCTTTTCGTCCCCAATTTTTTATTTTCCCAAGGGTAACAGAAGAAAATGGACTGCAAAAGTTGTTGTGCAATTTGTCCGGAGTACGCTGATACCCCATATGTGGGGGTTAACCACTGTTTGGGTGCATTGCAGAGCTCGGAAGGGAAGGAGCGCTGTTTGACTTTTCAATGCAAAATTAACTGGAATTGAGATAGGACGCCATGTCATGTTTGGAGAGCCCCTGATGTGCCTAAACATTGAAACCTCCCACAAGTGACACCATTTTGGAAAGTAGACCCCCTAAGGAACATATCTAGATGTGTGGTGAGCACTTTGACCCACCAAGTGCTTCACCGAAGTTTATAATGTAAAGCTGTAAAAATAAAAAGTCATATTTTTTTAAAAAAATGATCTTTTTGCCCCCAATTATTTATTTTCCCAAGGGTAACAGAAGAAATTGGACTGCAAAAGTTGTTGTGCAATTTGTCCTGAG
The DNA here is from genome assembly GCF_051348905.1 of Ranitomeya variabilis. NCBI lineage: Eukaryota > Metazoa > Chordata > Amphibia > Anura > Dendrobatidae > Ranitomeya > Ranitomeya variabilis. The sequence goes on along the minus strand of NC_135232.1, from coordinate 656,645,063 downwards.
TATGCTGATACCCCATATGTGGGGGTAAACCACTGTTTGGGCACATGGCAGAGTTCGGAAGGGAAGGAAGCCCCGTTTGACTTTTCAATGCAAAATTTACTGTAATTGAGATAGGACGCTATGTCACGTTTGGAGAGCTGTGAAAATAACGCAGAGCCGTGAAAATAAAAAATCTTTTTTTCCCCACAAAAATGATTTTTTAGCCCACAAATGTTTATTTTCCAAAGGGTAACAGGAGAAATTGGACCCCATAAGTTGTTGTCCAATTTGTCCTGAGTACGCTGAAACCCCATATGTGGGGGGAACTACCGTTTGGGCGCATGGCAGAGCTCGGAAGGGAAGGAGCGCCGTTTGGAATGCAGACTTAGATGGAATGGTCTGCAGGCGTCACATTGCATTTGCAGAGCCCCTGATGTACCTAAACAGTAGAAACCCCCCACAAGTGACCCCATATTGTAAACTAGACCCCACAAGGAACTTATCTAGGTGTGTTGTGAGAAGTTTGAACCCCCCAAGTGTTTCACTACAGTTTATAATGCTGAGCAGTGAAAATAAAAAATAAAAATTTTCCCACAAAAATTATTTTTTAGCCCCCAGTTTTGTATTTTCCCAAGGGTAACAGGAGAAATTGGACCCCAAAAGTTGTTGTCCAATTTGTCCTGAGTACGCCCATATGTTGGGGTAAACCCCTGCTTGGGCACACGGGAGAGCTCGGAAGGGAAGGAGCACTGTTTTACTTTTTCAGAATTGGCTGGAATTGAGATTGGACGCATGTCGCGTTTGGAGAGCTCCTGATGTGCCTAAACAGTGGAAAAACCCCAATTCTAATTGAAACCCTAACCCAAACACATCCCTCATCCTAATCCCAACCCTAACCATAACCCTAACCACACCTCTAACACAAACACGCCCCTAACCCTAATCCCAACCATAACCCTAACCCCAACACACCCCTAACCCTAATCCCAACCCTAACCACACCCCTAACTCCAACACACACCTAACCCTTATCCCAACCATAACCCTAACCATACCCCTAACCCTGACACATCCCTTACCCTAATCCTAACCCTAACTTTAGCCCCAACCCTAACCCAAACTTTAGCCTCAAACCTAACCCTAACTTTAGCCCCAACCCTAACCCTAACTTTAGCCCCAACCGTAACCCTAACTGTAGCCCCAGCCCTAACTGTAGCCCTAACCCTAACTTTGGCCACAACCCTAACCTTAACCCTAATGGGAAAATGGAAACAAATACATTTTTTTGATTTTATTATTTTTCCCCAACTAAGGGGGTGATGTTGGGGGTTTGATTGACTATTTATAGCGGGGGGTTTTAGCGGATTTTTATGATTGGCAGCTGTCACACACTAAAAGATGCTTTTTATTGCAAAAAATAGTTTTTGCGTCTCCACATTTTGAGAGCTATAATTTTTCCATGTTTTGGTCCACAGAGTCATGTGAGGTCTTGTTTCTTGCGGGACGAGTTGACGTTTTTATTGGTACATTTTCGGGCATGTGACATTTTTTGATAGCTTTTTATTCCAATTTTTCTGAGGCAGAATGACCAAAACCCAGCTATTCATGAATTTCTTTTGGAGGGGTGTTTATAACGGTTGCATGTTTGGTAAAATTGATAAAGCAGTTTTTATTCTTCGTGTCAGTACGATTACAGCGATACCTCATTTATATATTTTTTTATGTTTTGGTGCTTTTATACGATAAAAACTATTTTATATAAAAAATAATTATTTTTGCATCGCTTTATTCTGAGGACTATAAATTTTTAATTTTTTCGCTGCTCACGCTGTGTGGAGGCTTGTTTTTTGCGAGACAAGATGACGTTTTCAGCAGTGCCATTTTTTATATCCATCTTTTTGATCTCGTGTTATTCCACTTTTTGTTCGGCGGTATGATAATAAAGCGGTGTTTTTTGCCTCGGGTTTTTTTTTACAGTGTACACTGAAGGGGTTAACTAGTAGGACAGCCAGTTCAGGAGGCTTGCTGGCACCTGCTCTGAGCAGGCGCTTGCAAGCCACCTCCCTTCAGGACCCGGAAGGAGCCCCACTGCCATTTTGGATCCGGGGCCTACAGGGAGGAGGAGGTAGGAGACCCTCTGAACAACGCGATCACATTGCGTTGTTCCAAGGTTCTCAGGGAAGCACACAGGGAGCCCCCTCCCTGCGCAATGCTTACCTTTGCCGCCAGAATGCTGCGATCATGTTTGATCGCAGTGTTCCGGGGGTTAATGTGCCCGCTGACCGCTCCTGGCACATAGTGCTGGATGTCAGCTGTGATAGTCAGCTGACACCCGGCCGCTATCGGTCGCGCTCCCCCCGTGAGCACGGCTGATCGATGATGACATACTATCCCGTCGGTGGTCATACGGGCCCATACCACCTCGATGGGATAGTACGTCAGATGTCAGAAAGGGGTTAAGTGTTATATTTGAGTTAAATCTTGAAGTTGTATTATAATCCATGAATTCATTTGCATCCTTAAGCTGCCCATAAACATTAGATATAAACAACATGAACCTACCAATGGGGGTGTTCCAATGCTTTCAGTTCTTGGAGAATTGGACATATTGCATTTCAACATGCCTAATCCTTTATACTGATCTGATATTAGCTGCTAGTGTTGGGGGTGTGATATTGATCCTTTAATATGTTTATTTAATGTGATACTGATACACTATTTGGTGTATTATCATTACTATGTTTTTTGGGTACTGCTACACTGATAAAGTGTATTACCATTAATGTTCTGATTGTTAATATGTTTTGCACATTTACTTCATGTTAGGGAAAGTTAGCACCCCGGGCCGGTCACTAGTTGAAGGTATAGTGCTAAGGGGAATAGTACCTCAAATTGGCCACTAGATGGGGACATTGCAGGGTTAGCCTTATAGCTTCGAGGTAGTTAAGATAGGAAATAGTTAACGTAGGAGAGACACAGTGGGATAAGTTAGAGAGGTCTTCCCGGTTTGGGTTAGTTTGGGCTGGGGTGCCCATGTAGCTCTTTAGGGTTGTCTGGCCCAGGGTGACACTGTGCCACGAAATGTTCTAGAAGAGTGGGCCCAGCATCTAGCATCCAGAGTGCCAGAACACAGAAGAGAGTACAGTGGCAGCAGAGCTAGACCACGCAGAGTGACTGGGGCTGTAGCACTGAGGAAGAAGGCTAAGCAGAATGGGAGCAAGAAATACAACATGTGGTAGATTTTTGCATGGGCCACTATTCTTAGGACTGGGGCGAAACGGCAGAAAATACCTGTGTCATGATCCGTGTTTGGATCTGTTGCAGATCTGGCCTCTCAGATTAAAACTTTTTTCCTTTCAGGCTATCGGGGGTTAATGCAGTTTTTCCCTGTTGGCCGCTGGTGTAATTACATTGCTGCCTAGTCTGCTGATGTTGGTGGTGACCACTGCCACCTTCCTTCAAAAGCTCACCTGATGCATCAGCTGACTGTTGGCTGTACAGGTCCTTCTGGAGACCAACCTAGCTGAAGAAGGAGCTTGCCGAGTGCTGTGGTTCTTCAGCTGAATTTTGATATCTGGTGCCTAATTGTGCGATGCATTGCAGCAGAGAAAGCTAAGTGTCGTGTTTATTGTAGCTTTGTCCCTTTGTTGTCTGTAACTTCCCCTGTGTGCAGCGGTGGTACCAGTGCTCTCACCTGCCAGTTCCCTACGTAGTGATAGGAGCAGGGCAAGTGAGGGATTAGGTTTCCTGCTCGGCGATGGGGTGAAAGAACCCTTATAGGGGTGCTAGTTACAGCAGGGCACATCCTCAGGTGAGTGCAGGAGGTGTCCATTCCCTGTTCCCTACCGACAGTGCCCACCACTGTAAAAGTGTTCCGGTGTACCTTGTGTGTTTTGCCTTTTTGTGACTGTTCCCTCATCAGGTCGTGTCACGATAGGACAGTCACTTCATGACAACCCCCATGAGAAGCAGAAATACTGGGCATTGAGGACATTGAGGAATCAGAAGATACGGTCCGTCCAGGGGACAGGCTTAGCGGCAGCAGGGCTGCCACTAGAAATTTTGGGGCCCCATACTGGCAAAATTTCTGGGGCCCCCTTGAGACTCCGCCCAGGCTCCACCCCAGCCCCGCCTCCACACCCCACCCCTCAAACTGTCCACAGTCCCACAGCTCTCTCTTGGAAAATCTCCACTTCTCACCTATCACACAATGACAGTTCCCATCACCAGATTTCACATATAGCCGGCAGCTTTTGTTTTGGCCAAAAGATTTTTTAAGCCACCAAAATGACAAGGTAGACACTTTTGGCCGGGCCCCACTCTGCTGTAACCTATTAAATATTTGTTAAAATATGCAATACAATTTAGGTATATTTTTATTTATTTTTCAATTTTTAAAATGACCTATAATACCACATACAAGGAGCAAATACCACAGCACCATGACCAGACACCATATTATCACCACAGTGACCTATAATACTATCTACAAGGCCCAAATACCGCCACACCATGACCAGATGACATATTACCACCACAGTGATCGAATAATATCAAATACAAGGAACAAATACCACAACATCATGACCAGACCACATATTACCACCACATAGTGACTGAATACTACAATACTGATCAATAATAAAAAAAACCCACAATACTATCACCATAAGTGCCATTATACACAGGAGATCTGTACTTAGTATGCAGTGTCTGTGTACAGGTAATACAGTGATCACCAGTGACATTATACACAGGAGCTCTGTATATAGTGTATAGGTAATCCAGTGATCACCGGTGACATTATACACAGGACCTCTGTATATAGTATACAGTGCATAGTGTCAGTGTATAGGTAACACACTGACTCACCAGTGACGTCTCTAGGTGAAGTCCTTCATCTTTCATCCAGCACAGACCGCCATCACTTCATCCAGCCAGGACTCGTCTCTGCAGGAAATAACACAGTTATCTCGAGTTCCACTTGCAGAACACATTACTTAATTTTCCAAACTTCTACATTACACCACATGAAGAAGGCGACATAGTATCACTCTACACAGTAATAGGACAGCCCCTCCATTTAAAACAGTGTACTCAAAAAATAAAATAAATACATCACTGCAGTAATAATATCCCTTAATTAGCCCCTATGGTAATAATATTCGCCATCCTAGCCCCCGTGTGTCTCATTCCTGGCGTCAGCCATATGTTCTCCCATCCTGCCCTAATGAGTATCCATCCTGCCCCATATGATCTCCCCATCCTGCCCCATCTGTCTCCATCATATGCATCCTGCCCCATCTGTCTCCAATCCTGCCTCCAGTGTCTCCAATCATGCCCGTATCACCATTCTGCCCCGTCTCCAATCATGCCCCCAGTGTCTCCAGTCATGCCCCAGTGTCTCCAGTCATGCCCCCGTGTGTCCAGCCGTTCTGCCCTAGTGGGTCCAGCTGTTCTGCCCCAGTGGATCCAGCCGTTCTGCCCCAGTGGGTCCAGCCGTTCTGCCCCAGTGGGTCCAGCCGTTCTGCCCCAGTGGGTCCAGCCTTTCTGCCCCAGTGGGTCCAGCCGTTCTGCCCCAGTGGGTCCAGCCGTTCTGCCCCAGTGGGTCCAGCCGTTCTGCCCCAGTGGGTCCAGCCGTTCTGCCCCAGTGTTCTGCCCCAGTGTGTCCAGCGTTCTGCCCCAGTGTGTCCAGCCGTTCTGCCCCAGTGTGTCCAGCCATTCTGCCCCAGTGTGTCCAGCCGTTCTGCCCCAGTGTGTCCAGCCATTCTGCCCCAGTGTGTCCAGCCGTTCTGTCCCAGTGTGTCCAGCATTCTGCCCCAGTGTTCTGCCCCAGTGTGTCCAGCGTTCTGCCCCAGTGTGTCCAGCGTTCTGCCCCAGTGTGTCCAGCATTCTTCCCCAGTGTGTCCAGCGTTCTGCCCCAGTGTTCTGCCCCAGTGTGTCCAGCGTTCTGCCACAGTGGGTCCAGCCGTTCTGCCCCAGTGTGTCCAGCATTCTTCCCCAGTGTGTCCAGCGTTCTGCCCCAGTGTTCTGCCCCAGTGTGTCCAGCGTTCTGCCACAGTGGGTCCAGCCGTTCTGCCCCAGTGTGTCCAGCCGTTCTGCCCCAGTGTGTCCAGCCGTTCTGCCCCAGTGTGTCCAGCCGTTCTGCCCTAGTCTTCTGCCCCAGTGTGTCCAGCCGTTCTGCCCCAGTCTTCTGCCCCAGTGTGTCCAGCCGTTCTGCCCCAGTGTGTCCAGCCGTTCTGCCCCAGTGTGTCCAGCCGTTCTGCCCCAATGTGTCCAGCCGTTCTGCCCCAGTGTGTCCAGCCGTTCTGCCCCAGTGTGTCCAGCGTCCTGCCCTGGGCCCCCCGGATCGCCGCTCAAAATAATAATAAAAAAAAAACAAAAAAAAACAAACAAACAAGTTCCGCTTACCTGCCGCGCTCCTGTTCTCTCCACGCAGCTGAAGTGTGCACTCGCCGGCGACTGACAATGACGTCAGACGCCGGCGACATGCACGCTGCGGCTGACGTCAGCTGCCAGCCTCAGATTGGCTGGCGGGTGTTAACTATTGACGTGCGGGCGCAGGTCCGCACGTCAATAGCGTTAAACAGCTGCAGCGCCGGCCGCCGCTAAGGGCCCGGCTCAGCCTGCGGTTGCCGGTAGGGGCCCGGTGAGCAGATGAGCAGATGTGGGCCCCCTCTGCCCACCGGGCCCCATACGCCAGTCACGGCTGTAATGCCCTGATGGCGGCCCTGAGCGGCAGAGAGAAGAGGCAACGGAAAGCATTGCCAATTGCTGTGATTGATTGTGCCCTGGATGATGCCGTGCTGAGTAAAAGAGTTGAAGTTAAAGTGAAGCCGGACTGTGACTATTTGTGGAACCGTCTGCAGAGGAAATAACCCCCTACCTGGAGAACCCAGATGGCGTAGAGGAGCAGCACTGAGGTACTCAGAAGGGAAGCGGGTGATACAGGGATTGCTGTCGGCCATGACTACAGCCCTGGCCCTATCCTATACTAGCACGGACATATTTTCTTCTTTCTGCTGAAAACACATGCATGCTCGACCTAGCTAAGTGTACATATGTATCAGGGAGTTGGAGGAAAAGCTGATCTGTTGACAACTACTATAGACAGCTATAGATTTGTCAGACATGACTTTTGGCATGTTGCTATGCTTGACACCTGTCTGGAGCTTTGATATCTTGCATGACATCTCCTTTCAGCAGACCCTAGAGTATTACATTTCACAGCAAGGACCATCAGAGTAAAGTACTACTTTACTAATAAATTCTAATTTATAACCCACAAGTACCATTACCTATTATTATTCTTATTATACAACTCTGCTTTTGACATCTTGCCCTCTAAAGTGCCCCTATTTATTTCTAGGGAAAAAAACGGAAAAGCATGATCCATTTATCTAATGACATAAGCACAAATTGTAGAAAACCTTTTACTGACATTTTTTCTTTAATTTCAGGACTTTTTCTAAAGCGAAGTTGAGTAATAAAGAATCTGAAGGTCAGGCATTGTACCACAATCGATCATCTGTATTAATTTATATTTTTCTTTGTCCTATTTATCAAATAGTCACTTGTGTGATGGCAAATTCTATTAAGGCAGTCCTTGGACGGAGGCACGGCTAGCAGGTATACAAGTGCGGCTATGTGTCCGCTAGATTTCTATTTTAGTCGGCTTATTATAATTTAAATGTCACATAGAAAAATGAATATAAAGGAGAAAATCTATTAGTCTCATTAATGTCCCCAGGAATAGCACATTTATTATTGTTTTTTTTTTAACCCTGAGACCACACTAGATCAAAAAAGTGCACACAAAATAATGCACAAAGTTGTGATCTATTATAAATCCTCGACTAGATAGGAAACCTTGACTCATCCCTCCTGACAAGACAGATAAGACACCCATGTCAATGATGACCAAAATGGCCAAATTTGCTAAATGTTTTAGTGTTTACTGCAGGGACGCCCTGTCATTAGACGCCCAAATGCTCAGTCACAGTAATGGGGAGAGGAACGCTTTGTACGCTGCACTTTGTCAGCTTCCTTGACATAAATCATAAAATGTGGGCAGGTACATGGGTGGGCTTCAGTTTTTACCTGATTCCCTTCCAGGTAAAGTTGTGTGAAAAAGTGTTTGCCCCTTCCCAATTTCCTATTCTTTTGCATGTTTGTCACACTTAAATGTGTCAGATCACCAAACATATTGAAATATTAGATAAATTTAACACAAGTAAACACAAAATGCATTTTTTTAATGAAGGTCTTTAGTATTAAGGGAATAAGAAATCCAAACCTACAGTGCCATATGTGAAAAAGTTATTGCCCCCTAAACCTAATAACTGGTTGAGCCACCCTTAGCAGCAACAACTGCAAACATGCGTTTGCATTAACTTTCAAAGAGTATTTTACAATGCTCTGGAGGAATATTGGCCAACTCATCTTTGCAGAATTGTTATATTTCAGCCACATTGGAGGGTTTCCGAGCATGAACCACCTTTTTCAGGTCATGCCACAGCATGTCAATCGGATTAAGGTCAGGAATTTAACTAAGCCACTCCAAAGTCTTAATTTTGTTTTTCTTAAGCCATTCACAGATGGACTTGCTGGTGTGTTTTGATCATTGTCATGCTGCATAACCCAAATGTGCTTCAGCTTGAGGTCACAAACAGATGGCCGGATATTCTACTTCAGCATTTTTAGGAGACAGCAGCATTCATGGTTGCATTTACCACAGCAAGTCTTCCAGGTCCTGAAGCAGCAAAACAGCCCAAGATCATCATGCTACCACCACCATATTTTACTATTGGTATTATGTTCCTTTTATGAAATGCTGAGTTGCTTCTACGTCAGATGTAATGGGACATACACATTTCAAAAACTTGTCAGTCCACAGAGTATTCTCCCAAATGTATTGGGGATAATCAAGATGGTTTTTTTTGCAGAACTGAGATGACCTTTTATGTTCTTATTGCTCAGCAGTGGTTTTCATCTTGGAACTCTGCCATGCAGGTTATTTTTACATAATGTCTTTCTTATGGTGGTCATGAACACTTACTTTAACTGAGACAAGTGACGCCTGTAGTTCTTTGAATGTTGTTGTGGGATGTTTTGTGACCTCTTGGATGAGTCGTCGACGTGCTCTTGAGGTAATTTTTGTCAGCCGGCTACTGCTGGTAAGGTTCACCACTGTTCCTTGTTTTTGCCATTTGTGAATAATGGTTCTCACTGTGGTTTTCTGGAGTCCCAAAACTTTAGAAAGGGCTTTATAACATTTCCAGACTGATAGATCTCAAATACTTGGCTTCTCATTTGTTCCAGAATTTCTTTTGATAGCCACATGATATCTAACTTCTGAAGATCTTTTAAAGAAAAAGTTTGTAAGCCAGCTCACCATTGATGAACACAGGTGCACGGAACTCCGTTTGCGGTAAGCCGAGTAGAATCCAAGAAATGAGAAATGAGTTCCAGCTCCATAAAATTCAAAAGTTTAATTAAGTCCTTCAATAAAATACAGACAAATGATTGTGCTCCCTCCGGTGTATATGCCCAAGTGTGAGGAGCAAATGGCGACGCGTTTCGATCCGAAGATCTTTTTCAAAGCCATACCTATATCTGATTGTGTTTCTCTATATAGAGAGATCCTCCAATCAGATTAGATTACTGAATCACATGACATTTCTTAAGGTCCTGGTAAAAACATTAACAACAAAGAAATATATATTAAAATATTCACTTTATATTTAGCAATAGTGCAACATAGTCTCCGTACGTTTATTCAGTCCCATCGGATATCTGGTATTTAGATGAAAAATCCAATACGCCTCTCGTGTTAGGAGACGTCTTCTCATATCCCCGCCCCGACGAGGCACATTCACCTGCTCTATAGCCTGGATCTGAAGATTAGCAGTATTGCGTGCATGACAGGTAACAAAGTGTCTGGATGCTGCTGACATATTTCTATTGCCACTTGTTATATTATTAATGTCATATAGATGTTCCCGTATACGGGTTTTAAGTTTCCTCGATGTGCAGCCCACATATGACACATTGCATTCTTTACAATTAATTTTATACACTAAGTTGGTAGAATTGCAATTAATATATTGTTTAATACTAAAGTTTATTGTGCCTTCTGCATTTTGAAAGTTTTTGGCTACCAAAGCATATTTGCATGCACTACAATTGTTTGTGCCACATCTAAAAAAACCCGGATAATTCAACCATGTTTTTTTATTTCCTGCTATCTGTGATTGAAATAAACTGGGGGATATTTGGCTACCTATGGTTGGGGCCCTTCTTGATACTATATTAATTCCTGATTTTAAAATGTTATTAAGATGTTGGTCCTCATAGAGGATAGGCAGATATCTATGAATAATATTCTTAATTTTGTTGAATTGGGGACTGTATTGAAAACATATATACGGCTTTTTCACCTGATTTAAATCTATCCTCCTTTCTGCTGTTATTAGATCATTCCGATCTTTTTTTTCCACTATTCTTTTTGCTCTGTTGATTACCCAGTTTGGATATTTCCGATTTTTTAATTTGTTTTCAATCTGCCTAAATTCCCCTTGAAGATCTACCTCCAGAGAACAATTTCTCTTAACCCTGGTGAACTCACCCACCGGGATTGCCTTAATTGTATGCTTGCTGTGGCTGCTGTCCGCATGCAATATAGTGTTTCCGCTGACTGGTTTGTGATGGGTTTTAGTGGTGATATTCTGATCAATAGATCCACTAAGTTCTAAATCTAGAAAAGAGATTCTTGACCCATCGAATTTATATGTAAATTTGATGTTGTACTGGTTATCATTAAGATTGGTCTACTTCACTTAGTGAGGCAGGTCCTATTTAAGTGATTTCTTGATTGAGAACAGGTGGGGCAGTAATCAAGTGATGTGGCTAGGGAATTTGAACTCAGGTTTCCAAAGATGTGATAAACCACAGGTCTTTTATGTTTTAAAGGGACTCTGTCACCTGAATTTGGAGGGAACAATTTTCAGCCATAGAGGTGGGGTTTTCGGGTGTTTGATTCACCCTTTCCTTACCCGCTGGCTGCATGCTGGCTGCAATACTGGCTTGAAGTTCATTCTCTGTCCTCCATAGTACACGCCTGCGTAAGGCAAGATTGCCTTGTGCAGGCATGTACTACGGAGGACAGAGAATGAACTTCAATCCAATATTGCAGCCAGCATGCAGCCAGCGGGTAAGGAAAGGGTGAATCAAACACCCAAAAACCCCGCCTCTATGGCTGAAAATTGTTCCCTCCAAATTCAGGTGACAGAGTCCCTTTAAGGGGCGTGGGGAGGCAATCACTTTTTTCACACATGGCTCTGTAGGTTTGGATTTCTTTTTCCTTTAATAACAAAGACCTTCATTTAAAAGATGCATTTTGGGTTTACTTGAGTTACCTTTGTCTAACATTTAAATTTGTTTGGTAATCTGAAACATTTAAGTGTGACAAACATGCAAAAGAATAGGAAATCAGGAAGGGGACAAACACTTTTTCATACAACTGTATGAGAGTTGGCTCCACTGCTGAGGTTAATTCCACCCTAATAACCAAATCTAATAATTTTGAGTCAGGTTATAATTATATATAGTCATGATCTACACACTTCTAACATGTGAGACTACAGCTACAAGTGTGACTTAATGTTGATAGTTGAGTTTTCACAGATTAAAATGTTCCAGAGCTTACAAGTGAACACAAGGCTGATGAAATGGGTCAGAGACAGAATACGCAGACATTCAGTAATTCACTAGCAATATCATCAATGAATCGCATTTATTTATTTTACTCGCCTATATAGATCTATCATCATCGCTGTCCTCATTGGTGATTTGGTGATCACAATCTAAATTCCCTATCAGAATGTCTTTGGAGTGTGAGAGGAAACTGTAGAACTTGGAGGAAAGGCACCCAAACATGGGGAGAAGACACAAACTCCTTGCAGATATTGTCCTTGGTGGGATTTGAACCCACTTCAAGTGCTTATCACTGAACCACTATGTGGCCTCATAGGCTTTATCTTTTTCTTCTCCACATAATCAAGACCTTCATGACTTCGGCTATCTCTCCCCACTGCAGAGAATCTTGAGTTTTTAAAGTTTCTTGAAGATTCTCATCCTATATACGATTACATAATTTCCTATACACTATGTCTCTTGAACACAATAATGTTTGTGTCTTCTGAAAATACGCCAAACAATGTATCATCTTAAAATCAATTTTAATCTTTACTGTGCCTCCAGAAATTAATGCAGTACCTCTTAAAAAATATTAAAATACAAAGTCCCTTAAAATATAAATATGATAGCCAACATGCCTCCTGAAATAAACTCTAAACAGTCATTTTATGCCCACTGTTAACAAAAGTATTCTGGGAGTGATACCTTTATTGTCTAACCAGAAAATAAAATGTTTGCAAGCTTTCAGAGCACAAAGGCTCCTTCTTCAGGCTAGATTACAAATAGATCCTTTGTGCTCTAAAAGCTTGCAAACATATTATTTTCTGGTTAGCCAATAAAGGTATCACTCTGAGAATACTTCATCATTGGGCAGAAAATTATTCACATCGATTTTTCTGGCTAACACAGTACCACAATATAATTTGTTACTGTACATCATGCCCACTGTTATAAATTCTTATACGCAGTATGCTAGTCCTTAGCATAAGTAATACAAACATTGCCCAAGAATTAACTATAATATACCAGTAAGTTGGACACTGTGCCCAAAATTGACTGATAACAGACACTGAGCCCCATAATTTATAATATGTACTCATTGTGCCCCATTGAGCTCCATAAGTTATAATATATACTGTGCCCAAAAATGACTCCTAACAGACATTAAGCCCCAATAGTTATAACATACACTCATTGTGCCCCCAAAATGACTTATAACAAGAACTGAGCCTCATAAGTTATAATATACTGTGATTATTATAAAAGTGAAAAATAAAAGATATACAGTACAGAACAAACGTTTGGACACGCCTTCTGATTTAAAGATTTTTCTGTATTTTCAGGACTATGAAAATTGTAAATTCACACTGAAGGCATCAAAGCTATGAATTAACACATGTGGAATTATATACATAACAAAAAAGTGTGAAACAACTGAAAATATGTCTTATATTCTAGGTTCTTCAAAGTAGCTACCTTTTGCTTTGATTACTGTTTTGCACACTCTTGGCATTCTCTTGATGAGCTTGAAAATACAGAAAAATCTTTAAATGAGAAGGTGTGTCCAAACTTTTGGTCTGTACTGTAAATATATAAAGATTTATTGCACCCAAGCCCAATATAGGTGAGATAGACATCACGTTACGGGGTCCCACCTCAGGGAAGTCTCCTATCTGCCGGCTGTTAGGGCATGCTTGGAGCTGTTGATTTAAAGTAGCTGGAGTGTTGCTGGTTGCTGACAATTTTTTGGTTGTGAAATCTAAGTGGCCCCTGTTTCAGCGACATCATCTCGATGTGGTACGTGGGCAGATAGATAGACTTTGAACATCATTATCTGCCATAACACTGTCCTGTGGGCCAAATCTGGCTTGGAGGGTGATTATATTTGGCCCATAGTGCTGCCACTGGCTCCCTGCCCGATATCACACTTTCCTGGATGCCGATACAGTTGAAAGCAATAATAGAGGAGAGAAGCCATTTGCTCCCTCATCCACCATTTTCCCCCTTTGTGTCTGACGTCTCAGTGCAGCAGGTGTAATGATGTCACTATTTTGTGCCAATGTGCCAAGCAGTGATGAGCTTCAGATAGCTCGCTGCTGAGACCTAATGGGGCCCATTATGGGGCCCATTATGCTCTATGGATGACTATGTGGGGCCATTATTCTGTATGGAAAACTATGTGGGGCCCATTATACTGTATGGAAGACTATGTGTGGCCCATTATACTGTATGGAAGACTATGTGGATCTCATACTGTATATAGGACTATGTGGAGCCCATTGTTCTGTATGGAGCAATACTTGGGGTCATTATTCAGTACGGAAGACTATGTGGGGCCCATTATACTGTATGGAGGACTATGTGGTGCCCAATACACAGTATAAAGGACTATGTGGGGTTTATTGTGAGG